>NW_022145612.1:22168772-22378810 GCF_000002235.5 Strongylocentrotus purpuratus
GTTGCCCTAGGTGGTAGTTGTCCTAGGGGGTAGTTGACTGGGGGTTGTTATCCAGGGGGTAGGTGTCCTAGAACCCCTTCCAGATTTGACGAGACAATACTTACAGGTAGCTTGTCTAGATTGGTGTCAGCATTTGAAGGATGATGCCTGATGTGACTGTCGGTAACGAATCTAGCTAGCAGTTCATCTTGAACGGGGTCGACGGTGTCTCGAACAACACACAGGATGTCAAAACGAGATAAGATGGGTTCTGTCAGGTCAACCTGAATGTGTGGACAAGAACAGAACAGAAATGCTTAGAAAGTGTTGATCAGCACAAGAAATTTCAACAAGGATCAGTCATATGACACGCTATAACTTAACAAGTTATCTTTGAGTCAGGTAAATGGATGTAAAAATTTGGGGATAGAGAAAGCAGAGCATATAAAGAGAAATAGATGAGAGAGATACAGAGAGAGAAATAAAGAAAAATAACAGGCATTCATATGGGGCAATCTATCTGGAAATTTCTATTGTTTTCAAGCCTGAAAGCTGGATTGCACTACTTGAAGCTACTTGCGCCCTCTATAATCAAACAACGCCTTAGCGGTGCCCGTTGGTCCCCCATGATCCCCTTTTTCTTATGTGAATTGAGAGCTGGTTTGATGAGATAACTACCTGTCTGTGACCATGCAGGAAGGTTTAATCCCTTCTGGCCAAACTAATGCAGATAGGCTTTAAAAGTATAGGAAGTAAACCAAACACTAAACATGCACCAAGCCCCTTTTTACACTGGCCTCAACAGAAGACATCACACAAACAATACACAGACTATCCTTTAATTTATCAAAACCTCCTGACTTACATTTTCTGAGAAGGTGAGCGAGGGGTTGTATCTTCCACCGATGGGGTTAGCAGCCGCCATGATGCTGCATCGAGCCTGGAGTGAGGTGACGATGCCTGCCTTGGAGATGGAGATACTCTGCTGCTCCATAGCTTCGTGAATACTGGTACGATCCGAATCATTCATCTATGCAAATGACAAAGAATAGCACCTTGAGATTGCAGTTTGAGCTTATGAAAGTAGACTGACCAATGGTTACATTAATCTGAAATTCTGGCTACCATCCAGTTAAGAAAATGTATAATTATATCTGTCTCATCTTGCAATAGAAAGTTAACAATGCATTCCAATGAATCGGTCAATCATTCATTCAGATTTGTTCCAAGTAAACCTAATATGAACCGACTTCAAACTTTCAAGTTTCTGACTATGTAAAATGGCACATTCATGAAAGGCTCATCGTACTGCCTTGTGAGAGAGCAAGAAGGGCTTTTATTCCAGGAAATTACAGCCCTTCTTGATCTCAGCAGACATATGCTTTAAAGTGACTTGGAAACATTGCCCCAGATTCTGAAACAAAATCCTGGCTTAAGCTCATGCTGCAATGATAATTATAAACCTTTAGGTCAGTCAGGAACCCAATGACTTTTACAAGTCGATCGCCTGTCTGATTATCGAGATATTTATGATTGGAAATCGAAACCAAATTTTGCGTTTTCCTAACGGTTTTCATAACACTACAGTCTATTGGGGAAAACAAGTATGGTAAAACTGGTCACTCAAAGATCTTTACTTTTTTGAGGAACTTCTTGATCATTTTGAATCGCACATTTTTTAGGGCTTCAATATTACACCATATCACAGACACTGATAACAGGTAGGGACATGCATCTCAGATTTAACATTGTTAAACGATGCCTATAAGAATTATTCAAGAATTACCTTATCAAACTCATCGATGATACACACTCCCTTATCAGCCAGAACAAGAGCTCCAGCCTCCAGCGTCCACTCTCTTGAGACGGGATTACGCTGGACATAGGCCGTCAGACCAACGGCTGAAGCACCTTGACCCGTGGTGAACACTGCCCTCGGTGCCGTCTTCTCTACGTACTTGAGAAACTGGGATTTGGCTGTACCTGGATCACCACAGGCCAGGATGTTGATGTCACCTCGAACTTTGTGCTTTTGACCTGCACACAAAGAAAAGAGAAATTAATTTAGCAAACAAAAAAATGTAAAATTACAGCCATAATCATACTAGATATATAGTAGATTTTAGATTGTTTAAAAGTAGGATACAAGATCATACAAATAATGATTGATATGGTTCTTTAAATACTTTCTCACTTCACCCCTAGACCAAACACTATACCTAACCTTATCTCTACCCATTCACCTAAAGCCCAGTCACGATACTACTCATAACTTTATATTTTTCTCAAAAATGAAACCCAAACAAAAAGTTCCCAAAGCAGATCACTGAAACTATAATGGCTGATCGTCTCTGATATATTTCAGATCAATAAAGCGAGACAGAAAACTATGTCATTTACCTGATATTTCCATTAACTACAAATAATATAGAACTAAAATTAATATTGAAATTCAAAATGGGATCTGGAAGTAAAGAGAAACTTTACCTGGATTCTTTGGTTCCCCACCGAACAGGCCAATGCTATCGCTCTCTTGATGTCATCATGGCCGTAGATTGAGGGTGCAATACTGGCAAAGATCTGAAGAGGACCAGACAGATTGAATTTTTTTGTGAGACAAAGCATCTTTTTGAGGGAAGGAAGATGTCCAACAAGAATGACATGTTTAAATGTAATATTGCCAATCATATTAGATCACTTTTATTCTAAAAATGCCACTGAAGTTGACCTGTACTTCCTATGTCAAAGTACGCAGAAAGCTGTGCTGTGCGAAACTCCAAACCATTTTTTAATTTTTCTGATTCTAACTTTGAAAGTGCAAAACTTGTCAATCCCCTGGTCAAATAATATTGCCAATCATATTAGATCACTTTAATTCTATATCTGTGGCACCGCATTGAGAAGGCACACTTAGCTGTCATTCAAATGTACTGATTACCATAACATAAAATAAATATCTAATATCGACTGATTTACTGATACTGGTTACCTTTACACCAACATGTTTTGTTTAAAGTCTGTTTGTATGCTTTCAAAATACTCATTCATTTGGCACCTGAATATCTTAATGACACCCTCCAAATATATACACCATCTCGTAATCTTCGCTCAGTAACCGACATATGTAAACTTATCATTCCCAAATCTAGACTCTCAGCAGCTGAAAAAACGTTGTGCAGTAGCCTCATCAAGAATTGGAACAACATCCCCCTTTCTGTAAGGGAAATTACCTGTCTTGCCACCTTCAAAAGACCCCTTCAAGCTTACCTTTTCCCTCAGTGATCTGTGTGATCTACTTCCTGTGAAACTGCAAATTTTTGTTCTTTTTTCATATATTTGTATTTGTAAAAGCTATTGTATTTATTGTTTTTAGCGCTCCTAAATATCATATTTTATTATTATTATTATTATACAGCCAGAAAAAGATCTGTTTGTAAACAGCTCATGAAAAGAGTCGTTTCCAAGTATATAAAGATACCCTCAATGATGTTTCTTTACTGACTTTGGGAGCTGCAATGCTACCATAAACCATGATGCAAGTAGTAAACGATATCGATTATAATTCTTACCCTCTCTCCGATACGTTCATCCCTGGAGAGTGCCACTAAAGCCTTCACGTCGTCATCTGTAAGAGCACCGGCCGCCATCTTGTCATCTTTCTTTGTGATGTAGTTTGCTTGGATGAGGGTAGCAAAAACAGGAAACCCATTTGATGTGTTCAGAGAGCCGTCATAGTTGTTGTTGTACACTCCAGTTAGCTCCTGTTAACATATGATAGGTTTTGTGAATGATATTTTGGATGAACTCTTCAAGCAGAGACATACCTTTTTCAAGAATTAAAAGGTTTACCTACATAATAAATCTTTAAAAATTAATGATTTCAATTGAATAAAAAGAAAGAAGCATCCACACATATCTTACTTCACTTTTTGATTTGCCCGGCAATACATCGGATGAAAAGTATATCCTTCTAACCTGGTATTTTCTCAAAATAAATCTTACTTTTTTTAACAGAGTACATACTTCCTTCTTAAAAATATTCTAAATGATTTTACTTTCAGAACAAAACCAAAAAATGACAATTCAAATTATTTTCTTATTGTATTGTTTATACTATAAGAATGCCTCAGTAACTAACATCAAAATAGATACAGGATCAGAATTTGTTTTAAGTTGCTTTGAAAACTCACAATTTCATCTCCTGGCTTGCAGCTATCTACCAGATCAGCTAACAAGATGGCATCTTTGGATCTGGGGAGTCTTCCAGCTGCAACCTTGCCCGGACTCTCCTGGATGGTGATACGCTGGTAGTTCTGGTATAGGGTCTGTACAGGGATAAGCAACAAGGCAGGATATATGATATTAACCTTAAGATGGTTGATGAGCCATTGACAATTAAAACTGAGCAGAAATTGGAAAACATCAAGATGCTGCTTTTTCACTTTATAAATTTTGCAACTAATTATGAATGATATGAACAAGAATGAGATATATTGAGGCAGAGGATATAGTTGTTAACAGGTAGGGAATATAGAAGGGAATTAGGGGGAGAGACAGAGACAGAGACAGAGAGACTGAAGGACAGATATAGAATGAAAGAAAGAGACAAAAATAGTTGATGGAATACAATGGTATTACCTGTTCCATGTTGATTTCAAAAGGTCCTGTTGACTGACACTCTGGACAAGATCCCTGTCGGACCTCCTGGTTCTGGCTCTGGTAGAAAGGTCCAAGAACAAAACCACATTTGGGACAGTCATATTTGATCATACTGAGCTGGGGCATGATGCCTGTTGAGCTCGTCACAACTCCACTCGTTCGGATCAGTTGGTTCAGATGAAGCTGCCTGCAATATGATTGAAACAAAGATAACACATTTAGCAACATACCAGTAAATATCCATCAAACTCATATCAACGTATAGTAATACACACTGTCATATAGTGCAGAGTGAAGTTATACGAGAGACAGGCCTGAGAAGTAAACTACATTCATATCAATATTCATTACATCACATAACAAGAATAGTTTTAGAAGAAACTGTGGATGAATGTTCCAGATGATAAGGTAGGGAGAACAAATGGAAATTTTCATACACAGGAATATCATTTCAAGAAAATATTCCAGGATGCAAACTAACATTGAAACAAAACAAAAACAACAACTAGACAAGAAGTGAAACAAACCTGAGAGATCTGAGCTCTTCAACCAGTGGAAGCTCTGCAATGCGGACATGGATCTCCTTGGCGATTTGCTCGTACTTGGGGAACATGGCCAGGACGACTTCCTTGGCAGCTTCGTCAAAGATCTTGAGCATTTCAGTCGGTGCCTCGGGCAGAAAGTAGGCCAGGACCTGCTCCTGAGAGGCCAGGATGTTGTAATCAACAACCAGACTCTCTTTGTTGCCTAGACAACGCAAGAACACAATAAGGAATTATTTACTTTATTACTTCGGATTCAATCACATTTCTGCAAACCTCTGCACTACACAAAAAACAAGTGGGGTCATTATTTTCACTTGCATGACATTTGAACCTCAGCAAACTTCAGCAATCATTACAATGTGTTTTCTATGAAATACAGACAGATTGTATTCCTAAAATAAGAATTAAATCCAGTACATGGCATACATTGATCTTAATGAATATCATTTCATTGTCTTTTAATAGATTGTTTTCAAAGCAAATGAGACGGTAAAAATATAATTCCTTACATTTTTACTTCTGAACTTCTTACCTTCACACATCTGTCTGATCTTCTCACGGTAGACGTTATGGCCCTTGTCATCAACGAAGGTACAGAGGAAGTTCTTGAAACGATTGTAGATCTCCAGACGAGGAGCAGCCACGACACCCATTCCCTGACGGAGTGACCCTTCATGTCTTCGAGGTTCTCTATGCTCTCAATCATCTGTTTACAAACATCAATGAAGAGTATGTTTAAGAATATTTTTCAGAAACATTGTTTATCAGATTGTTACATAACTGTACTTCTTTTTAATTCTGACATCTAGAAAGTTCGAGAAAATAGCAATGAAATTGTAATCTTGGGAAAACATTCAGACATGACCCAAGAGACTCATCAGAATACAAATTGAATAGTAATATAGAGAGTACTGGTACATATTTATTAAATCATCTATCATTTCTACTATACTTTGAAATTATTTAGAACAGTAAGACAAAAGGCCTCAATCATGTGTAACTCCCAACTTTTTTGTGTTTTCGTGATCTAGCTTAAAATGCCAATGAATGCTCATTATGATATCCTTTATGCACTATTCTATCTTTAAAGCACCCATAAATGTTTCAATCCATGTTTTCATTAAGCAAATCAATTTCCAGACAATTATGCATTTGATATCATACCTCTTCGTCATCCTCAATTCCTTCTGCTGCCCTCTCTGCCATTCTCCTCCTTCTGGTTGGTCTCTCATCTTCTTCATCACTCTCCTCTGGAGAACACAAGATGGGGGAAATATAATCGTTTGTCATGAAATAATTACATTTTCAAGTTTAAGACATGTCTACACTTCTGTATGGCAGCTGAAAGAGCACATTTTCAACATGGATTAAACAAGTCGACTCCAGAAGGTATCAAACTATTTCGATTTCTTCATAAGGGGCATATTGACAACAAAAAACACCAAAAGCAAAAACATACAAACATACAAACAAACCATGGCAAAATCAAACAAAGAAGTTTTCCGATACAATCTAAACCATGAGAAATTATGCTTGCAGTATTAAACAGGAGTTTTACACATTTGACACGTTTTATTCAATTTATTACTTTCTTTATTTCTGTGCACATAAAAATCCCTAACATTTGGAGTATTTCCATAGGCTCCATATTTACCATAGAGGAGGCCAGGCCTCATACGCCCTTGTGCCAGAGCCTCATCACGATCCCTCTTGCGCATGGCTCTCTCTGCCGCAGCCCTCTCATCTGGCGCCATGTTGTCATAGTCTTCTTCATCATGTTGTCTGGGTCAAAGCGATCCAGTTCTGGGATGACACGATAATCTCTGCAAAGAAATAGTGAAGTGGATTATGACATGAATATTTTATTTTGCAACACTCCAATTCATAACAAATCTAACTTTTACTGTCAATGGGCAAGTCATTTAAGTGACTCACGAAAGTGCCATATAAAAATATTTTAATAATTTTTTTCCTAGGTCTAGCCTATAGCAGAAAAATCTGCAATAGGGTCTATAAATTATATAAAGGTCAAACACTATTTCCTTAAAATTGCTGCTTACTACAAAAATATATTTTCAAATGATACCCGTACATTGGGGACATTGCCCTTTCAACAGAAATATTTCAAAGGGAGTTAGATATCTACCTTTCAAAATTATTTCCAAAAAGTTCTTCTCCATCTTCTTCCTCTTCCACATCTGGCACTCCTCCGGGCTGGAGCTCAGACTCGTCTTCAAATGGAGGCAGGTCGCTTCGACCAGGACTAGACGATAACAGGCCAGAGCGGTCTGCAGCAGCTGGACTAGTGGGATCAGAAAAAGGCTCTGATGTTCGATCCTAGATGTGGACATAAATGGTAAGGAGGAAATTTAATTAGAACAATAGTGACATCACTTGCAACACAATTCAGACAGCAACATTAACTCAGTAACACAGTATCAACACAACAGTCTGAACAAAACTTAATTGTACAGTACGAACTGTTATTGTTAACAACATGTTGTTAGATCTTTAGATTCAGAAGTCAAAAGTATTTATCTGGATCTAGAAACTAGTGTGTTAGTCAGTGTTACTGTTAATTTTGACTGAATTTGAAGTCAAAGTAAGACAAGCAACAAAACAGACTCTCACAGTCACAGTCTCAGTCTCACACTCTCATTTTCTAACATCCGACTAAAGTAAATCAAAGCATTCTGAGCCAGAACATTTGACAGTGACATTTTGTGGGGCTCTCAATAATTTGATTCTGCCAATAATATCAATGGACAATGATGAATGACAGCGCCAGGCTTTTTCATTTCCAACTCCAACTTCCAATAATTTATAATCTCAAATCTAGACTAGAGTCTAGTAGACTCTAGACCGAATTTTCCGTCTCTTTCGTTCGTTAGCCTCTTATTGGGGTAGGGTCGGCTCTCTCTTTAGAGACGGAAACCGTCTAGAGTAAAGGAGCCCGTAATCGGCCAGCTCCCGTTTTCGGCCGATTGGTTGGATGCAAGGTAAAATCACTCTAAAATACATCGCATAATAGCATAACACATATCCCACACATACCATACCATGCCAGTGTCACTGAAACCACATTTGCAATGGAAAATATATCCTAAAATATCACATTTTAGCGATGTAATCGCCGGTCCCGCTACCCAAATCTGAAAATCGAGTATCTTACGCGTGTCTGTAAGAAATATGGGTACCATAAAATGAGCTTTATTTCAAGTATTTTTCAGATTTAGAGCCCGATTTTGTGCTAGTCGCAAGCTCAAAAGTATCTCATCGCATGTATTAAATCAATGCAGCCGCACACCGCGACGCACACACGATATCTCTGTCTAATTCAGATTCCAATATCCGATCACCGCTGTGCCTGTCTTCGGCCAGGCGAGCACCAGGGAGCTCCGGCGTGGGATACCTGCTCCGCCCGCTTGTGCTGTACATCAGCGCGGAAACGCACGGCGCGCGCGAGCGCTTCCTATTGACTTTGTACATGCGGCCGTAAACTGAAACGCTCGGCCGATAACGGGCTCCAAAACAGTGAAAATTGAAATGAATATTGTCATGGCAATTCGTGATTTTTTTCTGGGATTCTTTTTTTGTTTAAATAATAATAATATTTGCTTCATGATTAGAACAAGAAATGATAATAAATAGGAAGTAAAGAGTCCTAAAAATAGGATTTTGTCTTAAGTGGCCGAAAACGGGCTCCTTTACTCTATACACATTCCCTTGATCACGCCACGGCCATTTCAGATCGTAGCGTTTTGCCCCCAAAATCCCCCAAAATGTCATTTTACCTCGTGCATTTTATATTGTAAATTAGGCCTAGGCTATAATAAATCAGTTCCACTTACCAACTTGACTGAAATAATCAGTTTAATAGTCCCTTTTTAGGAATTTATGGGTCAAAATCGAAATCCATTTTGAAAATCTTTTTCAACATGGAGGGCAAAACGGGGGCAAAACGCTACGACCTGAAATGGCCGTGGCGTTATCAAGGAATGTGTATAGACGGTTTCCATCTCTAAAGAGAGAGCCGGCCGACCCTACCCCAATAAGAGGCTAACGAACGAAAGAGACGGAAAATTCGGTCTAGGTCTAAGTAGACTCTAGTCTAGCTCAATCAATTTAATAGACCTAGAATCTAGGCCTAATTAGAAATAGAATGTTACTTTTGAGTTTTTGTGGTGTTTTAACAGTTTCAATGGCTTTCAGATAAACAATTCTTCATTATTGCCCCATTCATGATTTGCATCTAAAACAGTCATGTCAGTGGATGCAGTACTTCTTACGACTAGACTCTAGACAAAGAAATGTCCACCATTTTTAAATGCCCAGACCACAACAACATTGAATTTGAAATGAAGTGACCAACAAACACACATGGCATGCCATCACACTCTCAGACACAAGAATTTGATCACACATTTCCTAGGTATAATACTCACAGCCATTTTTGCAGATATCTAAAGTTTCCTTCCACTTAAAAAACGAAACCTGGAGGTAAAAATCACTGGATTGCAGCACGGAACAGTTGTTGTTTTCGTACCTACTCGGCTCGCACGTTGACTCGAGATACGCGATGGCTCAGCTGTTTCCCGCAATAGCACACCCGTGATCGAAAACCCCGCGAAACTGATCAGAATTAGTCTCGACATACAGGCCCAAGAAATGATATTAGTCTGCATAAACAGACTTTGATTGACAGCCTTGGGCAGCTCTGGTGGACCCATAGACAAATTAAATCAGTGTATTTTGTTCGGGGATATAATTTTGTTGAGACTACATCTGGCGTCACCGAATCAAGAAAAAATATGTTGAAATATCTAGCAGGCAGACACATTTTTCTGCATCACTCTCTGATTTTTCCATTTAAACGTCTTTGGATTTTTCACTACTTAAGCCTAAAATAAAAACTTATTGTAGATCTATTGCCCTTTGCGACCGACCCCAAAATCTGAAAATCTACGGTCGGCATTTTTCAATATAATAATAATAATAATTTTCAATAATTTATTGCATTTTATCCCGGTTCCCAACATAAACAAATCTTCTGTGTGCCCATGCCTTGAGCCATATTAATGAATGGCCGTCCAGAGGATTTTTTTTATGTTGGGGACCGGGGTAAAATGCAATAAGTTATTGAAAATTTATTGCATTGTCTGTATTTTTTTTTATTTATGGAAACTGCCCCCTACCCTAGCCCCCGCTGCGTACAGTCATGGTACAGTGACAAAACAATGGCCTCGTAACTGTGAGGCCCCAGGATCGCCGTGCCTATGTGCTAGTGCCCTTTTGTGGGACATTAATCCTCATTACTGTCATTTATGACTTGAGGGCAGGGGCGTACGCAGGGGGGGGGGGGTTGGGGTTCAAACCCCCCCTTTGGTATTTTTATGTGTGTAAACCCCCTAAAACCCCCCCCCCTTCGGATTTTTTTTTTTTTTTTTTCATTATTATTTAGAAGAAAAAAGAAAAAAATATGCCCACGGCTAACCTAAAACAGGTGACCTTACCCCCCTCCCCCAACGAAGAAAAATGTCAATTTTTTAAATTTCGAGACCAAAAAAAAAAAAAAGTGTCCGCTTACCCCCCCCCCCCCCCCCCCCCCCCCCCCCCCCCCCCCCCCACTGAGCGACTTTTCGGCTGGCTGAGTCGTTGCGATTTTTTTTGGACTCAAAAAAAAAAAAAAGTGTCCGCTTACCCCCCCCCCCCCCCCCCCCCCCCCCCCCCCCAACTGAGCGACTTTTCGGCCGGCGCGATTTTAAATTTTTCGGGAGCAACATATTTTGGGCCCGATTTTAAACCCCCCCCCCCCCCCCCCTTGAAAAGATCCTGCGTACGCCCCTGCTTGAGGGCGTAGGTCCCCTAGTTAATAAGCATAGTTTCAAAATCCTACTCGATCAACACAACATTGCAAACCATGGTTTATTATGAGGTGAAAAAGATATGGATGGAATGATGACGCTAAAACACATTGTATTAAAGCATTAAAAACTGAGAAATATCAGCCGAAAGAGGGCGGGAAAAGGAAAAAGAAAATCAAAAACATTCAACAACAAAAAACTTTTCCGACCCGCGCCGGGCGACCGAGTCGGTCGCCGTGGGTAGGAAAAGTTTTTTGTACCTGAGGGGGGGGGAAGGGGGCAGAGTGCCCCCCCCCCCTGACGAGCTCCAGGGGAAAAAAGGAAAAGGGGGGAAGGGGAAAGGGGAAAAAAAGGGGAAAGAGAAAAAAAGGGGAAAGAAAAGAAAAGAAAGGAAAGGAAAGAAAAAGAAAAAATGAAAAGGGAAGAAGAAGAAGAGAAAAGGAAGAAAGAGAGAAAAGAAAAGGAAAGAAAAAAAAATGGGTAAATTATTTTGAAAAAGACCATGGCCGTACGCACCGGGGTGGGGGGGGGGGGAGGCAGTTGACCCCAGATATTTTGAAAACGTACAATTTTTTTCCTGAAAATGTTTAACAAAGCTCACAAGTAGTGAAGGCCTATACCAAATCCTTCAATTCTACTTTTGAAAATGCAAAAGTACCCTCATGACCAGTTTGGTCGCTCGAACTCATTTCACACCTTTTGTTTTTGAGTTTCTTCAAAAACTTTTCATGCATCTTTCCCCCTCCCCCATCAAAAAAAATATTCAGCATACGGCAAAGAAAAAGAGAAATGAAAATAGGAAAATAATTATAAGTGATAATTATAACAAATTCGACACTCTTCGCTGGCGCGAGCTGCCTGCTAGCCTGTTTTGTATTAATTGCTTTCACTTGCTCGTCCCCCTGAAAAAAGAAAAGGATTACATATTATTGTGTCTGCCCCGACTGGCCCCAACCTGCAGCCATGGCAACCATAACACCCAATTTATGTACTAAAAGAGACTAATTCATTTTTTCTCGCTCGCTACGCTCGCTCGCGAATAAATGAAATGGACATTGCTTTGAAAACAATTGTGCCCACCCTTGACCTGCAACAATATCATTAAAATGGAAGTGTTTTTTCGCCCTCTCGCCAAAAAGGAATTGATATCGTGTTAATCGCGATTGCGCCCGTCCCGACCTGCACCAATAAAAACAAGTTTATGTATTAATTTCTATTAAAAGAGAATTGATTTTTTTTTTGCATCGCTATGCTCGCTCATCAAAATGGAATTGACATTTCTAACAAAATAATTATGTGCGCCCCCTTGCCTGCAACGAAAATCCCAGCAAATAAGTACCGAACGCTATTTTGAGAGATATTGTTTCCTCGCTCGCCAGAATTGATGATTGATTGATTTTAGTGATTGATACATGAGTTTATTTGTTTTTTGTTTTTTTTTCCCCTCTCTTGCTACGCTGTCTTTACAATTAACATGCTCACCCCAACCTGTAACAAATTACCAGTTGATAATTATGTACCACTCACTAGCTATACGCTCCCTCGCCAATATGGAATATAAACATCACCTTAAAGGTATTACAAAGTTTGGGAAATTTTGAAAAATGGGTGGATAGTGATTCTTTACAATTTTAATATATTTGGATGCCCCTGTGGGTGTTTTAAAAACACCATAAATTTTAGCCCCTAAAACACTTCTGCTTTCGAGACAAATTGAATATAAAGATTTACCGGTGCTCCCGGTAAATTTTGATGAATTTCAAATAGCTCCTACGGCCGTTCAATGGTAGCTGCGACCATGAAAATCTCAGAGTATGTAGTTGTGGTATATAATTTCCGAACGAGAATAGCTAATCAGTCAATTTTAGTCCATAAACATTGTTTTATAGCTTAACTTATATATTGACCTTGAGAGGGAGCTATTCAACATAAAGTGTTTATTATTTACAATTTCATAACTTTAGAGTCGATTTCGACCGCGACAACGATCCCTGAATATTGTAGGATCGTATATGCTTCCAATATTTTCATTTGAACCAAATTCATGACCCCATACCAAAACTTTGTATTACCTTTAAACATGATTGTGTAAGCCCCGACCTGCAACAAAAAACCTGAAAATTATGCACCAATCATCATTTATTTTGTTTTGCCTGCCCACCAAATTGGGATTGACATTGGCTTAAACACGATTGTACCCTCCCCCGACCTGCAACAACGAATAAAGTTTATGTACCAATTCATTGAGGACAATTGAACCAAGTTTAATTGGTAATTAGTTTTATTTTTAAAAAAATTAAAAAAACGATTTTTTTTTTTTTTTTTTTTTTTTTTTCTTTTTTTTTTTTCTTGCTCGCTACGCTCGCTCGCCAAAATGAAATTAACATCGCCAACGTGGGGGAAACTGAATTCAGACAATGATTAACAACCGAGAACGGTACAACGAATCGTCTTCTTTCTCTAATAATTTAATGAAATGTAAAAGCTTCCGCGCTTCGCGCGGGAGAGGGGGGGGGGAACTCAATTCAGACAAGGATTAAGAGTCGAGAACGGTACTTTTTCTCTAATGATTTAATGAAACGTCAAAGCTTCCGCGCTTCGCGCGGGAGGGGGTATGGAAACCGAATTCAGACAATGATTAAGAATCGAGAACGGTACAACGAATCGTCTTCTTTCTCTAATAATAATTATTTAATGAAGCGTCAAAGCTTCCGCGCTTCGCGCTGGAGAGGGGAGGGGAACTCAATTCAGACAAGGATTAAGAGTCGAGAACGGTACTCTTTCTCTAATGATTTAATGAAACGTCAAAGCTACCGCGCTTCGCGCGGGAGGGGGGAAATGAATTCGAACAAGGATTAAGAATCGAGAATGGGACAACGAATCATCTTCTTTCTCTAATAATTTAATGAAGCGTCAGAAGCTTACGCGCTACGCGCGGGAGGAGGAAAACTGAATTCAGACAAGGATTTAGAGTCGAGAATGGAACAACGAATCATCTTCTTTCTCTAATAATTTCATTAAACTATGAAAGGTCAATGCTTCGCGCGGGAGGGGGAAAACTGAATTCAGACAAGGAATAAGAGTCGAGAATGGTACAACAAATCGTCTTCTTTCTCTAATATCAATTAACGAAAGGGGGGAGGGGAACAGCGAGCTGCCCGAATATGAATTTGTTATATCTTAACTCGTATATTTTGCTAATAAATAACACTTTCACAAAATACTATTATCCTCAAATTTTTGCTCGCTCGCTTCGCTCACTAGCCGTATTGTGAAACCAGAAAATTACTTTTCGGGCGAAAGGCTTCAGCCCCCCCCCCCCCCCCCGATGAAAATGTCCAAAAAAAATACATATGGTGCTTCTAATATGACATTGTCAGTTTTGGTATGTTGAGTTAAAAAAGGTCTGCGCAGTTTTCAAATTTTCGGCCCCCCCCCCCCTATTGGAAAATCCTGGATCCGCGCCTGTAGGGGGGGGGGGGGTTGCCTGCCCGCCAAAATGGGATTGAAATTGCCTTAAACACGATTGTGCCCGCCCCGAATTGCAACAATGAAACAAGTTTGATATACATGTAGCAATTCATTAAGAGAAAAGTGTATTTTCGCTCGCTAGCTAAAATGGGTATAAAATCACCCTAAACACAATATTGTTCCCGCACCCGGCATGGGACAATAAATTATTGGACCAAGTTTAAGTAGCAATTATTAAAAAAAGAAGGGATTTTTTTTTCTTGCTCGCTACGCTCGCTTGCAAAAAATGAAATTAACGTGGCTAACAAATGATGTGCCCCCCCCCCAGACTTGCAACAATACCGGTTTATATACCAAACGTTACTTAAATATATATTTTTTTCCCCCTCGCTCGCCAGAAGTGAAAATTAGCATCGCCTTTTTTGTTTTGTTTCGATCTCTTGCCCCCCCCCCCCCTCCCCCTGACGGTAGGACCGACCCATGTTTTGGCACGCAAAGGGCAATATAGCAAGTTTTTATTTTAGGCCTTATAAAGCCCGCGGGACTGTTCTTTATATAGCCCGCGAGATGCAGCAGAGCCATCTCGATCCCCGATCCCTGGATGCAGGATTCTCTGAGATCCCCAGGTACCCTGTCAAAATAAATAGATAAATAAGGAAATATATAATTGAATGGGGCTCCGATGCCCCCGATGCCCAAGCTTGCGTGACTTTAACCAATATTGATTCTTCTCGGGAATGATGCAGACCGTGCAGTTAGAATCCGGGGTTAGAATGTCTTCTATTTTCTTTGAATACAGTCGGATGCTTAGTCTAGACTTGAATGTGAAAGACCTTTTGTATTCCTTATACAAGTGAATTATAGGACATTTTTTTAAAACTTTCAAATGACAATTCTTGCTGGCGATGTTACATTTCTATACTTATACGTTTGTTGCTTTTATTGCCGCCCTCCGTAGATTCTGAAATAAAGAAAAGTGCACCTCCGGTAAAAAAAAAAAATGCCCCTTCGTATTGTCAAGTAATCCAGACTCCTACCCGGGGGGGGGGGGGGGGGTAGGCCTATACTCAGATTTGGTTGGGGGATGTGGCAGGTGTGCCGCTCAAGCCTCGAAACAGTCATTTTGGGGATTTCGATCACAGCCCATTTTTCACAAATTTTTCAAATTTTGAAGAAACAGACCCATTTTTAATGATACTTTTGTTAAAAATGGGACCCATGTTTAGGGATTACTGAAAAGTGACCCATTTGGAGTGGACTATTAGGCTATTATTATTATTATTATTATTATTTTATTATTATTAAAGCGGTACAACTCGTGGGTTTTAGGCATTTAATTACGGTCAGATGAGCATGTTTTGATACCTCATTTGTGACATTGGCAGGTCACTTATTTTTTCTCTCTCTCTTTCTTTTTTTTTTTTCTGTAACAAGCTATGAGGGGGGCTCGAGCCAACGTGCAGGCCGTTCTGCAGACCCTGACATAAAGGCTTTTAAATAAGCATATTTTTCGCCCGACTATAAATTTGGGAATTTGTAATTTTCCAACAAACGCATAAAAAAGTATGACTTACAAAAAAATTGAGAAAAAAATACCGGAAAATCGTGTCATTTCAGCAACATTTGTAAATCACTGGTATCGAATAAAAAATAACCCACCCCCCCCATCAGTATGCCAGCGTTCAGAGGCTCTTGAGCTTCTCACCCCTATAACAAAAAAACAAACACGCTTTATTGATAAATAATTTAGGTAGCATGCGCAATGTCCTTTTCTTTAAATGAAATTTTAGACGTCATTTTATTCAGGTTTTTATTATTGTTATGTTCTTTTGGGTTAAAAATACAAACCATTTTTACTCCTTTACTGCTTTTTTTTGTTGTTGGTTGGGGGGGGGGGGCAACTGCCCCCTCCCCCCCCCCCCCGCCCCCACTTCCGGCGCCTATGGTAATACTCATAATTCATAGCACTTGCCTAAAGTTCGAAACAGGAGTCTACATTCACACTGTTGTCTGATACTGAGTTATAATCATCACCATCCACAAATGCAAGGTTGAAAATTCCACTCTATGTTATTACCTTGAATTTTTTTAAATTAAATGCTTATCGCGTTTTCCTTCTTAACGTTCTCTTCTGTTGTGTTCCCAATTTTCTATTATAATTTATCTAGATAATTTTCCAACTAAAACATAGCATGTACATATCTGATTTCCGCGCCAAACAGTGTTCTGAAGAAGTAGATTTGATATGTCATATATGATTACTCTTTCCATAATAATTGCCCTAGATTATATTTGTTCAGAAATTGTTTGGCAAATCGTTACATGAATATCTCATCTAGATGTACTTTCCATGCAAATGTGTATATTTTTGTTGAACGATTTATATATAGGCCTAATTTGAGATATTGTGAACCATTTTTATTTTCATATACAGGGATATAATTATTCCAGTGATAGTGCAGCCAAGAGAGGGCGACATACCAGGTAGGTAAGTCGTTTTATCACCATTTCTTTATTTTGATCAGCCGCAGCAATGGGTGCTCAGGCAAAACTAGGCAACTTGTAAGATCTGATATTTCTTTGTCATTGGTTAGGTAAGTTATATTATATCTTCAAGTCTGTGATTAAACATTTCGTGCGTGTATAGTCTTGGGTAGAAAAATAATACTTTGGGAATGTTTGACGACTAACGAAATCTATCTGCGATGTTGATGGTGTGATGTGACTAGTCTAGTGTCGCATGTATGTAGTGAGAGCTCGAGATCGAGAGAGGCGTCACGTCGAAGCAAGACAACGGGTACCGGTAGGCAGTCATAGTCAGGTGCTGGTGCGGTGCGTGATGACCGAGTCTTGTCCAAAACCCGAGTGATTTGTAGCAGACTCGCTCAGCCCAAACAAAATGTCTGGCACTCAGTTATTTGAAGTAGGCATGAGTCTGTAGACTGTAGTTGACAGAAATAACTGTCTTGTTGAAGCATAGGCTGTGTTCAAACACCATTTTGGGGGCCCAGAATCACAGTTTTGAAGCACATTTATTATAAAAAAACATGGTTGCATTTCTGAAAAGGCACAAGTCGACATCAACATCAACAGTAGGCCTAATCAACAGTACGCTATACCGTTACGGAAGAAAAGGTAGTCCTGTCGGTCTTCCGGTCGCTTCCTTTTTATAGATCTGATTAACAGACGAAAACAACAAGCAAGCAAGGTTCAACGTCCAATGTCAATGAGAAAACTAAAGGGGGTTGTTAAGTTAAGAAAAAGAAGAAGACAGAAGGATAATAACAAAGATTATAGCAGTGGAAATAGAGAAGATGATAGAACCAGAAGGATGAAATTAAAGAGCAACATGAGCAAAGATAGGAAGAAGATGAAAGGAGAGAGTGAAACTAAAAGTAAACAGAAAAAAATAATGAAAGATGGAAGGATTATTAAGAATAAAATAGAGAAAGTTATAGGGTCTAGGATGACAGAACTTCAAAAGCAAAAAAATAAAATAGGGAAGGATAGAAAGAAAAGATAAATAACAAAGTTCAAGATATAAGAGGAATGATAGAAGAAGAGATGTGATGTAAGGAGGAAAATAGAGAAAGGAAAAAAGATGGTAGAACTAGTAGAAGTATAAAGCAAAGGATGAAATAAGGAAAGATAGACAAAAGATGACAAATGGAAGAAAGCAAAGAATAACATTACAACGGATAGAAAGAGAAGATAAAAAATGTTTTAAAAAACATACAAAATTATGAAAGGATAATGCATTACAGTTACAGAACATCAGGAAATATATCAGGATAGATGGTCGAAGGATAAAAACAAAGAATACAGGTAGAATTATGAATGATGTAAAATTGAACGAATAGAAGATGAAAGAAGTAAACAGAACTGCAAACAATTTTTCAATTGGCCGTTTTGAATCAGGAATCCCTTTTTGATTTTAACTATAAAAGTGCAAAATTTAGTCCAATCCCCTGGTCAAATTTCTATGGAGTCTTATGTTTTATGTTTAGATGTTTTTATTTTTTCCAGTTTGTTGTCATTATTATTATTATTGTTGTTTTAATTAGCGGCAGTTGCCCACTGATGGTTGGATGATTTTTCACCAGGCAATATTGCTATGGATAATTAAATGATTCATTTTGTCAGTAAATATTATAGGGGAAGTCCACTTCGATATTAATTTGGTTTTAAAGCGTATCTGCCATAATTTACAGGAGGGATTAGACTGCCCTGCAAGGTCACTGGACAGGTTGTTATCTCATCAACTCAGCTCTCAGTTAACATAATAAAAAGAGGATCATGGGGGACCAATGGTCACCAATTAGGCATGGTTTGTTATATAGAGGGCGCAAGTAGCTACAAGTAGTGCAGTGGGCCTTTAATAAAAGCAGTAAAATGAGAGAATCAGGTCAGTGAAAGTTTGAGCAAATACCGATTAAAAATAAGAAAGTTATGAATTTTTGAAGGTGCAATCAATCAAACACAAAGTGGCAACTCTGTCACGTATCTTGCAAGCTCCCTTCCCTTTTTTCCCTGAACTAAAAACAACAACTTAAGGCCATGTAAAATTGATTTCATGTTGATCGTCCCCGCCCGCTTCCTTTTTGGGGGCCGCCTCCTATTTTTTGTTATTTGTTATTTTTTTTATTTATTTTTTTTATTTTTTATTTTTTATTTTTTTTGTAATTTTTTTTTTTTTGAAAGAAAAAAAAAAGAAAAACACTGCTAAAATGGCTCTAATTCTGATTTAAAAAAAAAAAAATTGTCGGCGGCCATCTTGAAAAAAAAATAGCCTCGACTGTCAGGGAAAATGTACCGAGCGGCCATTTTGAGCAGCCATTTTGAAATATCAAATATCAAATAACATGGTACACCCTCCTCCTCTTTTTCAAAAAATCCGGACGATCAACATGTAATCAATTTTACATGGCCTAATCATACATTCACCCTAAATATGTTTTTATACAACCCTTGTATGAAACAAATCTATTTCATCATCAAAAACTAAGAAAATGAAAGTTTATGAAATTTTCTGTACAGGAGAGGAGCTTGCAAGATACGTCACAGTGTTGCCAATTTGTGTTTCACTGATGACAACTTTAAACATTCATAGCTTTCCTGTTTTTAATCGGATATCGATCAAACTTCCACTAATTTATTTCTCTTATTTTTCCGCTTTTATTAAAACCAACTTAATATTAGGTGGACTTCCCCTTTAAAGTAACTTCCATCCTTGTTATTTCTCAAGTCTTTGAGCATGTCGATTCATGAGGGCAATCTATGGCCACTGAAAAATGATAATGCTGTCATGTTTGCTATTTGACTGTATGGAAAAATATATATGAAGTAGGGCCAAGACAAAAATCTATGCCTATAGTCAAGTCGACGCACCCTTTCAAAGATTCATGAAATATACATGAAGCATCCAAACCTGTTCAATTCATCTTTTGTATTATCTGTCAGGACAGTGGGCCATCTAAACACGAAATACGAGGGTAACTGGGTACCGGTATACTTTGTTAGTCTTGTATGTCATCGATTTTGTATGGGATTGTTCATTAGTCTTGGAAATATCCTTTTTTGTATGAGATTTTTCAGAGTGCCATAAACGATGATTTTTCTTTTTCTTCTTTTCTTTAATTGTTTTTAAATATTGTAATGTCACTGCCTTTTGATTTTTTTTCTTCAGATCAGTTCATTTACTAGACTGTCTAGCCACCCCTCCTTGCAATGTCGGTGCATATACTAGTGCCAGATCCTTCTACTTCACACAACTGGACAGATCTATTGAGTAGCACACCATCAGCCAACGATACAACGCCTGCAGTCAACATGTCATCAACCTCGGCTGTTTCACAGACATTTACGGATATTCCTACTCTGGAACCAAACTCAACAGAACCTCTTCCACCATGCCTGTGGATTCTGTATGCAGAAATAGGCAAATCAAAGTAAGCATTGATTAATCGTGATTTGTTTGGTGTAAATATGTACAGTTAAAAATGTGTGTTTGTTGACCTTGCAGACACGATTGAATAGGTATATATATTGGTTTCACTGGATGAAAGATCCCATTTGAGTGATAGTTTCTTAGTAATATTTTTGTAATAATTATGTTATTCAGGAAATTCTCTTAATTTCATAAACATCTGTAATTGACTTTTTAATTATAGACAAATCATAGAAAAAAGCAAATTGTAATAAGTAATAGTCATGAAAATGTTTGTTATGTGTATAATATATATTATGAATAATGTTTAGAATGATACTTGTTGTGCTGCAGTCCCCCAACTGCCCATCAAATCAAGTGGAATAGCAGTCATTATATCTTATTGAGACAATTCAGAATGTTTTCATGAAGACTAAAATTTGTCAATCCTGCTTGGTGTAGCAGATGTTTGATTCTCTTGCTGAGCGAAGGGGTAGAATGGCGACAAGTCTGAAAATACCTGACAGTGGCAACCATTAACAAAATTCAGAAGTGCTATTGATCTCAAAATATTTTTGTTGAAGTTGAATATTAGTTTTTCATTTCCTAAATAGTAGGAAAAAAATCTTAGACATAGTTTGGGGATGCTTCTCCTCATATTGTTAGCCAATGACATGTAGATGTCATAAACAATTTAATTGCATATGTACTTTCATGACTAAGTGGAAAAATATGTTGCTACCGGTATGTAAATTTTGCCTTTTTTGAGAAGTGATGTAAATACTTCCACATAACCATTTATCAGTGTACATTATCACTACTGTTCATTACACAAGCTGTGTAAATAATGTAAACACATGATTGAATATATGTTGACTATATGGTAATGGACTATAAATGTCCTAATGGTAGTGCAAACAAGTTTTATTTGTCCATCTGTTGTTTCTTGCATAGTCAGCTTGTCATGCCTACACTATGCACTTGCTTTAATACAGGTATGATGTAATTCATGATGTCATGGCTATACAGATATTGATCTTTAATTCTTCTAAGGGATCCTCCCTCTAATAATCAAGCTTCTTTTTGTGTATTATTCATCATTCATACAAGAACCCCTATCAAAATGGTGATCTTGATGAATTTTTTCAATGAATTATTCTATGATAAATGGGTTTTTACTGACAAATGGACTTTGGACCCTACAAGTGTACATGTGCGTCATCAGTGGAAAATTTAACTCTGCAACTGCAAGTGTGTAACTAGCCACTGGAATTAACATAAATTACAATGCAAAGTTCAAAGTTCAGAGTGAATTGACCAACGTGTGTGTACCAGGAAGTATACAGGTCTATCTGTAGCCATGGATGTACAGTAGTTGGGGTATTTCTATTTGTTCAGAACCATGAGTAATGAGCCATACATATGTCAGATTTGAACACAAAACATAGATTAACACCTTTCCTTTTTTCTACTTGCCCAAACAAACACAACAAAAAAAATTATATTGTTCTTTGACAATTCAGGAAGTTGGTACTGTTGGCTTGGATTTCATCAGTTACTGATAAAAAAAAACATTTTTATTTGTTGTGGAACTTGGGTCATGTGTCTATGCTAATCCATGTGCCAAAAGCTATACATTATTTGGTTATTGTAAATGTACATGACTTTGCCAGATCAGAGCATGTAGCATTTGTATGCTTGAGTCCAAATCTGAGTGTGAAAAACAATTATTTGCCTTTTCTAGGAAAAGGGTGGGTTTTTCCATCGACTAATAGTACAGTGTAAGTCTTTAAGCACCAGAATATTGCTTTCATCCCCTCAGTTTTGAATAAGGGCCTGAATTTATAAGTATGACTAAATTGGGGAAATTGATACTTTGCCTCATCACAGACTTGTTGACAACAAGCCAAATTATAGTTAGGTTTACAAGTGTACATATTGTGTGTAATAATCTACTTCCCCATCTTTTGTTTTCTCACATTCGTAATTCAGAAAGGATCTTTTCCAGTGGGTAGTGCACCTTACCTGGATTGAGGATTTCAATTAAAAAAACAAAAATTAAAATTGGCAATCCCAAATTAATTAATTTTTTAATGAAATTCAAAATTAAAACACATATTTTTATTACCCAAATTGATGATAAAACAGACCCACACTTTCTTTGTAAAAACATAATAGAAAGGAAATGTTTTGCCTCTTGCTTTCTTGGTATTGAGATGTACACATAAGTAATGTACAGTATGTCACATGTTACGTTGATACAAGTCAATTTCATATTAAATGCAAAGTGCCAAAGTGGTCACTTATTTACCATTATTATAACATAACCCCTGAATTTTAGTTGGTTCTTGTGTTTTCTTTTCCATTAAATACCAGTATGTTGATGATGTTACATGTGTGTACATGTAACACAATGCCATAAATCTCTCTCTCTCTTTTTCTTGCTGTGTACAAGTGGCTGTACTATTTGGTCCTGTGTTTGTAAATTGATTAGAGAAACACAGATGGTATACCATCTTGTTTCCACACTCACTTAGATTACAGCTCTTAAAGGTACTAACGTGTGTCCCATTTGCAACCAACATCAAATTCTGTAGAACTTTGCAGGAATTATGAATATGTCCTATCTGTGAAATTTAAACGTTAGCAGTGAAAATGAAACTGATTGAATCTCTGCGCAGCACAAAACGTACACTCGTTTGGTACAAGTTCAAAATTAGTATTATCTTTCAAATGCCGTTTGAATTTAACCTTATCATTTTTTTGGCCTTCAAATGGGACATACATGTAGTACCTTTAATGGTACTGCTTCAGGTATCAAGAGCCAACAGGGCAGTGCTTGCAAAAATTAGAGAATCTTTTGAAATTCTATCCCTTTTCAACTATAAAAGTAAGTAAGAAGTGTATTTATATGTAATGTTTACGTAAAACTGCTTAACATCTTGTCTGTATATTTTGTCTTTTCTTTTACAGTATCAGAGTGTGGGATGTGATGCTTCTCGTTCCGAATGCCATCTTCCTACTCTTCCTGCTTCTCAGGTCAAAGGTTGCAGTGGCCAAGTTGCGCCAAACCAATAGACCAATTTTTGTCACATTCTACATTATGGTGAGTTTTTTGTATGGTCTCTCTAAACGGCAAGAATTGAAAATAGTCTGACAAATGTGTTAAAGTTGGCATAGTCTGTGTGGCATGTTAACAAATATATATTTATCATTAAATATAAAAATACATTTTCTTCTTTTCTGTAATGATGCTTTTATTTTTTTTTAACCAGAAATGTGTGATAACTGGTTGACTATATTGTCAAATGGCAATGATTATTTGGAAATGAAGTTGATATTTTAGACCAAGAATGAGTTTTTTATGCCTCCGCCACCGAAGGTGGTGCCGGAGGCATCATGTTTTCGGGTTGTCCGTCCGTACGTCCGTACGTCCGTCCGTACGTCCGTCCGTCCGTCCGTACGTCCGTCCGTCCGTCCCGTTTGACCGTTATCACAATATCTCAAGAACCATTTAAGATTTAAACTTAAGACTCGGGAATAGTATTTATCATCATAGGAAGACGATCTGATTAGATTTTGGAGTACGTAGGTCAAAGGTCACAGGTCACAGAGGTCAACTTATGAAATTCCTTGTATTGAGTTTGTTAGCGCGATATCTCAAGAACCATTTGAGATTTAAACTTAAAACTTAAGGATAGTATGTATCACCATAGGAAGACGATCTGATTAGATTTTGGAGCACGTATGTCAAAGGTCAAGGGTCACAGAGGTCAACTTATGAAATTCCATACATTGAGATTGTTATCATGATATCTCAAGAACCACTGGAGATTTAAACTTCAAACTTAGTGATAGTGTGTATCACTATAGGAAAACAATCTGATTATATTTTGGAGCACGTAGGTCAAAGGTCAAAGGTCACAGGGCTCATTATGTATGCAAAAACAGCTTGTGATCGCGTTATCTGAACAACCGATTGATGGATTCCTGCCAAACTTTGGTCATGTATGTATCTTGCAGAGCTGATGAACTGATAAGATTTTGGGGTCACGAGGTCAAAGGTCAAAGGTCACAGGGCTCATTATGTATGCAAAAACAGCTTGTGATCGCGTTATCTGAAGAACCGATTGATGGATTCCTGCCAAACTTTGGTCATGTATGTATCTTGCAAAGCCAATGAACTGATTAGATTTTGGGGTCACGAGGTCAAAGGTCACAGCGCACATTATGTATGCAAAAACAGCTCGTGATCGCGTTATCTGAACAACCGATTGATGGATTCCTGCCAAACTTTGGTCATGTATGTTACTTGCAGAGCTGATGAACTGATTAGATTTTGGGGTCATGAGGTAAAGGTCAAGGTCATGCGGCTCATTATGTATGCAAAAATAGCTTGTGATCGTATTATCATTAGAACAGATTGATGGATTCCTGCCAAACTTAGATCATTTAGGTATCTTGCAGAGCCAATGAATGGTTCATAAGATCAAAGGTCATGGGCTCATTATGTATGCAAAAATAGCTTGTGGACGCATTCTCATTAGAACTGACAGATGGATTACTATTTAAGTCAGGAAATCTTGCAGAGCCAATGAACTGAGTAGATTTTAGGGTCATGAGGTCGAAGATCAAAGGGTCATATATGTTTATGAGAAATTGCTTGTAATCACGATATTCTGAGAACATGTTAATGGATTACAATTGAACTTGAATTTGAAAAATTTCTTCCGTTTCGGTTTGTAAAATTGCTCTATGACGGAGGCATCATTTTCGACTGCGCGCAGTCGAATTCCATCTAGTTTTTATTTCAAATGTACTCATTGTTGTTATTATTGATTTTGCCTCAAATTTGCACAATCCTTGCGAATGTGTCCAGTTTTGTCAGTCTGTCTGCAGTGTGCATTTCCTTTTCTTATTTCAGGCCTTTGTTGCAACTATTGTAAGTGTCATCCGAGCTGCCGTGTCAATGATTGTAGATGCCACAACAGTGACAGGAGATATAACAGACACAGTGAGTTTGTCAGTTTCATTTTGAGATTTTTTCCAGGATTATGCCAACAAAACAATGCATGGGAGCAGTCAGTGATGAAACTCACTGACTTAAGATAAAATTAGATAAAAAGTAAGCTCCGGAAGAAAAAAAAAAGTTTTTAAGGATTACACCGAGCAGATGCTCCACTCTCAACTATTTCCATTGGGGTCCAAATTATAACTTATTGGGTCTAAAAATTTGAAATGATGGGACCCATGAGTTCCTAAGGCCTGTTGAGCCCTATATTCCAAAAGGCACTCCCATGAAAAAATTGTATTTTACTTCACTGGTGTGGGCTGTACACAAAAAAGAGAGAAGCCTGTATGCTTTGCATATGGCTGTTTCAGATATCTTGATTTTTTTTTTATATAGCAGAAGTTAGATTTTGTTTAAGGAGTTTTATCTACGAACTTGCCTATATCAGGTCAAGCACTTTCAGGAAGTGAAACCAGGAAAATAATTTGTATACTATATTTAATTATTTACTTCCTGTAACAATAAGCGCAAACACTGAAAGTAATATCTGCTTAACTTTATGATTACTTGGTTATTGGAGGAAGAGTGAAACAAGACAGAGATGATGACCTTATTCTGATTGTTCTTTAGGTGCATGCTAGTTAGAACAAGTTTAGCAAACAATGTAGCAAAACCATTTTCTGTATGGTAATATCACATCCAGTGCCATTTGAGTCCCAATACCCTCATCCATCTGTGCTAAAAACAGGTATTATTTATTGTGAGGCACATATGCTACAAACAAATTAAAAAGTTTTGTATGAACTTAACGTTTTATTATTACAAGAGCTTCATTTAATCCTAGTATTATCATTGTAAATCCAGAGTCTACAACCAATTTTAGTTCATATCTACTACCTTTTAACTCTCCCATTACTGCAGTCCTTAAATCACAATAATCTCTGCGCGATGGCTCAGTGGTAGAGCAGTGCTCTCATAACTGGGAGGTCCCGGGTTCAAAACCAATTCAATGCGCTTACGTCCTTTGGTAAAGCATTAATCCTCATTACCAAGTCCCTCAGAGAGGACTTAAACCCATCGGTTCCCTGGTTACTTACTTACAAGCATATACATGTTTGTTTTAGCAGTCAGTTCCAACAAACAAAAAGATCTTGAAATGTAGCTCAAGTGAACTTTGTGTGATCATTTATATTCCAATTATATTTCCTTATTGAGTCCATGTTAACCATCTTATGGCACTAACCATCCATGTTTTATTTCTTTGCTTAGATTCTGTGGTTAGCAGTGAGGTTTGCACTCCTCTCCATTGAGCTGTGTGTGGTCATATTTGGAATAGGTTTCAGTCACCTTGATAGTCGGTCGAGCATCACACGCATTCTCCTCATTACATGTGTTATCTCCTTATGCTATTCGGTGGTTCAGGTAAATTAAACTTAGGAGCATGCTGCTATTGTGATGGCCTGTCTTGTATAATCCAAGAGTGCATCCAATAGTCTAGGATAGGCTTTCCAGACAACCACAATGCATCAAATGTCATTACATAGGAGATATTACCAAATTATTTTCTGTGTAATGGCACTTTTTTCTTCTTCTTCTTTTGTTTTTAAGCACAGCCAAATTACCTAACATCAAATCTATCTTGGTTTTAGACCAACCTTATGAGCAGCTAATACATGCAGGTTTATACCAATCTAATCTTACACTAACAACAACAACAGAAACATTACATCATTAAACTCATATTCATTTCTTGTATGGAGTTAGATAACATTTGATAATTAAACTTTCAACATTATTCACTTCTATAATTGACCTTTTGACCTGTGTTCTTCATTTCTTGACAGGGTTGCTTAGAGGTTAAATATCCAGACCACCATTATAAGGCTCCAAATGAACATGATATATTTACTCATGGGGGTATGATCTTCTGGTGTGTAACCTCATCAATATTTTGCCTGGTAAGTATCTTGCAGTTGATGTTTGTTTTTATGCCTCCGCCACCGAAGGTGGTGCCGGAGGCATCATGTTTTCGGGTTGTCCGTCCGTACGTCCGTCCCGTTTGACCGTTATCACAATATCTCAAGAACCATTTAAGATTTAAACTTAAGACTCGGGAATAGTATTTATCACCATAGGAAGACGATCTGATTAGATTTTGGAGTACGTAGGTCAAAGGTCACAGGTCACAGAGGTCAACTTATGATATTCCTTGTATTGAGTTTGTTAGCGCGATATCTCAAGAACCATTTGAGATTTAAACTTCAAACTTAAGGATAGTATGTATCACCATAGGAAGACGATCTGATTAGATTTTGGAGCACGTATGTCAAAGGTCAAGGGTCACAGAGGTCAACTTATGAAATTCCATACATTGAGATTGTTATCATGATATCTCAAGAACCACTGGAGATTTAAACTTCAAACTTAGTGATAGTGTGTATGACTATAGGAAAACAATCTGAGTACATTTTGGAGCACGTAGGTCAAAGGTCAAGGGTCATAGAGGTCACCTTATGAAATTCCATACATTGAGATTGTTATCATGATATCTCAAGAACCACTGGAGATGTATAAACTTCAAACTTAAGGATAGTATGTATCACCATAGGAAGACGATCTGATTAGATTTTGGAGCACGTAGGTCAAAGGTCAAGGGTCACAGAGGTCAACTTATGAAATTCCATACATTGAGATTGTTATCATAATATCTCAAGAACCACTGGAGATTTAAACTTCAAACTTAATGATAGTGTGTATCACCATAGGAAGACAATCTGATTAGATTTTGGAGCACGTAGGTCAAAGGTCAAGGGTCACAGAGGTCAACTTATGAAATTCCATACATTGAGATCATTATCGCGATATCTCAAGAACCACTGGAGAATTTTCACTTCAAACTTAATGATAGTATGTATCACCATATCATAATATCTCAAGAACCACTGGAGATTTAAACTTCAAACTTAATGATAGTGTGTATCACCATAGGAAGACAATCTGATTAGATTTTGGAGCACGTAGGTCACAGGTCAAATGTCACAGAGGTCAACTTATGAAATTCCATACATTGAGATCGTTATCGCGATATCTCAAGAACCACTGGAGAATTTTCACTTCAAACTTAATGATAGTATGTATCACCATAGGAAGACGATCTGTTTAGATTTTGGAGCACGTAGGTCAAGGGTGACAGAGGTCAACTTGTGAAATTCCATGTCTTCAGCTCGTTATCACGATATCTCAAGAACCATTTGAGATTTTAAACTTCAAACTTAAGGATAGTATATATATCACCATAGGAAAACGATCAGATTAGATTTTGGAGTACATGTATGTCAAAGGTCATAGAGGTCAACTTGAAAAATTCAGACTACATGTATAGGACTTGTCATGATATGTCAAGAACCACTTGAAATATGTTCTGTTACTTAACCCGTACTTAACTGGGCTATTTTGAGCACCTCCCTGACTGGGGGGGGGGGGGGGGGAGGGGCCGATTGCCTCGAAATTTGGCACGCGTCTTGAGAAATTGCGCAAAGGAAGAGACCTCACTATTATTTTGCTGAAAATTGCTTATTTTATCAATTATGCTAATTTATGCAATTGCATAAAGGAAGAGACCTCACTATAATTTTGCTGAAAATTACTTATTTTATCAATTATGCTAATTTATGCAAATCAAATTCATGAATAATGATTTTTATTAACAATTACATAAATAAAGCTTTTACAGAGTTGATTTTGTGGCAAAAAGTTTCTAAAAAGCCTATCGGGCATTATCACATAAAAAAATTGTCCATGTCTATTTCAATTCTTATGTATTTCATTGTTTTATGAACTTCTTTTGTATTCTATTGTTATTAATTCTTAATCTTATGTATTGTATTGTTTTAGGACTTCTGATACTTGAGGTTGTTACGTATCAATATTTTGCTTGAATAAATGATAACTAAACTCTAAAGAGTAAAATTATGCTGATTTATAGACCAAACTAGAAACTTCACTTTGCCATTCATTTTGTACACAAAATGACAAATTTCTCAATTTTCGGCTTGACCTTAGGTCACAAAAGGTCAAGTAACTCTCTAGTTTAAATTGCTCTATGGCGGGGGCATCATTTTCGACTGCGCGCAGTCAAAATTCCATCTAGTTTATTCATTGAATCTTACAGATAACTCACTGATTTACTTCTTTTGTTCTTTAACCCCCCGAAAGAGGTTCATTTTATTGAACTTAAACTTAGGGGTAACAAAGCATATGCAGTTTAATAAGAGATCAATTTTTAAAAAATATATTAAAAGAATATATCGACAATATTGCAAACTCATATATTATTATTTTAAAAAAAAACATAACATAGTGTATGATATTAATAATGATAGTAGAGAAGTGTTGCAAAGAACCATTAACCCTGTGATATTTGCCCAACTAAAAGAAAAACTACCAACATCCCAAGCTCAGACCCCAAACACCATTGAATAGAACTCATAGGTGTTCTTGTTTAATAACTTAGTATAGGTTTGCATATATATGTCCCTTTAATTAAAGATTAACCTTTTGCATATTCTATTGTCCAGTACAGCTTTTATGCAATACTTGCAGATTCATCTCTCAATGATATTTCAATAGTAGTCACACATTTTTTACATGTTTTTATGTCATTCTTACAGGCATATATAATTGTCTTCTTACTGCCTTATACGCCAGTGAAAAATAGAATACAACTACCGGGTGAGTTTACACTCAAGTTGCCTTTGATACCTCCAGTAAAGTCTGTGGAATTACCTTTTCATTATACAACAGCTGAAAGAAGCCAGTGATAAGCAAGATTAGATTTTAGTATATTTGAATTTATTCTCATGGAAACTGTTAAAAAAGTATTCATATACTCTTTTACAAAATCAAGTAGTGTATAAAAACATCCATGTGTGTAAAACCATAGATGTTTTTCCATATCTGGTATTCACAACAACGTTGAGAAAGATCAAAAGTAGAAGCATCAACATGCAAAAGAAGCAAGTGCAGCGCAAAATTTTCTTGATATGTAGCCTGTATAAGAAACTCAGCACATGCTTTTGTGAGAGCCCATGCCTTAGAATGACCCTCGAAGGTATGTTTTTATAGCTATTCACTTTTCCACAGTTCTACTCTGAAATATGTTATAAAATGCATAAACTTAATTCATCAAATTGGCCATATACCAAACTCATTACCAAGTATTCAAGTTTCAATTTGTATAGCTGTGCAGTTGGGAATTTTGGCACTTACCCAATTGCATCTCAAACAAGTTAGAATGTTTTAGATTTTTCTCTCAAAATGCATTTTCATTTCCAGAACCCTTTACTACCTCCAGAATTATCAAATTTCGATTAAGAAGGTCAAATTGATACCATAACTGTGTTTATCCATCTTTTTCGTTACAGCAAAGAGATCTTTTTACTGCTACGTAGCATCATTAACATTACTCAACTTTAGTCAGGCCATAGGAAGTGGTCTTGTTTATGGTGATGTCCAGCCAGCAATATGGTAAGCTTTGACAGTAGTCTTGACGACAACAATATCATTTACATTGTCTGTTGCTTCACTCCATGGTTGTCCCACACTGACCTACTGTATCTCTGTAATCCTGGACCAAAAACTATATCTAACTCGTAACTCTAACCCTAGACCTAACATACAGTCCAATTGCCACCGTAAACTAAACCCCAACCCGATATAAAACTATGATGAAATAAAGTTTAGACCGATTGATGCTGGATCACTGTCAACCTGTGTTTGTGGCCACCTCTTTATAAAGGCCGCCTGTCTATGGTGGTCACCATTCTTGTCATACTCTATGAAGGACTATGTGTTGTCGAACCTTTCTAGAAGTGCCATCTGTCTACAGTGACCACTTTTTCTGTCTCCCTTTGGTGGCTTTAATAGACAGGTTTGACTGTATTTAGGGAGGAAGAGTAATTTGAGATTTATTCATAAATCTTTTATTGCATCCATAACATGATTGCTTGAGTATGCATTTAGTGTAGAAATATTGTTAAAATATATATTTGATGATTAGATTTGATGAATTGTAATTTAGCATTCCACAAGACGGCCAAGAGGGCAAAAATATTGTGCTTAATTTGCTCTTGCCTAATTTTTTTCAAATGTAATGAATTTCAAAATGTATAAAACATTCCTTTTTTCTCTCTTTTGTTTTACAGCCTTGTAGACATCACCTCGTTCCTGTACTTTACCTGTTTTGCACCTTTAATTTACATCACATTCCTTCATAATTTTTTTCAGTAAGTATCATTTTTAGGTGATTGTTATAAACATAGAAACTACCGTATATGAATAGATAAATGTAAAAAGAAGTTTGAAATTTTTCAACTTTATTGATTTTGTTATTGAATAATTATTTGTAACAAAACTGATATGGACAAAGAAAGGTTAAATTCAATGTAGTGTAGTCCTACCATTGATTAAATATATTCTTCCACTTTTTATCATTTGATTTTTTTTTTTAATCCCTTACATAGGTTTGCAATATAATAGCTGAAAAGTTATGAAAGAACTGACAAGCTGACAAATTACAATACAACAATAAATGCATTCGTTCATTATTTTTCAGTTATATCCCTTTGTTTAAAGATTTTTTTATGAGACAATGCTTACATAAATTCCTTCAATTTTTTACTTTCAGTTGATACATATAGTCCATTGTACAGAATTTTAAAAAGAATTGAAATAACTGATAATGATACTCCCCCCCCCCCCTCTCTCTCTCTCTCTCTCCCTCCCTCTCTCTCTCTCTCTCTCTCTTTCTCTCTCTCTCTCTCTCTCTCTCTCTATTTCTCTCCTTCCCCCTCCTTCAGAGCATCTAAGCAACTACTCCTGCTTTCATATGCCTCCCAACCCGACGAGAACGATGACGAAACCCACCACTTGCCCTACTCGGTCAGCAGAGACGACACATTGAGCCAGTCTCTCTATGATAGCACCGAGTTCGGCCAGGGCAGTCTTCCCGCTATCTCCGGTCAACTCGCCTTCAACATCAATGCTCAAATTGAACCTTTACCCCATGATCTCGGCGACACAAAGGGATAGTCATGGTCACAGAGATGTAAAGGAACTAAACTAAATCAACTCCATCACCTTATTTGATCAAATCCAGATGTCATATATATATATATATATATATTATGTGTATACCAAGAACTGTGATGGTATCGTACTCATAGATGTTATATTTTACCATTTTTTCAAATTTTCGTGTATATTGTATTTGTTATTCTTATTATTGGTAAGTGTTGTTGTACTTATTATGTTCTTTGTTGTTATCAACTCTGGGATAGAGTAAATTTTTCATCTTTTGTACTTCATCAAAATTTACATCTTGAAATTTATGTTTAAGTTGTAAGTTGAAAGAGTCTGATGTTATTTTTCATTCATACTTTGTAAAAGGTACAATTGTGTAATATATTTGTCATTCATAAATCCTAAGGATGAATTGTTGTTTTACTCAGCTGGAAAATGTAAAAATGGTGACATGATAACCAAAGACTTGAAAGAAATTGACGAATTCCAATTTTGTTTGTGGAATTTTGTTACACATTATATACGGTACATGAATTTTAATCATGAACAAACGGTGCATTAGGAGAGTTTTTATTCCACACAGTATGGAATGCATCCAAAGGTTTTATATAAGCAGAGTGTGCTTTAGACCGCTAGTGAATTTGCAGTTTCTTTCACATCATTATATTACAGTTTAAGATTTTTTATTTCATTTTTTCTTCTTGTCCAGATAATGACAATCCACAAAAAAAAAATTAGAATTATTACATCATAGGATGGCGATATGAATCCTTATCAAATGAAATGATAATCATGTGTAATGCACTTTTTAAAGCGTCAACCATGCAATATTAAGATGTGAGGATGAAGCAACGTATGTGGACATGCTTGTGTTCCTAGTTTCTCTGCCACTTTACTTGAATTTAGGATTCAAATCTACATTTTGAAAATAGTTCTGTAGCACACTTGATGGTTTTTGATGTCTGGGCATGATGAAGCTGATGTTTATTTACAGTTGTCTACTATTTACAGTTGTTTACTTTTTGCCAAGCAAGCACAGACATTTAAAGAGTACCGATTTATTTCAAATTTGTGAAGTACTGAGTACGGTAATATGATTTTGATTATTATGTGTTATGTAAGTGACAGTAGAAAATATTACTGTACAAAGGACAATTCAGAAGAACAATGGCGAAAAATTCCTCCAATGTTTCAAGTTTCTTTTTATTAAATAAGCTATTACTATTAGTCATCACGACCTTGACTTTTTTTTAATCATTACATGGATTGCTTATTTTCTATTAATGTAAAAAAAAGTTGATGCACAGTTATATCTTGGGTACAAACTTGTGTGATTTTTTATTGAGAAATTATGAATTTCCAAACATGCTTTATCATGTGATCTCTCTAGTGTTGCATATTTATTTCAAGAAAATTATTATATCACAGTTTTAGCCGAGCTTCATAGGCTGTTCAGTCCTTGTGCAAAATATGAAGAGGGTGTTTGGTTACCTGATTTAAGAGTAAAATCAAAATACTACCAAAAACAACTAATCTTTAAGAAACATCTGTAAGTGAATTTATGACAAATCCCTAAAAGTTAGACCTCATATCTGCCGATGAAGATGGCTTAGTGGTAGAGCAGTGGTCTTGTAACCGGGAGGACCCGGGTTTGAAGCCAAGTGGATGCTCATGTGCCCTTTGGTAAGGCATTAATCCCCATTACCAAGTCCCACGGAAAGGTCTTAAAGCCATCGTTCTCCTGGCTGCTTACCTACAAGCATACAAATGCTTTCTTAGCAGTGAGGTAAACTATTAATAGAAATCTTCTTGTAATTGTATAGTTTTGACAATTTAAAAGCTACGATCATATTTATCTGATTAAGAGTTATAAATACTTATCATCTGCTGAGAGTCAGGAGGGCAGGTGCAGGAGGGTGTCCACTTAATGTCAAAATAGAAGTTATCGGTGATGGCATGTGGCTCTTTGCAGACGATATATGTTTCTGACTACTGGTATTGCAGGCAGTATCGATGGTGTGATGTACTGTTTTTAATTATGAGCCAATTTATTTCTTTGAACAGTGTATGACTACTAAAACTAACATACCTAATTTTCATTTACATGTATCATCTTTTTCATAAGAGGCTCAGGTTAAGAAGAATTTAAAAAAATGTAGATTAATTAACTGGACATTTCATCACACAGAAAGAAAGATATAGCATTAAAGCACATGTTCATTCATAGTCTTTATATACTGGATATATGTTTTCCTACCTTATATGACTGGGATATATCTTTACCTTCCTAATGAAAGAATAATATGTGTTTTTAATTTGTATGCGCTGTCATACCTCGCATCTTGAAGGAAGTTATGGTTACCATAGTAGACCAAAGGAAAGACAGTTTCTTATTTTATGTTCACTCGATCTTGCCGAGAAATCACATTGATTTGAAGAACTTGTTATGAATCATTACTTTAAGTAATCTAGGTTATAATATGAAAAATGGATACAAATAAAGAGTCATTCTATTGTAACAATGATGCCAATTGTCTTGTCCTTGTTTTTTTGTGTACGAGAGGAATAAAACTAGGAATACACAAGTTATATGCTTTAGATGAAAATGTCTAAGGCATAATTATTGTTAATCTCATGAGAACTCAATTAAGAAATTTGTTATTACAGATGAGCATATACAATTTTTTTATTTTTTTTTATTTAAAGGTAGGAATATGGAAATCAAATTCATTCCATTTTAACTGCTAAACTTATGAATGAATACCGGTACTATTTTGTGTCAGTTATAACAGTCTGTAGAAATACCTAGTAGACTATTAAACTTGATGGTACTACTGGAAGCAATTAGCAGGCCAATTTAATCTGTGTTTATCATTTGTCTGTGAATGATTAACTACGGTGCGATGTCATTTTATGTCGACGACTTCCATAGCTATATATGTTCAGTACACTGGCATTTTATTGGGGTGCCATAAATACCCCTGGTTATCAGAGAGAATTATGAATATTTGTAAACTTTACAAAAATGGATCATATTTATTGTCAATGGATGTTGTTTGCAGTTCTCCTTGTGTATGCACATCTTGGGCAGGCAGATGGTGAGTTTGGGCCTTTAGTTTATTATTACTTATTCACATGATGACAAATAAATACCACATTTAGAATGTGCCTTTGTGCTATAGTGCTCTATTCTGAGGCACGGAGGAATAATGAGAAGAGTCTATTTTTTATATCCTTTTAGAGTTATACTTGTAGCCTGGGTAAATGCATTTTAAAAATCAAGAACCAATTTGGGATAGATGATTGTGAGTGCATGTGTCTTTTGGTTTTGGGAAACTGGTGGCATTTTACGGCCATTTTCACAATGTTATTTCAAAATTTAGAAAAATTTAATTTTTCATGAATTTTACAAATGGCATTAAAAAGTCATAATTTTTTTTGCAAAATTTTATATCATGGGTTGCAAAATTAGTTTTTTTAATTTTGCTACATGTTTGTGAAAAATGGCTGTAAAAAGCCATCATATAAAACTGATCTTAATTTTGAATGTATGATGATCTAAACATTGTATTCATAAGTATTCATAAGTATAAGTGCAATCGGGTAGGCCTATAGGCCTAATAACAAAATGCTTCATATTGAGATAAAAGTTATAGGGTACATACACTGACACTCTTTCTTCCCCCATTTTGTGAGAGAGAGGGAGAGAGTGAATATAGATAATAATAATAATAGAGAGAGAAAATGGATAGGAAAAGAAAAACATGGGGAGTGAGAAATGAGAGAGAGAGAGATATATAAATAATTCAGGGTAATAATATAATTGGCCTACCGGAACGCTAAATTGAACTCTATACCAACAAATTTCGCTACCGGTACACCGACACATAAGGAATTACAATGACAATAGCTGTCTAGCTGAGTCATAATATTGGAAAAGCCAACACTTCTCGCGTCATTTTGTAGAACGAAAACGTCATACAAAATTTCCTCTGAAGTGAGTTATAAACTGTAGATGATGAGGGGCCTACACTTAGCTTTCGTATTGCTATTCACGATCCTTGTGCTATATTCAAAAGGTAAGTAAAACTTAAATATAATGACACAATTTGGGTTACAAGCGCGGTGTTCTAACAATTCGTTTTCGTTACCAAATTTGAGCCTTAGCCCTGCTTGAGAAGAGGTGAGAGTATAATGACAATGAAGTTACCCCGCTCAACAGGTCTGGAATACGCTCTACCCGGTACCGGCCGTATGGGTGTGCGATAGCCATTGGTGGAGGTATTTTTGCAGGGGTATTTCATAAACTTTCATTTCAGGATTGGTTCAGTTTATGAATGAAGTTGCCCCCCTTTTTCTTCTAGACGCATAGGATTACATGTCAACATTTTAATATGATATATTTATTGTGGAAGTGAACAAGGTCTCAAAGAGCATGAAACCTATAGTCTGAGACTAAAGATGGATTGAACATGTTCATGATTTTGAAAAAATCTTGGAGTTAAATACCTTAATTAAAGTACCTTAAAGTATTATTGCAAAGGTCTAAGCTATCAATGCAAACATTGATTTTCATTTAAGAAATGCACTTCAATGAAATGTCAATAACTCGGGCAATAACTACCAGTGTCATTTAATTTAATTAGTATATTATATTAATGCATAATTAAAAGAGAAATACTTTTTTCTGTACATTGAAGGGGTATATCTTTGAAAGGAAAGTGGAATGTCTGTGGTTTTACAAAATTTAGAATGTTGGACTACCGGTACAAGTAAACCTACCGTGCAGTGATGGGAGAACGGGGTTATGAATTCTGGAGTTTGGGAGAGTGTCCATTTCTTTCCCTTCTCGTCTTTCCTTGTCCATTCCTTTTCCTCTCTTTCAATTTTTCTCCTCACCTTTTTTGCCATTCATTTCACCCCTGCCCCTCGATAGCTGTGCCACTGCTGAGAGTGATCCAGACTCCTTCAGAGACCTCTTTATTTTCCTTTTTATAGGTCATTGAAAATTCCAGTGCTAGATGAAGATGATTTGCATTGATTGAAAAAAGAATTCCTTGGAAAACTTTACCAGGGTGTAATTAAACATTGACTTAATATAATTCTAACTTTTTTTCTTTTTTTTTAGTTTTGACTGAATGAGATTGAATTGTATCTTTATTTCTTTACTAAAATATCATATAGGTATCACATCATATATTACAGTATGCAACACTGTAGGCTGTTGTGGCAGAGCAAAATCTTTCAAAATCTTGTCCGGCATGCAATGTTTTCAAAAATTGTACGACTGATTTCTCTTTAGGAATTTCTAAAGTAGTGCTACTGGTTTCCATGAATTTACGAGGGTATAAAAATCCTTTGATAAATGAACTCATTTCCGACAAGGCGACAACTTTATCCAGACTCATTGACCTGAACAAAGCGAACCAGGAAATTGATTTAGACTCGATGAAATTATGGAATACTCTGCACTTTTTGTTGTAAACAACAGTCAATACAAATATTTGTGTATGTGCACTGGCATGAATCACACCTATAATTACAGAGTCACAGCCCAACGAATCATATTTATAGATTTTATACTGTCATCTTTTATATTTATGTACCAATTAAAAGTCACACAATATGCTATTGTGCTTACTTGTTACTCTGTGCCAGAAAGGCTAGTAAATCATATATATTAGTTAAACTTTTTGATGAAAAATTACTGTGATCTATGAAGTGAAAACAACAATTAGTCTCTGAAGAGTAAAAAATATTCAACTTATATTGTGCATTGGAATTAGTATGTACATGTACATGTAGATTCATTCTGACCAAGTATTAAGAAGGCTGCACTGCTTATGATAATGTCAATTTCTTTAATGATTGAAAGTGAATTATGATGGTGTAGTATGTGGTTGTACAACAAAAATATATAAGGTTTGATTTATGCTGTCTATTTAAGATTAAAATCTTTTTAAAAGTAAAACATATATTGAAATTAAAATATCTGATAAGGATTCAAATGTTTGAGAACCATATTTTTAAACTTCTCACATGTTACAAGTAGGGCCTGCAATGTACAAGTGCATTTCCAGAATCTTGTTGAAAATCAACTGATTATGAGCATTGGGTGGTATTCTCATAAGTTAAGCCGGGACTAAGTCCAGACTAAACAAGAATTTTAGTTCACACTTCTATAGAATGCTAGGTTTCATCTTCCTCCTTCAATATTCATGACAAAGATAATCTACCAAAGACTTTTTGGAAATTCAGTTCATACTCATATTATCTTTTTCTTCCCATTTCATTGCAAAATTAATTTTTTGGAGACTTTTCATTGAAGGATTAAAATAATCTGTACAGGATAAATGAGTTGACAACAGGCACTCCATAAAAGTGTGGACTAACTTAGTACGCACTTTGCTACATGTGTATGGTATAATTAGATACTAGTATTTTCTCGTATTTATATGATATTGGATGGCTTTGAGTGTGATACAGAAATATATTACTTGAGCTATGACAATATTGAACGAGTCGGAGACGACTCCAATATTGTGTCAAAGCGAGAGCAATATATTCTTGTATCACACAAAAACAAAGCCATATAATATTGTTATTATTATTTATACTACGTGGAGGATTGTTGGTCACATGATATTCAATAGATTGATGTTTTATTACACGGGCGTGCATTTTTGGTTATATTCGCAGTGCATTTTTGGTTATATTCGCAGTGTATTTTTGGTTATATGCAGACTGTGTACCTGTCTGCCGTTAATGAATGTTTTTCATTCGTTCAATAGTGCAAATATTTTCATTTGTTGAAAGATTAACGTTAATTGCTGACGCCTCGTTGAATAGAATGTTTATCTTTCAACTCATGAAAATATTCACACCATTGAACTCATAACCATTCATTATTTGTACCAGGCTGACTAGCGAAATAACAACATTTGACTTACCTCAGCAAATATGGCTTTTTTTTGTGTGTGATATTGATATCGATATCAATAGTTCCTGGATAACTGAGCAATACGAAAACAATATTGGTCAGTCATCCGGGTACTGCGCTAATGATATTGAATACATGTACACTGATTTATTGTACCACATGGAAGCCTTATATAGAATATAATACTCAATACCGTAACATAATCCCGTTCTGAGAAATCTGCCTTCAAAGAGAAATGTTTCCTCTCTGTTAGATCCTTAAAATCAGCCCATTCCTGATAAAAGCCAGAAAAGCATTAACTCCATGTAAAATAATAATAAGTTATTAAACACCTTTCTTGCTTTCAGCAGACTGTAGGAGACTTGGAGCATTTAATCATAATAATTTCAATCTCTCTCTACTAACTACATTGTAGCTTAGACGGTACTGCTGAGAGCCTGGAACAATTATCAATTTGCAAAACTGTATTGTTCAGTCAATCAGTCATAAACCACACTTACAGTCAACAACTAAATTATTTTTTTAGTGTGTCTTTGGTAACTCGAGAATAAAAGGTGGACTGGTTTAATAATGGTCTTTGTTGAGTACTTTTCGATGGAAGATTTAATGTGTCACATTCTAAAGTTCAAGCATAATTTAGGACTAATCAATTTTTAACAAACTTGTAAAATGACACAACTTGGTAAGGGTATGATTGATAATTCAGTTGTCAACTGTATATGCTACAGGCCTTGTTTTCTTTTATAGTATCGTACATACTATAGACAGACAGGAAGTGGGCTACTGTAGTGTACCTTATCATTGCTCTGACCTGTACGTGTAGGCTACATGTATTACAAAGTTATGAATCGTGTGACAAGGAAAGGAAGAGTTGAACAAGGATCAGGAAATATTCAAGGCTAATCCTCCATTCAGTTCAGTTCAGTTCAGTTTATGATCCAAATTAGGACCCCGAAAAACCAAGCTTGTGAGTGGGGCCCCTGCGCAGGATGGACCTCTCGATTTAGACTGCAATATCATCAGGAATTAGTTATATTACTAGGTGAAATTCATATACTATTCAAATTGTAACTAATAGTGGCAGTAAATACAGCAAATACTCCTACATATATACACAATGTAGTAAGCAACATCTGTACAAGCTATAAGAAATTAGAATTCTCTCTGAATACATGAAACATTACTTTTCTTTCAGAAGAAAATTATGAACTTTTATGCATGTTTCAGAGTATATACATGTATCTGCACAGTTCAACCAAAGAAGAGAAAGTTAAGAAATGCTGAATCACAATTCATTTTTTTCTTCATTTGTGACTGTTTCACTCCAAAATAGACTGTGAGGCACAATGCGCACCTGAGGACGCCAAAGCTTGGGACCCTGTCAGGAACGAGTCGACGTACGACAGGGATCCGGCAAGCATCAACCAACCAGACGGAAGACCATTGGGTTATCAGTTAGATACCCTTGATTACATTAATGATGCTAATGCAAGATCACCCTGCGTGACAGTCACTGGATGTATCAACTATGTGGACATTATGGTAAGGAGATCCAAGGCTCGTGTGGATTCTGCATTTAAAACAGTCCACTGTGATTTCATGATCTAGGTGGAGCCAGAAGGGTGTTAAAGGTATAGATCAGTTTTCGAAACGCCCCCCTCTCAAAAAATGAAATGGAAGCTCTTGTTACCAATCATGTAAAAGAATATGTTTTGATTAGTACGTGATGATACAAATTTTACCGGGAAACCGCCAACTAATTAATATATTTGGTAAATTCCGGCCTGGACAGATATCGCGTAGTCCCATAAACATCTTTCTGTGAACAGTGCTTGTAACTTTACCAAGACTGGGCCAAATTACTTATCATCTCGATGATTCCAGAACCTCGCAGTATACACACCAATACTTATATGCTAGATGATCAACCTTTTCTGATCGATTCCACAATGTTTCTTTCACAATGCAAGCGCATGACCAGAACTGGTCTATACCTTTAACTCTCTGTAAAATAAAAGAGTTAACACCCTTCTGGCTTTAAACAGATGATATAGAGGTCTTTACATGGTATTTGTATAAACTGTATTTCAAGTGGAATAAACTTCAAGCAAAACCAAACTAAAGTGGGTGTCTTGAGAAAAGAAGGCCCTATATAGTCCAGACCTTTGGACCATCACAAACACAATAAACAAGATTTCTGATTTTCTGGGTATTTGTTTACAGCTACATGTGAATGCATGTACCATGGAAGATATGATTCGTTTTCTATGAAGCAATGACAGTTTTCTGATTCAGATTTTGCTGTTATGTAGGCATAGTTTATTCCTCAGCAATACAACAGGGATACATGAAGTGGGTTAATGAATATTTTTCTGTATAAGTGTAAATTACTCTACCAAGAGTTGAAAGCTGTTCAACCTTCCTAGATGTTTCAGTGCTGCATTACAGACACCCAATTTTTGAAAAGAGCTATTAGTTCTAAATCACAATCAAAAACTCAAATCAGTTCCAACCCTTCAAGGTTCATTCTATTGGATTGCTAATTTGGTATTTGTGTCCATCTTTGTTTCCCCCCACTTTTTTTTTTTTTTTTACATCTACAGGTCGAAACAGATCCATTGGCCAGAATTTGGTAAGTATTCCATCACAGAAAAATCAAGGCAATTATTTATGAATGTGAAGAAAACATAAGGGTCAACATTAATCATGATTTGTGAGGAGATCTAACTGCCATACATATTTTATCACCATCAAAGATTTTTAGTTTACCAGAAAATTGTTTTAGTCCCTGTAGAACATAAGGTAGTTTTAATACTTTTATTTTTCTGGTACGGTATGATTTATATTTAAAAAATAGCTTTCCCAATCCCACCGCTGCCACCATCTTGGGAAAGATTTCTGGCACTCACAATAGTAACCGGGTATATAATTTTTGGATCACCATGTTTATAGTATTAATACAGTCAACAAGGGGGGAGACCACAAAACTGTGTTACATTGATTAAGCCACAAGAAGGCAGGATAGCATATGTCTCATAGAGCCCTTTTAAAGAAGAGTTAGAATCAAACCTTCATTTGAATGTCATTTTTGTTTCTACTATCATTATGCTTTATGTTAATGAAAGTGCAATGGAAACCTGTTTAATCCAAATAGAGAGATTTAGGTATCATTTTGTTTTGATCTTATGAATCTTTCAATGCAGAGTCTCTAATGATACCAAACATTTAATGAGCAATTTTGTAATAAAATAATTTGATCTTTCAGCATTGAAGACATTACCACAGATGCTGCCACCAGAGAACTTATTTGTCAAGAGGTAAGTCTGACCCGTAACACTCTAACAGCCTTGTGAGCATGCAAATTAAAGGAGAACTAACCTCAAAGAATAAATGTAGGTATTCTGACAAACAAGAGAAATTCCTGCCTTTTGATGTACAATAAATCTTACAAATGTATACAAGAGATATAAACAAAGATTTCTTGGCATGATGCAAGGCCTTTTAGCATGACATGGGCGCAGCCATTTTCTTGAAAATCTGATGTACCAGGCAGAGTTGTACATGTATCATGCACCAAGCTTTAATTGGAAAAGACTTTTTGATCTAATAAAAAAAACTTTACTTTTCAATCAGGGAAAATCATAGCCGAGAAGTTAAAAATTACAGTTGGTGAAAAATATATAATTGGGTAACAATAGTTACAAATACTAAAATATAGCAGAATTTCTTATGCAAAACATTCACCCCAGAATAGCACCAACTTATTTATGCAATTTACGTTCTAGCAAGTGGAGTACAAAGGATAATAGCAGGTGAATGAAATGCTTTAACACCACAAACATCTGGGGAGGAAGCATCTATAAATTTGAATACATTTAGTTGATAAACGACTCTGCATAGTTTGTCATGTTCTCAAGAAAATGGCGATGCCCATGTCTTGCTGAGAAACTGTACTTTATTCTTGCTTTATGCCTTTCTCATTCACTTTGGTGGGTAATCTTGTAGATTGACGGGCAAGAATCCAATAAATCCCCGGAACAACTAAAGTTATTCTTTGGGTTAGTTAACTACTAGTGTCATGCACTTGGAAACCATAAGTAAATGCCATTGGCATGGATGTAGATTTAGGGTTTTGGATGAAGTGAAATATATGTCAAGTTAATATAACTTAATTCCTTCTTTTTGGTAACTTCTTGGTTGTAGAGAATCTCCAGCTGTGTTCCCTGTCCTAGTGAAGAGGTGACCTATCAATTCTCGTGCCAGGGGTCAAGCTGTGACCAGAGTGCTGTCAACTTCTGGTTTAGATTCGTCCTCAGTGATCCAGGTGAGACCCTCAGTTTATATTATTCATCAAACTTCATGTCGCAAGTAGAAGTGTCGTAGGCGTGTGGTTTAAGTGCTTGACTTGCAATTCAATGGTCGTGGTTCGATCCCCGACACAGCACTAATGTCCTTTGGCAAGGCATTAATCTTCATTTGCGACTCAATACCCAAGAAAGAAATGTAGGATGATGAAAGCATTTGTGATAGTAATTGCCTATGCCCTCACAGTAACCATATGGTAGGAATACGCTTCAGGGAGTGGAGATGGTGCACATTGTGCGCAAATGAATCTGATGACGGGGGTAATAATATGTCGTAAAGCGCTTAGAGACGATTTATTGTATTAAGAGCTATATAAATCCAAAGTTGTTATTATGGTGTATGAGGTAAGCTGCTCTTTGTGTGTGATTTTTTTTTCTTCAGAAACTGTTGAAGGATTTCAAATTTGATTTTAAAAGTATGAAAATGAGCTGGCAGTGCATGAAAACTAGCATTGTACGTATTCTGGGTTGATTGTCATGAAAACAACAACTCATGGTAATGTTTATGTTTCTGTTTTTTTCATGCTGTTAAGATGAAGTAAAGCTCTGCCAAAGAATAAAAGTAATTCATGACATCTGTATTGTCTAACAGATCAGAAAGATACACAATTATAAAAAATTGTAACATGCACATTATATTAGAATTGTAGAATTTATGGTTTAATGCCTATTCTTTTTTTTTCTTCTTAAATCCATAATTTTATTTGAAATCTTAAAGTGGATATTCTGTTTGCAGACCCCAATGAAAGGGAAGAATTAAACATTGCCTTTAATGTTAGACAGCATGGAACCACTTGAAAACAGAGATTTGAATTTAAAATTAAGGACTTGAAAGACATATGTAACATAATTAGTCTGTAATGGCATCACAATACAATTATTGTATTAGTATCTTGTCAAAAATCTTGAAACATGTTTAATTTCATCAAGTATTCTTTTCAACTTTTCAGCTGTACTAGATCCTGAACTTTGGTGCTTCAATCGCAATACCGACGAATATCCAAGCAGTCTATACAACAATGTACCTGTACCCGTGACTAGAGCTAAAACGATGCCCACTGGGAGGGGCACGTCGCTAGGGGCAACCTTTTCTCTAACTCTTTGTGCCTTTCTAACAGTGATCTTCATTGCCAGGCAATAAGGACATAAGTAGTGTCCAAAGTATGTGACTGTACATGAAGAAATTCTTTTTCCTTCAATTATGTAAAGTACAGTTCAGTATATATTCGTACACATCAGTAGTTTCAAAGTTATTTTATTTTATAAAGCTAATGTAACATTATAGAAATTACTGATTCAAAAGGTCAGTTATTATTTCATGCCGGTCATGCAGAATCTTTTTTATATATTAAAAGAATAATGTTCTTCACTTTAACAATATTGTGTGATATTTTCTACCTATCTTTGTCTGAATAATTTATAAGTCTTTGAATTTCAGTGCCTTTCTTGAAGAAATATAATGCGATTGCTTATCAACCATGAAATGTATCAAGTTACAAGAGTTGTGGAACCGAAAATCGACATTCCATCTTCATTAAGCAAGATTTTTAAAGTTGTGTAATATGCTCTCGGTAGCTTTTGATGTGTGTGATCTCATACCAATGCAGTTGTACATGAATTATTCTCATCATATTGATTACATTTAATTATGGTTCTTCATTTTATACATGATTTATCTTTGATAGAACAAAAAGAAATTAATGTGGATGTGTGTACAATTATTAACTTTTACCACCTCTGTCTTTCTAAAAATCAAACACTGCAATTTCACTGAGGATGCTAACAAAGTTTTGTTTCAATGATTGTGTGTGTACTGTACAGCTAATATGAGTACTTTAAATACTGTTACAAGACTATAAAAGTCAATGTTATATATAAACAGTAGTTGTGTATTAGCATATATAGAAAGTTTTTAATGGTTGGCTTTGTATTGTCATGAAAATTAGTTAACTCTGAATAACCATTGACTTCTTTCATACCTTTCACTTAAATATCTCATAAGTATGATTTTTTTTAAATTTATGTCTTGATAGTATGATACACCAGTAGATACACAATGCAATGTTAATCTTAGAATTATATATTTGTGTAATAATATTTCCTTTATATGATGAAAGCCTTTTAAGTATCATTTTGCTATATAAAGAATATTGATATGTTGTGGATATGGTTGGATATTGTAATTTTTGAGAGATTATAGCAAATCTTGGCATTAACAAGTGTGTAGGTATAGCATGTTATGACAGGCAGAATAATTTTATCTGGTGTTTTTATTTAGCGTAAGAAACTAAATCATATACATGTGTACTTCTAGTTTTATGGTAGAGAACAGTAGAGATCAAAAAGCGTCACTCATTTGTTGACTTGGATGTTTACAGTGGGGGAACTTTTTTTTTCATTGAAATTGTCTTAACATGAAATCAAAATCCCATTGACAGATTGACTTATTTTCAACCATGACAAAAGACATCTCAAATATTCAATATCAAGAACTAGATGCAAATTTAAAGTTGGTATGCAAATAAAACAAAATGTTGAGGAGAAGGGCATTTCCTATAGATTGAGAAAGGCTCTCTGAATGAAAAGGCTACAATGTTATAACAAATGTTTTTGTAGCATCAGCACATTCAGAATTTTGGCCTACCAAGACTTTCAAAATGTGAATTAACAATAGAAAACCTGATAGCAATGACATTTATGTGAAACATTTAAGAATCACTGATTTATTTCTATTGTAAACATTTGGAATGAACTAACGACAGCAGATAATTTTGTTGTTTTCATTGTAGAACTTGTCTTTTTAAAGGTTTGTGTAAAGAGATATATTTTGTATGGAAAAAAATTAAAGAAACATTTATAACATATATATTCCAATATACTTCCATCATTGTCTGCCGTTTGACTAGAGATTTCTTGTTCACGTCAAGGCCAAAGATTGGGGCAGGGAATGTATTGGTTGAGAAAAATAAAATTGGGAAATAAAGAGAAAGTGATAGTTGGGAAGAGTGCGGGGAAAAAAGAGATGAGAAGAAATGAAGAATTTGAGTGTTTAGAAGACGCTGTATGGGAAGGAGCAGAGAAAGATGATGGTAATACATTACAGTGTACAGTGATGTCTTTAAATTAGTTATTTACTTTAACCCCTGGTTCTGAGCCTTTTTATTGAATGATTTGTGTGATAGTGTTGGACAAACCTTGTAACTTTTGAATAGTCACTAAGCATCTGTAAAGCTTCTCTAAAGTGTTGGGAGCCCGAAACATTTGATGGCAGATTTCACTTCAATTATATTATGAAGTGAAAGAGGATGTCATTTAAAACTAAATTCTGCAAGGATTTTCAGAATGATTGTGTTTGAAGACGAATATGGATGAAAAAATACAAAACCCAAGTTTGTATCCTTTCATCAATATTCGTCTTTAAACACATTTTTTTTAAATCCTTGCAGAGTTAAATGACATCCTCTTTCGCATTATTACACAATTCAAGTGAATTTTGGCATCCAATTTTATAAGTGAATTCAGGCGCGTATGCAGGGGGGGGGGTGGTTTTGGGGGTTGAACCCCCCCCCCCCTTTGTGTTTTTTTTTGTTTGAATAAAAAATAAAAAATAAATAAATCCCAATGGCTGACCTAAAAAATATGTCCTCTTACCCCCCCCCCCCCCCCACACCCCCACACCCCCACGCTTACTCAGCGGCTGACTGAGTCGTTGCGATTTTTTTGGGACAAAAAAAAAAGAATTAAAAAAAGTGTCCTTCCTCTTACCCCCCCCCCCCCCCCCCCCCCCTCCGCTTATTCAGCGGCTGGCTGAGTCGTTGCGATTTTTTTTTTAGGACAAAAAAAAAAGTGTCCTTCCTCTTACCCCCCCCCCCCCCTCCAGCTTATTCATTAGCTGGCTGAGTCGTTGCGAAATTTTCGGCCCGATTTAAAAATGTTAACCCCCCCCCCCCCCCTTGAAAAAGTTTTGGCGTACGCTACTGAGTGGGGGGCTTTAAAAGAAGTATGGTGCATATTTGACATCACCAAATTGGTCTGTTTCAGATGGGGTAGAGGGCTAAAGCAAATAAGTATTAACTTCAAAAGACAATACGGAATCAATAACTCTGAATAATTATGAAGGTTCTATTCTTGCAGATTTATTCATGAATATGAACTACTCGTAAGAAAGATTTACAAATAGATGGAATTACTGCTAATATAATATGCATAAATTTGACAGTTTAAAATAGCTCAGAAAATGATATCATTCTCATCCGAATTTCCTTAAGCTGTATGTAAATTTAAAATTGTGCGTTTGCATTTCATAATCAGCTTGAATTGACTTCAAAATAAAGGTACTTTTGTATACATTTCTATATTTAACACATCCAACATGTGTATCTGTATAATAACCTTTGTAGAGGGCCTATTGATGTCAACAACTATATAGCAAAGCAAGTACATTGACCCAAGATCAAATGAATGTAGAATACCAAAATCCAACCAAAATATTGATCTTATATCAAAACAGCTTAATCAATCTTTTGATAATGAAATAAAGTTCTTCACTTTACAGTTTGTTTGGAATCAAATCTAGATTGAGACGACACAGTTCTGGTTTATCTGTAGAAAATCTTCAACAATGATAAATGCATAAAAAGTAATTTTAACTAATGAAATGGTGACACAAAAGTTTAACTCGCGTTGTTTACTTGGACACTCCATTTTTTGTTCATAAAGTGCGATTGAAACAGTATTATAGAGTGCTTGATTTGAAATCCTGAAACAGAAAGCTACTTTAAAAACTGCTTCTCTCATATTATCAAACCTTTATACATATATCTATATATATATATATTCTTTCGTTTGATGACCAAAGTGATAACAATAATCAGAAAGGAAAAAATAGGCAAATTAGTAACCAAAACCCAAAATCATATTGTCATAGGCTTGCTGCTAACCGTCCACTTAAAATTTAAAAAACACAAAAGCTTTATATGAGTAGTAAATGTATTATAGCAGCGTTGATTATTCATGATGTATATAATTTATATTATTTAAATAATGTAAAACTAATTTGCGACTCCAAAACCTGAATAAAATTTGAAAAAAAAGATCAACTTTCATAATTCAATCTCGATCAAGGTATCTTAATACTGTCTAAAAGCTCCCGCCCGTGTCTGACAAATAAATGTCGGGACCATTTGTTATACTGTGAAGGATTTTATCAGGCAACTATATTGCTTGATAATCAGAGTATTAAAAACAGGACATCGAAAAATACATTTCGTTTAAATTTATGAAATAAAATAAGGTTATAGGAACAGAGAAAATGAGGGAAAGAGAAACTGATAACCGCTTCATGTAGACACTTTTAAAACCCAAATTGGATTATTTGATAAATAAAAGAGATCACCCCGGCATCAATGAATGACGAAGAGGAGGCCGAACAGCGAGGCGATGACGACAGTGGTGGTCGAAGCAACGATGCCCATCGCACCTCCAAAGCCAGCATTTGGATCTTGAGGGCTGAGGTCGGTGTCGGGAGGGAGAACGTTGTTGAGACTGGTCGGGTATTCACCAGTATCGCGACCAGCACACCACAGTTCAGGATCGAGGACGGCTGCACCATTAAAAAAAAAAAAAAATAGCCTTACACAGCAGGGGCAGATCCAGTTATCTTTATACAAATGGGGCACAATGGCTAAAAGTTTCTGATAAGCAGCCCAAAAAAAGTATTCAGTTTTCATTTTCATTTTTTAAACTGTCCCATTTAATGTAAACATTAAATATATATATATATATTTTAGTATCTTGGTTTTTTAAATCAATAAAAACTTAATACTTCATGTTGAATTTTGTTTTCTATGTTTTAATTACTCTCAAATCGTCCCTGATTATTAATATTTTTTTTATAATTTTAATTTTCATACTTGGGTCCATTTATTTTTACCTATTATAGGTCAGTTATATGCAAACAGAGCCATGAGGAAGACCATGCAGAGCCCCATTTCACATAACTTGTCATCAGTGACAAATAACAGTTTTTGTTACAAGCTACTGAAATCCTTGCTTCTGATTACTTATCAGCAAACTTGTCACTGATTTTTGTCATTTGTCATTAAAAAAAGGCTTTGTGGAACGGGTCCCAGCTTGTATTTTATTTGATGCATCTTCTCCACTTTATGAAATGTTCATGTTTTCGACTATGTTAATTTGCTTTTTATATTTCATTTGTATATTTGTATGTTTTTAATGTCTTTGATGCTGATCAGGCTACTCTTGTCTAAATATTCGTGAACAAATAAAAATTAAAAAAATAATAATTAAAAAAAACCTTTGAAAGAGGGTTATGAGACCAATTATGAAGGAGGCATATTTTTTGTATCCCATATTTAAATGTGGCATTGCCTTACAGAGTCTATACTTTAATCCGTATACAAACTGTTATTAATTTCTTGATTGTTATTAAAATGAATTCCACTTTCACTTTAATAATTCCCTATTATTCTACGATCAAATTTCTTTTGATAAAACACAATCCTTCTACAAAATGTTACTTCTAAAATATGAACAACTTTATTAAACAATGCTTATTGACCCAATATCGTCCATTGTCGAATAATGTGCTTTCATCATTATTACTGTTGATGACTATATGCAAGCAGTGACTGCGGAACAATTTGTTTAGTGTTTGAGAGGGAACCTTCAAAGGCCAGGTTGAAAAGTCAGCATCCGTCATATAAGGAAAATACATTTACCACTTCCATCCATAATATACTTTCTTTGATGATTCTGGATACCGTCCTTTAACTTTAACCCCATTTTTTGGCACCATCGATGGCTGTAGCATCATTATTCTTATACATTCCTTGCCATTTTATGGACCGACAGCTTAAACATAAGATCATCATGGTTGTTGTTTTATTTCTTATGAAGTCTTATTTACCTGGGTCTTCGCTGATGACGAATCGATACCAGAGAGTGACTGAACTTTCATCACAGCTATCAGCATCGCAGTAAAATTCGAAAGCAACGGTATCGGCGATCGCTTGTCTGCAATCATAGATCAACTGTGAAAGAGGAGGGGAAATATTATTTCCACATAGTTTCATAAGTACAACTAAACAACTTTTGTTTTTAATTAAATGAAAGGTGAACATCCATCCTCTCTTTCTCATTAATATCAAGATATTCGGACATTTTGTTCCACCCTCTCGTCAGTGATCGTATTCTTTTATATTTATTTCGTAGTTCAAACACTGTTAATGTATGAATTTGGGCAGTCAAAGATGTTATTTAACATTTTGCTCACACATATACTGTTTGAAAATCCAATGGCTTCTATTGGTAAATCAATAATGATCAATCAAAATCGATTTTAGCAACTTTCCACCAAAAAAATTTAAGTCTTCAACTCAATTCCAATTTATTAATGTTTCCAACAAAACATTACAAATCAATTAAAAGCATTTCAAACAAAATAATGTAGAAATACGTGTTGGAAACGGAGGGGTCCATTAAAAAGCGATGCTTGTACAATTGTGAACACCTCAAGCAGGCGCGTACGCAGGATTTTTTCAGGGGGGGGGGGTTAACATTTATAAATCGGGCCGAAAATTTCGCAACGACTCAGCCAGCCGCGAAAAATTGACATTTTGCTCCGTTGGGGGGGGGGGGGGGGGGGGGGGGTAAGGTCATCTTTTTGAGGTCAGCCATGGGAATATTTTCCCCAAAAAGGGGGGGTTTTAGGGAAATTTAGGGGGGGGTTTACACACAAAAAATACCAAAGGGGGGGGGGTTAACCCCCAACCCCCCCCCCCCTGTGTACGCGCCTGACCTCAAGTTATACTTAGGAATAATGAGTAATTAAATCAACAAGTCCGTAACTACAAAAGGAACTACAAAATAGGGGGAAGTCGAGTACTCCTGTAAAGCAAGATGTCAAAATTCCAGAACCACATATCATTCCATTAGACCCGGACACGTATCCAAACTTTTCGATTTTTTATATTTAAAAAAAAGATATAATTTGCACTGTCCTCCATTCTCAATCAGTTAATCGTAGAAATAGAAATTGGTTACTTACCGTTGAACAAATTGGGTTTTGGTTTGATTGGTCCTTTACACTGAAAAATAAAGAACGGTATGAATTTAAGTCGTCGTCAGTGTATGGGCCTTTCGCAGCGTTAACTTTGGTAAAAGAAACCGAGTAACAATAATTATTTTCATATATTGATACACCTACTTAGAATAATGTCAGTATGATTAGCGTGTAAGCAAAGACAACAATAATAATGATTATCTCGTTTTTATATAGCGCATTTCAGGACTGCATGCCCTCGATCTCAAAGCGCTTTACAGATTACCCCGGTCATCGGATTCTACAAGATTTAGCGTACACTTGCTCATCTAACCATATTAACTTTTTTTCATTCTACAGGGTACCTATTTAACACCTGGGTGGAGAGTGGCAAAATAATGTAGATCAATGTGTTGCAAAAGAACATAAGTGCCGCGGCGGGACTTGAACCGCGAGCCTTGTGATCCACAGTCCGGTGACATCTACAAGAATATAAGACAATTCCAAGGCAATTTGTGTGTATGCTATTGATATGTTTGGGGGGGTTTGTGTCATGTTTATTGATACATCTCCTAAAAAGCTTAAATGACGTAGAGAAATGAACGGAGAAATTTTAGAAAGTGAATAAGCTTACCACATGACTGAACCGGGAGGGTCTGATTCCGCCTATATAAATGAAGAAAGAACAATTACGAAAATGTTGTTGCGTATATATTGGCATGACATGGTCAATGAAAACTCACACTTTTTGTAAAGATATGACATGTCTGATGGAATTACAATCATGAAGGGTGATGAAATTTCTCTCTTATATAATTATTCATATGTTTTTTTTTTCTCTGTATACTTTTATTCCTTTTCCCCCAATTATTCTTGTTTTGCTTGCCTTTTTATATTTCAATATTAATCTCACTTTGCCTTTATCAATTTTGATGGTCACAGTCGAAAAACCTCTATGCTATATCTTTGGGGACAGTTTTGAAGAAGAAGAAGCAGAAGAAGAAGAAGAAGAAGAACAACAACAACAACAACAACAACAACAAGGAGAACAAGAAGAAGAACAAGAAGAAAAAGAAGAAAAAGAAGAACAAGAAGAAGAACAAGAACAAGAAGAAGAAGAAGAAGAAGAAGAAGAAGGGAAAAGAAAGAAAGGAAGGAAAGAAGGAAGGAAATACGGAAGACAGAAAGAAAGAAATATTGAAAGATAGAGAGACAAAGAAAGAAACCATTATGTACAATTCTATGGTTTGAAATGCTCAATCAATTTGATCTTTCTAAACTCTCACCATAATCTCGATTCGCCTGTCTGTAGCTCCTGTGACGTGAATGCATGGGTCAATCGGGTTTTCATTGTCTGAATATTCAATGACTGCTTGTGCGTATCCGAGCGGCCTTCCAGCGGGGTCGTTTACACTAGACGTGTTACGATCATAGTTCGTCTCGGGTAATACAGGACTCCAGTTGTGAGTTATTGTGCACTGAGCATGACATCCTACAAAAGATCAAAAGAACGGAATGAATTAAATTATTAATTATGCAGATATTACTTATGATTATAGGCTATAACCCCCCCCCCCTTCCACTCACTCCTCCTCTCCGACGGGGGGGGGGGGGGGGGGGGGGGCCTCCTCTGAGTATCTTTTTCTGTGTACATCATTGGACCATCGATATCTACCATGCACGTACACGTGATCAGACCAAAAGACAAATTTACAAGTAATTGCATCCACGACAACTGCACTAAGCAATACCCCCTCCCCTCCATTCCAGCTGTTATATTCAAAAGAAAAGTTTATTTGATTTTAATTGGTTTTAAACATCGCAATGGGAATTCATCGCGGATTTCGTGTTATTGACTCACACTGCACTGGTCCAGTGAGACACACCACACCCTTTACATAATTACAAGGAAACATCCTCAAAAATAGTTGTTGTCATGTATCGGTATCCCGCCACAAAAATTTGGCATGAGGAAAACAAACACAACGGTGCACACTTTGCAAACAAAAATTACTAACGTGACGCAAATACGGTAAACATGGCGCCTGGTACTACCTGCATCGGTCACTTCCTTGTAACTATTATAATGATTACAAGTTAATGTGTCTTTATTAACCCATTTTCATTATTTTATACTAGTTAATGTTTTTTAGTAACGAACTAAGTATAAACGTTCTTTATTAACTTCAATGTGATACTAATTAATGTTTCGTTGGTAAGTAGATAATGATTCTTGATTAACGTCAGTATAATGTTTCTTAAGTAACTTCGTTATGATATACTAATTACAATATTGTTTAGTGCAGTATTTTTCAACCTTGTTTTTAATAGCAATGGCACCCTTTTAAAAAATAAAAAGTTCGCGTCACCCAATCCTAAATTAATTTACGGAAGATTCATTTTGCATCACTCTGACACTTTTCAAGTGTCATGGGCACATTTAGGGGTGACCAAAAGATTATTGACACTTTTAATATTTTTTTTATTGCAGCTTTAGTTTAGAATCAACACACTATACAAGCATCAGGGTAGGGGGAGCATGGTAGAATTAAGGGCGCGGTCACCTCGCTGCCGAATATACATGAATGTCAAGATCATTATGTGAGGGCAACAGTGCAAGAATATGAGGAGATTCGGGCATCTCATTGCCCAGAATTATCCTGTTTCTAAATGTTGCGAGCGAGTGAAGCGAACGAGCACGGTAAAGATGTATTTTCGACATAAAAGATCATACTATATATTCGGGCACCTCGCTGTCAAAACGAAGGCTATTCAGGCACCTCGTTGCTCAGATATGGAGGTATTCAGGCACTTCACTGTCATTAATCATAATGTTTCTAAAGTTTGCGAGCGAGCGAAGCGGGCGAGGAATAAAGTAACATATAGATGTCCTGCGGCACCCTAATTGGTTTGCCGCGACACCATAATATGCCGCGACAACCCGGTTGAAAAACGTTGGTTTAGTGGACTTTTTGGATGATATCAGTGTAATTACACTTTCTCAAATCTAAGTTGAAAACCAGTCCTATACTGAATCTCTCCCCATCTAAATGCGACCAAAACTAGTTATGTTGTTCAAAGTTTCAGATTTTCACAAGTTTAAAGAAAGGACTGAATTTAGACTCTTTAATCATATTGACAGGACAATCATGTACCACTTCCACTTTGGAGGTACATAACTTGTATTTCATACCACTGTCAATAAAGGGGGTCAAGCTCGCTATCCATAAGGACCGCTGCCCATAACGCGTGACTAAAATGAATAGCGGTCTTTTGTAAATAGCGGTCCTTATAAATAGCACTTCGTTCTACAGATATTAAATAGTGAAATATAGAGGTATACAAGGATTAAGAGGAATAAAAGAGAAAGGGAAATGTCACCACGATAACAACAAAGTAATGAAAATGGAAAGGGAATGAGATCGTAACAGGAAACGCAGGATATGACAACAGTTATAATGCCTTTCTACACTAGCAAATAAAATAACAAACCAACATAACTATAGCTAATCGATTTGTTTGTCCCCCCTGAAAAACAAAGTCTGCTTTTATTCTACAAATTAAGATGAGATGGAAGAGGGAAAGGGGGGGGGGGGGGGGGGGAGGTCACCGACGCTCTTATTGTCTCTTCGTTTGCCCTTTGTTTAATCATGCATGCATGGTGTCTTTTCTTCTTAAAATCTCTTGATGAAACGAGTGTAATACTTCTGGAATGCTACAAGGAAGTAACATCGCCTCGAGTTGAATTGAAAAAGACCTTCTTCCGCGAGGCGTATGTGGGGTAGTCTTGTTATCTTTTAACAAAGCCGCTCATGTATGTCGAAGTGGTTGAAAAACGCCGAAAATTAGTGCATTCATTACGATGATGACGACATTCGTACGGATTAGGATTAGCTTAATCTTCACATTGAATTTTTTTCTTCAAAACTCTTGACTGACATCATGTTAGAATTCTGAGTAGTATACCTCTTTTTTGAACGGGCAATGCCTAATGTGAATAAACAAAATGCTCTTTGTAGTTCATTGAGACCAAAATTACCCACCAAAAAATGTTCACGAGTCCTTAATATTTCATTCCAAAGGTGAAACAGATATGAATTTGTATCATTTGAACACATATTCCAACATTGCTATATTTCCACACCATTATTAGTGATATACACAACAGTTTACTTTGTAAGTCCATAATTCCTTTGAATAAATCTATTATTCGAACTCTCTGGTTCATTTAATGGAAAACCGGAAAGAAATAAACTCACTCATTATGTCAAAAATCTTCAATCCCGTTAAAGATTAGTTTATAAGGAAAGCGAATATCCGCGTTCGTTATAACTGTATACCTTGAAAATGATATATGCATTATAAACTCTTTTTCAAATGTTTATTCGGTCAGACATTTTAATGCCATTTAAACATTAAACGGATCAAACGGATCCAAGTGCATCTACTTTCTTTCAGAAGATAGTATTGTCAAAGCGACTATTTTATGCCCAATTTCTCCCCTTCTTAAAATATATACACATATAGATATCATTCAATATCAAACACCAATTTCAAGCGATGATAATTATGATACTTACATATCAAACAATTATCTTGTAATTGGTTTACATCTCTTTAAATTAAGTTTCGAAAGTCGATCAACTAAATTTCTCAATATATATATATCACATATTAATTTAAGTGTACAATTTGAATTCGGTGACAAAAACAATACATGAATTTGTATAATTTGAGAGGCCGGAGTAAGCAAATAAATGATTTGTGGCAAATAGGGTAAAAGTAATTAAAAAAAGTTAGAAAATAAATTTGAATAGCAAATACTAAACAAAATAAAACCACACCTTATAAGACAAACTACGGTAAACAAAAACTAAACATTCATTTCTAAGTTTTTTAATTAACAATTTAGTTTGTAAGGTCTTAATTAAGTGGATGTTATGCAGAAAAGAGACGGATAATCTACTCACCAATTGCACAAAATAGTATAAGTGAAACAGTCACTGCAAGATGTAGGCAGGATAACGCTGTGATATGCATTTTGACGGCTTTCTTTAACGCTATTTAGCTCCACTAAAAAAATCAACTTCACTCCTCAAATCTCGTTGATAAGTCTGATGCGCCTGCTTCTTCCTCTCGATTTTTAAAGAATCTGTGCTCACCCTTTTTCCTTCTGATTCAGTTAAAAGTTCTTCCCAGTGCACCTGATGACGTTAGAGGTCAAACAGCACCTTCGTATGGGTCAGTATTGTGTTGAACCTTTCAAAGGTGACATATTACGTAACCATACTCTTGTGTCGCCATCAGATTTAAGGATAACGTCATTTATTTCCGTGTTCTCCCCCAAATTACTGGTAGAGGGATGTTGGGAAGGGCGTTAAATTTACCTTAAAAGGTCATATGATGTGTGTGAAATGTGTCAACGTAATTTGGTTTGTCCAAAAGGTTAATGGAAATTACACGATCTTGCTATATCAAGATGCAGTATTTTAGATGTATTCAAAATGTGTGTATAATTATCTCGTTTATTCAAGATGTATTTAAAATGTGTGTATACCTCGTTTTAACCGATCGTAATTTATATATACATGTACAAAACGGTTAAACGAATATGACGCAACTTCTTTCTTCCGAAATTCAAGTTCTAAATCTAGCAATCTAGCAATCTAGTTAAGAAAAAAAATACCAATGAATTGAATTCGAATGGTGTATAATTTTGTTTGCAGTATGATTCATTCACTCTCTACTTACAACTGTCTCCCCCTTATCTCTCTCGTTCTTAAAGAAAATTCATTGCAAAATTTAAGAACCTTTGATCTTCACTTATACCACCTCCTCCGTATATACCGTTGATGTAAAACACGGGTAGTAAAGCTTCTTAAGTTTAAATTTTTATCATGACCCTATTCCAATTTTCTATTTAAAGGTATAATTATGTCCCATATGCAGCCGACATCAAATTATGTAGAGCTTTGCATTTGTCTACGTCAATAACCTATTTCTTGTAATTGCCAAAATTAAACTGATTGAATCATTGCGCAGCACAAACGTATACCATTCGGTACAAGGGTCTGAAAATCAGACTATTCACTAAAAGGATTGCAAACTAAAGTCGATTCGACAACTAACGGTCGTTATCTTCCAACTTTTTTTTTTCAAGCCCTTTCGTTTTGAGGAAAGTTCTAAAGTAGTATTATCTTTCAAATTCACTTTTTGGCCTGCAAATGGGATATAGTACCTTTAAAGAAAGGGGAAGAGGACCTGCAACAAACTCGTCATACATTTCGCAAATGCCGCCTCACATTTTTTTTGGTCGATTAGTGCCTTCGCTCCAAATCTGTCCCTTTCACCTTTTTTCACCCCCTTCTTTCTATTAGCCCCCTTCTCCGTTCTTTTCTTCCTCTCTTTCACCATTCATTTCCCTTTTTTTTTTATTCCCTTCGTTCGCTCTTTCCCCTTCCACCGCATTCTCTCTCTCTCTCTCTCTCTCTCTCTCTCTCTCTTTCTCTCTCTCAATAACAAACATCTTGTGAAACGAGTACGACGTTTGTGCTTGATTGAAATAAATCAGGTTGCATTTTGAGCCAAATTATAATTAATTGTTATATCTTTAAAAACATTACCAAAGCGTTTGTGGTTTTGCATGAGGATCTCGAGTTGAATGCAGCTACTTCATGAAAGATCTATACTGATCTCTATTTTTGTTCAAGCAGATAACTCATAAAAAAAATGTCTATAATAAGAATAATACAGTAAAACTATTTTTTAAAGGAGAGATAGAGAGAGAATCAAAGTCGGATTAATGTAACATTTTAATCTCTTATTATTTTCCAGTTGACAGTTCTGTTCTTTTACTTACATAACATAAATACAAAATTTAATCATGCATATGAATTATGATTCATAATGATGTCCTAAGGGTTAACAATGTTATAAGACGTTCTACGTACTGGCAAAGGTACGATCGATATTCGTGAGCAATATCTTCTTTTGCATTTGCACAAAGTATACAGCGATTTAACTTTACAAGAATTGCTCTTGAAATGCTCCCTTGTTAAAAAATAAACGAGAAACAGTTTAAAACTTGGACCAGATAACCTTCGGCAGACCAATAAATGAAAAACGAATCGTCTATAGAGGCCAAGTTAAAAAGAGAGATCGAGTGCTTATAAAAAAGAGCCGGACAAGCCAGTATCCCGCGAACTACAACTTCCCGTACAGCTATCTCTGGACAACAGTACTTTCCCCAGACGACTTCCCTTGGAACAACTGATCCCCAACTCCTAGGACATTTTATTCCCAGACAACTACCCCTAAATGATAACCTGCTTGTCAAATAATAACATACTGGGGAATAATCCAGGGTTTATTGCCCTATGGCGGGGAGTTTTCCTCTGTGGTAATTTACCTCATGGGTAACTGTCTGGGGTAATTGTCCGGGGTTAGCTGTCCGGGGGTAGTTGTCTGGGGTTAGTTGTCTGGGGTGGCAATCCAGAAGGTGGTTGTTCAAGAATTTAAAAAAAATTAAAAAGAGCAAAGCCTCGACTCTCGAGGCATTTTGAAATGTTTGGTTCTACCTAATCATGGTTCTACCTATACGGATTCCATTTGTTGGAAATCATGATTATATACTGGAATGAAACTATATTATTTTGTCAGCATTAGGGTTACATGCGGCGAACATAAAAATGTATTTTAAAATTTCTTCTAAAATGTCACAAAACAGCTGAACTCAAATCTTTATCAGCCCATTTGTACTAATGATTTAAGGAACACAATCAAGGCTATTAACGAAAATAATAATATTAAGGAACGCCTCTTCCCGAAACTGCCTCTTGCTGAACTGTTGCAGTCATCCGTTTTTGTTTCAGAAGTAAAAAAAAAAAAAAGCAGGATGCAGACAATGATTCTGACAAACTTCTGACATTTTTTGAAGTTGTCGTGGGCATCTTTGTTTGGAAAGCACGTGATTTAAATACATAACATAAACAGCATACTCTGTTTGCATATCATAATTTCAAGTACTTCATTTGGATCCTAAATTGCACATCACATGACATCATCAAGCTATATGAGCCCAATTTTTCTTCTGGTTGTCCTCTTGGCATTTGGTTTTAGGATCACGGAACGTCTTCCATGTTCCTATGAAAATTGTAGGCCGTTTGAACCCGTGCATGTTGAAAGCTTTCCGCAGCCGACAAGCATCACGCTTACTCCCTCCAACGATAAACCCACCAGCGTGCATCAGAGAGACACCCGAGCGGTAGGCCAGTATTCCCGCGTAGGCATCGTCTATAGGGATCAACTTTGTGGTCTCTGCCATGCGGGACATCTTCTGCACCGTGGAACCAGACATGATGTAGCCACCTCCTGAGAAGTACGGCAGGAAATACTTGAATGGATAGACTTCCCTGTGGACTTGGTACTTGGAGGGCATTCTAAGGGCGGGGCTCATTGTCATGAGGTTCCCCATGAAAAGATTCTGCGTTTGGAATACCGGAAGCTGGTCCAGATACCCGGTCATATGCTCAAAGTTGACCAACATGTCGTCGTCTCCTTTGTAGATGAACTTGGCAGATGAACATTCAGTGGACACCCAGCGCAGTCCAAGGATGACCTTCAACGTTAGATTATGGAAGGATTCTACAAAATTTGCCTGGATGATATCCCCAAATTTGTCCGATTCCTTCTGAATGAGGTCGATGGTTTCTGGTGTCTCGACTGCTGCTCTACCGAGAACAAATAGAACTTTTACTTTCATTGCAGCAGTATACTCTGGATGACCCCAGGTAACTCGTATGGCATTCCTAAGGTTTGCATTATGAGGGTGGGTGCTCACTAACGCCAGCAATGTAATATTTTTAATTTCGCAAAACAATTTTGGTTTATGAATGAACTGGAATATGTTGTTAAAATATTGGTGATAATCAACATCTTTAGTCCACCAGGTGATTTCGGTGGCATTTGGTACTGGACTAGGACAGTAGTCCATCTTGTCTGTGTGGTTCCTCCAAGCGCCTCGCATCAGTTTTGGTGTGTTAAAGTCACCAAGCGTAAGGGTATCTTGAAGGTCACAGTAGTTCGCTTCTCCACCAGACTTGTGGAACTCTTCGTGGTACCGCGGCTCTGCCTTGAGTTGACTTGTTATGATCCCTAACATAACATCACTAGCCGGGAACACGTTTACCTCTCTGTTGAATTGCACAGCTCTAGGATGTACCTGTCGAATAAAAGGTATGGACATCACAAAGCCCGCTCCTCCTACACAATAGTGTGGGTATGTTTCTTTAGGGTACACGGACTCTGATACATAATCCCACTTAACGGCATCTCGCTCCACTTTGGCGAGTTTCTTGACCCTACCAATGGAGAACGATCTGAATGGTTTAGGAGTTACAAGCTTGAGACGTGATACCACATGATGAAAGTTAACAAACAGCTCTTCATGGGCAAATAGCACAAATTTAGCATTGATGCAGTAGTTGAGTGTCCACCCCATCATTGAGAGAAGGACTTTGGATGATGGTCGAAACGTACTCAAAGAATCTCCGGCAACACTATGGATGACGTCATCATACCTGGCTGCTTCTTTCTGTAAACCAGTCATTACATCTGGCCTAGGACTGATGCCAGGTGCAATGAACAGGACAGCCACGCGCGCACCAGCGCCGTTTGATGCATTCCTCGCCCACGTCTCCCGTATCGCCTGCCTCTGCTCAAAGTGTGGCGGTAACGAGTGGACAAGGGTTAGAAGGAAGATTCCTCTGCCGTTGTCTGGACATCCTCCCGCCGGCATCAGATCAAAGTTCTGCGATACTTCGGCCACCGGTACCCCCTCGACGTCAACTACCAACCCATCGTCGTAATCAGCCCGTCTTTGGCGTGCAATTTCTTGTCCTTCCTCCACCATCTTCCGGCGCGCATCATCACTGTCGTCATGGAAACCTTCAAAACTGACATTTCCCGTGTCAACACGCGCAGGAGCTACTGAGTACTCCTTCCTGATGATGGTATAACCCAGTGGGTGGTGATCCGGTGGGTTGCTGTCAGGGGCTAAGTACACCAGGACGAGGAGGATTCGGAAACAAGAGACAAGGCAACATGCCGCCAGTATGTTTCTGATGAGTCCATCCCCCATTGTGTCTTGGTCACCTCCTGTTTATCATCAGCTGCGTGGCATAAAAAGTTGGCATCGTGAGGAAATCGTTGCCCCTTTTATACAATCCTGATAGGAAGAAGAAAAAAAGCAGCATTTAAAAGGTGAATCTCGTAAAAAAATAAAGAATACGAAAAATGTCCATTGATTTAGAATACCAGTTCTAAAAGTAATTTATGAATATCAACAAATTACGCTTTATCTTTATAGTCTATATTTAATGCACATACTTTCTTACATAATGCAAGATAACTGAATTTTAAGTGTTTTCTTTTGAGGTCCACTAAATAAATTTGATCAGACAGAACTTTGAACAAAATCTGAACTAGAGTACTGCTATAACTATGAAATAAACAATACATGTATAACATTGTATACTCAATAATGGATGTTTATAAACTAAGTATATTCCGAATAAAATAAATTAGCACAACCCAAAATTCAATACTTATAGCACACCCAAAATTCAATTAAAATCGGATCTTAAATGAACAGAATGCTTACCTTCGATATTGTCTTGAAATGGATGCATGTGAGATCTACTCTGCCTGCATGCTACATCAGTAAGAAATCTTTCCAATGAAGAAGCTCCTCATATTCAGTCGTATAAATCCAGTCTTGGTATAACAAGTGTCATACTGGTCTGTAGACGAACAAGAGGTAACAATAACAACACTATTACTAAACATCTGTACTTCAAACACCAAAACGATAATCGCAAAATTAATTTCCTTAGTCGAATCCACCACCAAAATAGATGGTATTGTATTGTTACACGAGATACATGTACTATAATGCAACACCAGGACACGTTAACAGATCATTGTCAGACTTGCAGTATACTCATAACCATTATTAGTGGAAGGCATACATTATCATTCTTTCTATAGTTACGTACCATGCGTTCATCACTGCGGCTTCTTAGGTTATCGTTGTTTGCCAAAATGGTAATTTATTCACAGATTGTCTTTGTTTCTTGTACAGAACCTTGATTTTTCTTGAGCTGTTGCTCTGCGTCTTGCTCTGCGTCTTGCTTTGCGTCACGCAAACAAAATCGCAATCGTTTTGACTGCATGGGCACTCTAAAACTGCTTAGATAGCTGCTATCGCTTGAAAAGCAAACTCTTCAATTGTATTTCTAAACCTGTGTCACGGGTCAAGTGGAACTTCCAAATTCCAAATTCAACTTTTAAGCATTTTAATTAAAAACTAAAAGAGGTGCATTGTCATTATCTCTACGCAGTCGTGTTTATTCAGCATTGTTATCGCCCTACTTGTCTCGTACAGATAATGAATTGCACATTAATTGGTGGTATACTGATTTAAAACAGGAGTTTTATAAGAAAATTAATTGTAGGCCTATCTGTGAGGTATACTAATTACGGTCAGATGAGCAACTGTTGGTAGTGCGGGGGTAGTAGATGTTCTCTTTCTCTTTTTTTTTTCTTTTATCATATATCTTCTTCTTTCTTTTATCATAACCCTTTCTTCTCTCTGAAGGAAATTTGGAAAATTATTGTGGAAAAGAAAATAAATAATTGGGAATTTACATGGACTGCTGGTTTGAGGAAGTTGTAAAAACTTTATTTTTGATTTGTTTAAAATGTGAAACTATAATTTTGTTTATGTGAATATATTTCTTCTGTAAATGTGTTTCTTCATTTGCAATTATATTCTATATAAAAATTTGTTTGTAACCTTGTATGGAAATGTTAAAGTTCACTTGCAAATTTATTTAGGCCTATGTGAAGATGATTTGTAACCTTGTACGGAATGTTAAAGTTCGCTTGCAAATTTATTTAAGCCTAGGGCCTAAGTGAAGATTATTTGTAATTTTTATAGAATGTTATAAATTATGTACAATTTTCTTTATGAGAGAAGAGAATAAAAACCTATGTAAAAAAAAAACATGGTTAAACTCAAATGAGGTCGTTCTCAATTTTCTCTCCTTTTTGCTCATGACTTTACTGAACCTATATATCGACCTATTCCATGGCGTACATTTTTGCCACATCACCTATATTCTACGTGTATATAACCCCGGGTATATATCTCGAGTATACAAGTACACTGTAATAGTAGAAGTAAAACTTGTCACCTTAAATACAAATAATAATCAAATTACAATAATCAGGATAATTACGATCTCAAAAGTGTACTTACGTGATGTTGATTGAGTATGATTAGGCCCAGAAACGGCCTGTTAGTTGCTGTCCAACATGTAGCGTACCGGTATAGAGAAATTCTTCTAGATGTACACAAGATTCTAAGATGAATGCTTTTACCGGGGCTTTTACGTACACAATAAGCACTCCTGTCATCAATAAACAGTATTTGGTAGAATCAATCTGAATAACAAAGGGACAGGACTAGGGCGTCTTCACACAACCCGATCTGTACAAAGAGTTACTTTCACCGGCATGAATTATGGTAATACCACGTTTTTGACTATCTGCGCTCTGCGTGTAAAGATTCATGACGCGATAAGAAGCTAAAAATAAAAGAGTAAAAAATAAAAATCTGAGATTCCAGTGGTCCATTTCTGAAAAAAAGTGAAAATATGATCGGTGAGAAATTCTTCCTTGGCCCTTCCTCACATTGATTAAACACTTTATTTTTTATAGCGTATAGCCGTATCGTCATCGAGGAAAAGAGAGAGAGGGAGAGAGAGAGAGAGAGAGAGAGAGAGAGAGAGAGAGAGAGAGAGAACACACTATTGGTAGGGACACTTTCTTTTACTTTGCCACCAAAAATGGAAATAATGTGCATTTCTTTAAAGGTCGTGTATCCCTTTTGCAGCTAACAATGACATCAAATTCTGTAGAACTTTGCAGGAATTACGAATAATTATGTCACGTATGTCCTATCTGTGAAATTTAAACAATTCAAATTTTGCAAGGAAACCCGTTTTACTTTCTAGACTTAACTGTCAGACATTATTGAGTGACTGACTGACTTTGTTTTCCTTTGGTAATTAAAATACATAAAATGAGCTTTAAAGGGTACATGAGCATATTTTGTCTACATCCAGTGGCGTAATGAGCAAAAACTTTTGGGGTCAGAACAAAATCCGCATCTCCACCAAGTAGCATAATGCAGGGGCGGCGGAGCGTCTTCCAAAAAAAGGGGGGGGGGGCACCAATTAAAATGGGGCACCTACAAAGGAAAACATTCAAAAAACATACACCATTTTTAGACATTGGTATATAATATACCCCTACATCGTCATGATTATGATTACACTACCAGGGATTACATCAATATTGTTTCTTTCTTAACGTGATATAAGGTACTGCTTAATTAAGCAACATTTAGGGTTTGCTCCCGAAAATTTGCTCCCCCAAAAAATTGCAACGACTCAGCCAGCCGCTGAATAAGCGGGGGGGGGGGGGGGGGGGGGGGGGGGGGGGGGGGGGTAGTGAGCACATTTTTTTTTTTGGCCTTTGAAAATTTAAAAATTTGCACCCCCCCCCCCTTGAGCGCCAGGGGAAAAAGCGCCAAGAGAAAGGGAAGGAGGGGGGGTACTTATTACGAAGGAAAAAGTAAGCTTATTAAAAAAAGGAAAAGGGGCATGAGTCAAAGTTAAAGAGGGCAAACATATCAGGGGTGAAAAGGGGAAGTTCCCGCACCTGAAAAGACGTCCTCACCAGAGATGAAAAGACATTAAATGGACAGTTATTAGAAAAGAAAGTGGCCACTTGTCCTATGTAAACAAAAAAAAAGGGACTTTTGGGGGATACCTAGAAAAGTTGAGTCATAATGGGCAAAAGTGAGAGAATTTATAGGGGCCTACTACAAATCCCAACATTTAATGTTCACAAGCAAGACGTTTGCCTTAAAAAAGAGTGCAGATGCTAGACTCTTGTTGACCTATAATTATAGGCCTACATCAGGCGCGGATCCAGGATTTTCCGATAGGGGGGGGCCGGAAATTTGAAAATTGCGCAGACCGTTTTTCAACTCAATATACCAATACTGACAAGGTCATATTAGAAGCACCATACCGGTAATTTTTTTTGACATTTTCATCGGGGGGGGGGGGGCTGAAGCCTCTTGCCCGAAAAAGTTATTTTCTGGTTTCACAATTCGGCTAGTGAGCGAAGCGAGCGAGCAAAAATTTGAGGATAATATGTATTTTGTGAAAGTGTTATTTATCACCAAAATATACGAGAAAAGATATAACAAATTCATATTCGGGCAGCTCGCTGTTCCCCTCCCTCCCCCCCCCCCCCCGCCCCATTACGCGCGAAGCGTAGAAGCTTTAATGTTTCATGAAATTATTAGAGAAATAAGAGGATTCGTTGTACCATTCTCGAGTCCTAATCCTTGTCTGAATTTAGTTTTCCCCCCCCCCCCTGCTCTCCCCCTCCCCTCCCGCGCGAAGCGCGGAAGCTTTGACCTTTCATTAATTGATATTAGAGAAAGAAGACGAGTTGTTGTACCATTCTCGACTCTTATTCCTTGTCTTAATTCAGTCTTCCCCTCCGCGCGAAGCGCTGAAGCATTGACCTTTCATAGTTTAATGAAATTATTAGAGAAAGAAGATAATTCGTTGTTCCATTCTCGACCCTCAATCCTTCTCTGAATTCATATCCCCCCCCCCCTCCAGCGCAAAGCGCAGAAGCTTAACGTTTCATTAAATTATTAGAGAAAGAAGACGATTCGTTGTACCGTTCTCGATTCTTAATCATTGTCTGAATTCAGTTTCCATACCCCCTCCCGCGCGAAGCGCAGAAGCTTTGACGTTTCATTAAATCATTAGAGAAAGAGTACCGTTCTCGACTCTTAATCCTTGTCTGAATTGAGTTCCCCCCCCCCCCCCTCTCCGCGCGAAGCGCGGAAGCTTTGACGTTTCATTAAATTATTAGAGAAAGAAGACGATTCGTTGTACCGTTCTCGGTTAATCATTGTCTGAATTCAGTTTCCATACCCCCTCCCGTGCTAAGCGCGGAAGCTTTGACGTTTCATTCAATCAATAGAGAAAGAGTACCGTTCTCGACTCTTAGTCCTTGTCTGAATTGAGTTTCCCCCCCCCCTCTCTCGCGCGAAGCGCAGAAGCTTTGACGTTTCATTAAATTATTAGAGAAAGAAGACGATACGTTGTTCCGTTCTCGGTTCTTAATCATTGTCTGAATTTAGTTTTCCCCCTCCGCGCAAAACACGGAAGCTTTGACGATTCATTGAATTATTAGAGAAAGAAGATGATTTGTTGTACCATTCTCGACTCTTATTCCTTGTCTGAATTCAGTTTTCCCCCTCCGCGCAAAGCGCGGAAGCTTTGACGTTTCATTGAATTATTAGAGAAAGAAGATGATTTGTGTTACCATTCTCGACTCTTATTCCTTGTCTGAATTCAGTTTTCCCCTCCCGCGCGAAGCGAGGAAGCTTTGACCTTTCATAGTTTAATGCAATTATTAGAGAAAGAAGATAATTCGTTGTTCCATTCCCGACTCTTAACCCTAATAAGGCCGGGGGGGGGCCATTATGGCCCCCCCCCCTCCACAATTTTTCTGATTGCTCGGGAACGCATATGGATGGCGCCCCGCCGCTCGCTGACTTTTTTCTTTCGAGTCTTGCGCAACTTTTAAAATATTTTTTATGAAAATCGGACCTAGGGTTACAAGGTCACGTGACATTTTGTCCTTGCATGTCAGCCTCAAAATCGCTCATTTTCGTGATTTGTGTACAAAACGTATGGCAAAGTCATTTTTCCTAAAAACAGATCAAACATGGGTTATTGGGTCTTGATTAAAGTTTAGGTGGTTGTTTTGGGAGTCAAAATAGTTGAATTGTAGTAAAAGATGAAATAAAACAACAAAAACAATGAAATACATAAGCTAAAAAAACAATGAAATACATAAGAAATTAACATAACAAGGGATAACATAAGAAATAAGCTGGCTCTTCCAAATTTTTTGTCGTATTATTATTCAGAATGGTCTAATGAATATATCTAGTGAAAAAGAATGCTTAAATATGAATAATATATGATTCATGGGTAAAAATGTGATTTTTATGACTTTATTTGAATAAATTACCATAAATATGCAAATGAGTGAATTTTTCAAAAAATTGAAATTATCATATTATTCTTTACACTTCACTTGACATGCGTGCAAATTTTCGCGGCGATCGGCCGCTTCGCGGCCGAGATCTTAAGGGGGGGGGGCCATAATGCCCCCCCGGCCCTACTAAGACTTCAAATAGCCCGGCCCTATTAGGGTTAATCCTTCTCTGAATTCAGTTTCCCCCTCCAGCGCAAAGCGCAGAAGCTTAACGTTTCATTAAATTATTAGAGAAAGAAGATGATTTGTTGTACCGTTTTAGACTTGTCAAAAATGTTTCTTTGTCTGCTCCTTTTTTCGTCCTATGTCCTCTTACTGCCCCTACCGCCCCTAGCTACGCATGCTTTAAAGGTAAAATGTAATAATCATGATTGTGATAGCATACACTTAGGTCAGTAGAAATGAAAGGGGAGAAAAAGATCTATTTATACACCAACCATGAAATAATCGCGACCGGGAGCGTCGTATCTTAGTTTTGTGTTATCGGGCGAGGGCCGGGGCGTAGCGACCAAGCGAGATTTTGCAATGTAGAATGCTGAAATTATGCATTCTAGAAAATCCTTTAGGCCAATATTTACGTTCTTTCCGCTACATGTATATTTCTTTCTAGCTATATATCTAAATTTCCGGGGGGACGTGTCCCTCTATCGGGCCCAGGATCGCCGCCGCTGTCCATTATCACTACCAACATGAGTTCAAATATAAGCACAAGCGACTTGGTATGAGCTGAATTCAAATGAAGGGCAAAATAAGAGTTGTGAAGCGGCCCTACCGTTAATTTAAAATTTGACTGTTTAGTATATAGCTTCTATTTGAAAGACATCCAAAATATTGTGCCCTTTTCAATTTTTTCAAAAAGCAGGGGCTGTTTGTAACGTTTAACTTTGAATCCGTGGCTCAAGATTTTATGCGGCCGGCCCGGCCCCCTCTATTCAATAACGTTTCCCAAGCCTTCTGGAATGACCCCAAATCTCCCGATTACAGTTTCTTACTTATTTGTCATTACTGTCACTTAGCGCTGGTAATCTTCTGCTTTTTTTCTTTCTCTCTCTCTCTCTCTCTTCTTACTTTTCTCTTCTCTTTTCTTTTCTCTTCTCCTTCTTTTCTCTTCTCCTTTTTTTCTTCTCTTCTCCTTTCTTTTTTTTCCTCTTTTTTTTTGCGCCGCCAATAGGGGGGGCCGCGGCCGTTTCGGCCCCCCCCTGGATCCGCCACTGCTACATTATGTAATTGTATATTTCGTAGGGGCATAATTAATTCCGACAAATTACGCAGTCAAGTGGTTGTGATGGTGATGATTGTTTTACCTGACTGCCTAAAAATCATTAGACTATAGGCCTATATGCTTGTAACAGCCAGAGGACCGACGGCTTTAACCTCTCCGAGGGACTTGGTAATGAAGATTAATGCCTTATCAAAGGGCATGAGCGGCATTGACTTGGTTTCGAACCAGGGTCCTCATGTTTCGAGACCATGCACGTACTGCTTGGAGGAGGCCCGATGGCTCAGCTAGTGGTGGTCGCCTAGCTGTCGGGTCTCGTATAAAAACAGATCGAAGGTCCTGGGTTCGAAACCAAGTAGATGCGCTAGTGCCCCTGGGTGAGGCATTAATCCCTACTACCAAGTCCCTCGGAGAGGACTTAAATTCATTGGTCCCCTGATTGCTTAGAACAAATACAAGCATTATACACAATGCTATTTTTGCAGTCAGGTTAAACAAATAAACAAACTACTGAGCCTCCGCGCCCAGCCTTGATTCCCCATCACGTTTATACCAGTAGAGTTACTTTTGTGAAAAAGTGTATAATTATTTAATTAATAATTTAAATTTTTAAATCACTTGTCAGCACTATGTACATAGGTGAAGCGCACCGAGCGCAGGTACATAATACTACTGCATGTAGTAGGCTGTTCGCTGGGCGTATGCCGTTGCTATGCAGGCGCATTATCGATAACGATACATAATTGACGTGTGGTAATGGTGCTGCTGCTGCTGAGAACATGACGATGTCGAGATTCTACTCTTTGTTGCAGCTTCATTGACATCATTAATATTAGTACTCTTATCCAGTAAGATCCAACCATGATTGGAATGGAAAATGCATTCAAGTAAACGGTAAAACACGATTGTTTGATTTGTGAAATAGTGCGATACATAATGAATTAGCATTGATAATTGATACATTAGTCCCACATGTAAGAAAATCGGTTAGCTTAGATCTAGATCTATGTGTTCCAAGACTTCTGTAAAAGAAATTAAACTGAGAGTGTAGACTAGATCTAAGTGATTTAGTTTTAAAAAAATATTATTGAATTAGTTGAAAATACTTGGTTGGTAGAATTAGAAATAATGTGATAGCAATTAGCACCAGTCTACACTGTCAAAAAAGAGGCTGGGTAGAATTTTAGATTAATTTTTTTTTTTTTACCATGGGTCCATGGGCATGGGCATGGCACGAGTCATAATTTTAATAAGAGTTAAAAGTAAGACAATACATTGACTGCATTTGTTACTTTAGACAGACCACATTGCAAATTGACATTCTTCTTCTTCTTTCATTGAGTACATTCCTCTTTGTAGAGTATAGTGGTACTTGAATGATTGCTGGGGCCGCAATCTCAAGAACTCGTGACATTTACTTGAGTGCACTCGACAAGCACAAGTACTAGTCTACGATAATACGCCAACGGCGGTCTGTACTTAACCGGAAGAAGAAGAAGAAGAAGTGCATTATAGAAGTTATTAAAGTCATGTAGACCATCATGAATGAGTGACATTGAAGTTCTTTTATTTCTCTCTGTCTCTCTACGTTGTTATTAAATCCATGGAGCTCCGACGTGATGGCAAAGGCGTTGGAGCTCCAGAGCTCGTACGGGAGAACGATTCAAACAGCGGGTTAGGTCACATTTTTTCAAAATGCGAAGAGGAAGTAATTACAATTTTGATTAACAATGTTTTTTTTTACTCTGGGCATCATTCCAACCACTTGAAATTATAATTTGAAGAAGTCTTTGACGGGGAAAAAGGGTGATTCTTCGTCCATGTTGTATCTTTGATTCAACATGGCAAAGAGAAAGTACACATGCGCAGTAGCGGCAGAGCAAATATGAATATTCATATTATAGAGCACTGTTCACTCGAAACTGCTGAATATGCATGAATCGAAGAGACAGAGCTCTTCTCAACCTCTTGCATATTCAGGTGGAGCTTACGATAGTGCTCAAGTAGGGCTGCAGCTAAGCAACACGCATACGCTTGCATATGGCGCGATGCAGCTGTTTAGCAAACAAAATAACAAAAATTGGATGAATATTGCCTAGATTTTTTGGGGCTGTATCTTTTGATAGAAATATCAATGAGTCTTGAAACTTGAAATGTATAATTCTGAGTAAATTTTTTCAAGTATCCAACCATAGTGGTGAAAAACAATCCAAAAGTGAAAATTGAAAAAATCGTTCAGACACCCTAATATTTGGAAGGATTTAGTCTTGCATACAGAAGTAGGAACATCACATGTATGAAAATATGCCTTTCCTTAATGTTAGTCTAATCATAATATTATGTGTTAAGTTCACCTACAGTATGAGGTCCAAGCCTGTTCAGCATCTAGACAAGGATTCTGCTGCCGACGGTGGACGACTTGTGCGAATTTGTGCCAAAGTATTTATCCTTACTTTTACATTTAGAAGGAGACAAGGCTAGCTTGCAAACATGCTTACGACAACTATCTCACAGACATTGTAAGCCCAGATTCCACATTAAACCTATTCCTCTGGGGTAGCTCCAGGTACCCTGATAGCCTCACAAAAGCAAACATACCGGTACTCAACCAACAGTTTGCTTCTGTCTTCACAAGCGATGAGAACAAATACAACCTGAAGGACACAGGGAATCTTCATCCATCAATGAGGCAGATCAATATCTCTCCTGCTGGTGTCTTCAAACTCCTCTCTGAAAGTTCACAGGCCTTCTGGTCCTGTCATGTTACTGGCAATACTTCTTAAAGAGCTGGCCCTAAAGCTTACTCCAGTCTACACTCTACTCTAGATCGAACTTCTCTTGATCGAGGAGTGATTCCCACCGACCGGCATGAAGCAGATATTACACCTATCTTAAAAAAGTTTGATAGTTGCAGTCATCGCTCTTGTAGAGTTGGGAGTCCGATGTCCCATCGCATAACCATGACGCTGTCTTCTCTGCTGTGATTCCCTGTGATGAAGCATATCTCCCTCCTCCTAACCTTTCTCAAGGCTGTCTATTTGGTTTTGCCGGTATGGATCCCATATTGCTGCCCCATATTCTAATTGTGTTCTTAGTAGTGTTGTGTAGGCCTGTTTCTTAGTGGCGGATAGGCTGCGGTTTTTTCGAACGAATCCAAGGGTTCTGTTAGCTTTGGCTGCAACTGCCTTGATGTGAGGTTCCAGCTAAGTTTTTCATGGATCTCCATCCCCAAGTAGGCTGGCTGGAAACAACGGCAAGCATGTCATCTCCCATGGTGTAGTTGTGGATGACAGGTTGTTGCTTGCAATGAAATCTCATGTTATTGGTGTAGCACTTCTTCACATCGAATAGCATCTGCCACTTTTCAGTCCATTTGTACAACTTTTGAAGGTCTCTCTGCTGATCCTCGGCATCCTCATCTTTGCTGATCTTTCTAAACAGGAGGCAATCATTAGCAAAGAGCTTGATGGTTATACGTTAAATAACGATACATGCATATGTTTATTTAACTTATTAAAGTTTAGATCATCTAGAGTCTAGAGTCTAACATTAAATCTATCCTTTAGATCTATCAAACTATAACTAGACAAGTCTTACATGTACAAGTGTCACAGGAGCTCTTTTAATTAAAAAAATAATAATTATGTAGAGTCTATCTAAGTAATTGTTTTCTTGCCAGACATCTTTTTAAATTTTTATAAGCCTCTTTAACTTTACAGAGGGCTAATTTCCTCTACGTTCCTAAGTATTTTTTTTGTTGGCCCCCAAATAATCTAGATCTGGCATCAAATTCATATTCTGTGTTTAAAGATTAGTAACACTGCATAATAAAGTTCTGTCGTGCATCAAAATGTCAAGTTTTGATACGTTAATCTTTTTTTATTTTTTTGGTGCTCAGTTGCATTCTCCCTCACAGAAGACATGATGTACAGTACATGTATGATTTAATGCACTTCCCTACAGAACTTTGATTGTGTGCCTGTTTTGTGACTATGGTCAATGGTATAAATATTGGTTAATGTGTATTGCCAGTGAACATGTCTTCTGCCCTCTTGTGTCAGACTTTGGGAAAATGAGCATCATTTTATTCATTGGAATTTATTTGTTATGTTCAGAAATACATATATTTCTGGCCACATACAGAAGTATACTGAAAATGAAGTATTTGCAGGTATTAGAAGCACAAATTTAATTTTTATGAGAATTACTTTAACAAACACTAACTTTTACCAATCTACACATTGTGAAGTCGAAGGGTGAACTTGGTTTATTATAGGGATAATTTAATAGCAGTAGTTAGACTAGTATCACTGATATGCGATATAGGGAGATTCCACTTGAAATGGACTTCCATACTACACCATATATGATTTTCAAAATCTAAATGTGTCGTAATAGAAAAGTATTGCATTCTTCCATGTATCTGAAAACCTTATAAGCTGATTGCCAAGATTTGGAACACATTCTACCGGTAAACAAAAGTGAAATGTGTGGAAGTACATTTATTGCATTATTAAACATATACTGTACATGTACTTCAGCTAAAAAAATAATACACTGTTTTATGACAGGGACTATTTTTGTCCCATGCTGTGCCCAATGTTTGGACATGCATACAAGGGCATTGGTTCTTTTACGAGAGAGTACATGTAGGTGTGAACTTTGAACACATTCATAAGTAGAGTTGGCAGAGCTTTGTGTTTGCCCTATATGCTAATGTTTTACATTATGTCAACAGAATTAAAAGAGGTGCAGGCTATAAATCAAGGATGTAGGCCTATCCAATGTATGTTGGGTACATTTATAATCATGTTCTTTGTGGGAAATACATTCATAAGATTAGATTCAGTTTAAAGGGAATTTTCTTATACATGTATTAGACTATATTTTTTTTCAATTGTATTCAATATCAAATAGGTTTTGATGTCATCAGCATTATATTATATTTAATATTTTGAAAGTCTTTTACAGGATGAAATAGAAAGATAAAAAGGGTTTTGAAAGAGTATCACTTTCTTCCATTTTATGAACCAATAAATCATGTAATATCTTCCAGGGAATAATTTTCCTGGTATCGCATCGCAATTTGCTATGCATTTTTGCATGACTGCTATACAAAATATCTTTTGTGTAGCAGTTTTCTTCCATAGAAATGTACAGAATTTCATTTGAAATATTTATCCATCGGCTGAAATTGCTAATCAAAAAATTTGAGGAAAATTATTCCCTGTCTTCATTATTTCAATCACTAATATAGAGTAGGCAGTTTATGACAAGATAAGATGTTGACCAGCAGATCAAAGTATTTTAATTCTGGTAAGGGTATATAAAAACATGGTCATATTAGATATGCTTTCAGTATCATTGACTCCTGGAATACCTCCCGCTGTAATTGTAGTCATAGATGGTAGGTGCCATGAATTTCTGCATTAAATACATGTAACTAGATAACGCATGCCCAGTTGCCCACAACAGTAACATTAATTTTGTTGTTGGTTTAAAGATGAAGTTGAGTTCTGGTCATGCGATTGCATTGTGAAAGAAACTGTGTGGAATCGACTCGAAAAGGTTGATCATCTAGCATATAAGAATTTGTGTGTATTGCAAGGTTCTGGAATCATCAAAATGATAAGAAATTTGGCCAAGTCTTGGTAAAGTTACAAACACAGTACACAGAAAGATGGGACTACACAAACACGTGGCGTAAAAATCCTACCCCCGAGTTTTATGATGTTACATGACATATTTAGAATATGAAGGCATCTGAAGAGCCATGCTTTTCAGGAAACATGTCTTATCTGATGTTCTTCCACACTTGCATAATAAGAATGATAACGCTCACAAATAATTTTTCACCTCTTCCCAGAACTCGACCTTCTCTTTAAAGTAGACACACGAAGAATCAAAAGTGTTTTTAATTGATGCGAAACTCATATCATTGCGAAGGGGAAGCCTTACTGATCAAATACAACAACTCTCCTCTTCAAAATATGTTTCAGGCCCGCAGTAATCAACTCTCAAAAATGTTAGATTTGAGATCCAGATTTTCTGCCTTCAGCGGTCCTTTGTAGAGCGTCAATATTTGTGACGTCACACACCGGACACGGCTGGCTAGCTGCAGACTAATACACGCGCGACTCCGGTATGCGGCCGGTACCGAGCTGTTTGTCCAGGGTGTGACGTCACTATTCAGACCTCGCTACGCTCGTGTGCTTGGCTTATGTTCGGGGGCGCTTGGGGGTCTAAGAAGGGTCTTGAAATGTTGCATTTTACGCCTTTCCATGATATCTATATGATTTCTCAGCAAATTATTTGTATTTTTCAAGAGAAAATTTTTCCATCCATATGTAATTTGTTCTAATTATCAGTTGTTAGTAAATTTTCTTTGTGTAGCTCCTTTAAGGCATGTCTTGTATAAAAGTAGGAGATTGATATCTCTTCTGGGAGTTGCACACTTTTTGAAAGAATTTCAAGTGAATTATTTATGTCATTTAGTTGTACATCTCTGAATTTGCATGAAGCATGGGGCCCATTTCTCTATGATTTTGAAGAGTCCAATGCAAATAGAATTCAGTTTATTTCATTTTCATCAATATATCAAGTATCTGAGTAATACATATAGACGTATTCAGAACAAACAAGGGAATGGGAACAAGAGACAGAGAGAGTTATGTTATGATAAAGTTGGATGAACATTGATAAAGAGGGGAAAGGAAAGAGGAAGTTGTAGAGAGGAAAAGAGCAGAAAATTGAAACAATTCAGGTTATAAAAGGGGAGAGAGGGGAGGGAGGGAGAGAGGGAGGGAGGGAGGGAGGGAGGGAGGGAGGGAGGGAGGGAGGGAGGGAGGGAGGGAGAGAGAGAGAGAGAGGGAGGGAGGGAGGGGGGGGGGGAGGGGGGGGGGGGGGGGGGGACAGGGAGGGCGGAAGATGTGGGAGGGGGAAGCAAGTTAATGAATACAGGAAATTATGCAAAAATGCTTCATAATGGAGATGCATACATGTACTTGCTTCAGCATATTCTGTTAAAAACCAAAGTTGCTGCTATGAAAATACATGTACCTGATGAAACAAATATGTCTTGTACATAGTGTATTAAATTGTTTTACTGGTCCTTTGTAGCATAGGGATTTTTGTTTTTTTAACCAATGCATCTAACTTCCTTTATGGACTACACGTAGATGGAAAGAGCAAAACTCTCTACCAAAATAAAAATGTCAAAAGCTTCTTTAAAAGCCAACATGTAGGCCCATCAAAAATAATGTTATTCCATATCCAGCATAGCCGATACATTTGTATCTGAACATAGACTACATGTGTTTCTGAATGCAACCTTTTAGAAACTACAGGGGTTCGTCGTACGAAATGTGCCTCTCAGTGGTTCCGCTGCATACATACTCACACACAAACACACACACACATATACCCCCACACACACCCCTGTGGAAAGTCAACAGAATGAGATGTGAGGGAAGTCACTGGGCATCAATAGCTTTTAATGATGTTTTACGAATGATGGGGCAAGGTCATATCAAATAGCGCATCATCTTCATTGTGCAATTGACCATTAATTATTCACAACACTTTATATACATGTATAATGCACATCTTCAATTACACATAAATTATACATGTACATCAACCCTTTTACTTTTCATGATTAATTGCTAATCATTATATTGACAACTATCTGTGTTGGATAGCTTGATCATTAGAAGTGAATACTTCTACCGCAAATTTGAATGCAATATAAAGCTGTAATTTCTTTAACAAGAAATGCTAGCATGGTATGGATCTTAGGGTTGCAGCACAGAGTTGTTGGAAGACTTTTGATTTCCAAGTATGTCTATGTGGAAAATAAACGAGAGGGATAAGATTTATTAGGATCTGGATATCCAGCGTATTTTGAATATTTGGACCTGATTGTTTGTATTGATTCAGACTTTAAATTCTTTAAAGCTATAAAGAAATACTTTTCCAAAATGAAAGCCATAGATTACTTTACAGTAGCTTGTAGCTTACTGCCGAGTAAGCTGCTAGCCCTCACCCCAACCAATTTCCTCTGCTTGCCTGGATATGTGCCATATGCCCCCAAGCATGGCTTCATGTACTACCATATTACAGGTATTCATTGCTGGGGTGCAAGATGCATGTCTTTGCATGCTTCCTTAGAGACGAAATTTAAATGCTGGGAGACAGAGAGAGAGATAGAGAGAGCACTGTCTCAAAACGATGCACAAGACAGTAGCAGGATGCTTTATCACGTGAACGTGTTGAAGCAAGGAGAAAGAAAATTAGGCATGAAAGAGTGTACACATGTATGCACTTCAAACATGGAGAAAAGACTGTGGATGGAATACTTGTGTTATAGACATATATTCATTTGGGGGAAATGTAACCATGTGATCTAGCCTCCCAGGGTTGACTGGCTGCTGATCGTAAGCTACATGTATGGTACTGTAGTCTTGCCTTGTCTTACACTTGAGCTATCTTGCATAATGTATTGACTGTTTATGATGTCTTGTGAAGAAGCATTTGCCAGGATGAGGAGACAACTTTCTGCCAAGCATATTTCGATTCCAGAATGTCTTGCAATTATAGTACGTGTAAGTACAATGTACTTTTAAAGTTACGCTTTGCTTATGATCGAATGAACATTTTGAAGACTAAGCGGGAACAAACTTGTTCATGGCCTTTGTAATTCTGTTGAAAATTCATTTTAAAACAAAATTTTCCCTATTTTATCATCTACTTTAGATAGCCACCAAGTATATAGATGGTTATGTTTTTAATAAGAAAACTTAATTTATGATTTTAAAAAAAAGAACAATAACCCAGTAGAATACTTATTAGTGCATACATGTATGATTTGGATTATGTGTGTGAGGATTATTCTTGAAATTCCCACAAACATGAAAAGTATAATGGGATATATATGTAATAATGGCACAGCCGCACAGGCATTCTCATGGTGCTCTACAAAACAAATCAGCTTAAAACTAATGTAAAAGTCCATTTTACGAAGCATTTACAATAATAAATTTCCAATCTAAACTAAAAAGAGTTACCGGTACAAAATCTTAATTACAGAATAAATAATAGCTCCACCTAAAGTACATTTACAGCATGTTTTCGTCATTCAAGGGCATTGCTTAGAATAAAGGTATGTTTTTAGAGCAGCTGTTTATTTGCTGAGGGCCTGTAATGTAGGGATCTTATGTGGGAGGTAATTATTCTACAGATATTGAGTTGCATGCATGAGAGAACATGTGTCGTAATCAAGTGGTTTAAGCACAATTCAAAGGTCCTGGGTTTGATCCCTGGCACATCACTAATGTTCCTTGGCAAGGCATTAATCTACATTTGCCACTCTATACCCAAAAGAGAAATGGGGACACGGTAGGATGACAAAAGCATTTGCGTTAGTAATTGCCTATGCCCTCACGGTGACCATATGTTAGGAATACTCCCCAGGGAGTGGAGATGGTGCACATTGTGTGTGAATGGCTCCGATAACTGGGATAATAATATCTGTAAAGCATTTAGAGACGGTGTTCCCTATTAAGCACTATATAATTCTGATTATTATTATTATTATCCCTCAGAAACTGTGTTCTAGGAACAACTAATAAATCAGAGTGAGATGAACATGGATGTCTTGTAGACTTAAATACATACTTAGTGAGCAATGAAGGACAGTTTGTTATTTATTATGTTGTGTTTTTGTATCTGCTCAAGATGGAGGATGTGTGTGTGTGGAGAACACAGATGTATCAACAACAAAATACCTGAATTGGACGAATAGTAAATAATCATACAATGCCTGTATTTGATCATGTGTTTAATTAAGATATTCCTTGAAATGAACATGTTTGGGCATGCTTATGGACTATTTGCTTTGTTTTCTTTAAAAAAAAATGTTCCTTGATATCAGTAAATGAGGTATTTATATTTAATTTGCTACTTCATATGAAATCACTGAAAAGGGGAAGAAAAAAAGAACAAGAAGAAAATTTAACAATTTATCTTCCTTATGTTAGGTTATCAGTAAATATTGGTTAGTATTCAAGCAGCCAAGAATCCCAAACCAAACTTTGCTACTGGTATTTTCATGGTTATTATTTGAAATGTTCACTCTTATCACTGATATACAATGTAACAGAAGATATCAGATTAAAATCTTGGATATACATGTAAGTATATTATACACATGCTTGTATGCAACAAAACTGTTAACTGAAAGCAGAAACAAAAAAGTTTTGGCTAAAGCTGGTAATGTACAGATAGATTCATAGAAAATTGGTTCCTATTTTGAAAAGAAGATCATATCAACCATTTAGATTCATCTGACTGCTCTTTACATCAAGATAGAGGCATGAGATTTATCAGAGAAAAAGGTGTCCTTGTAAGTTTGTGTGTATACAAGTATAAGCATGTTGTGTTGCATGACTACGGGTGTGTACTTGTTTACTAACTCTACAAGATAGTCGTATTGAAACTGGGTGTGCTTCAAGAAGTAGGAAAGTGTACCCTTTTTCTTTTTTTCTTGCAACTTGTCTCTGAATGAGGATGTTGAATCAATTGTGAATGTGACATGACTAATTATGTACACACATCACACACTGCTATTAGTATTACAACTTCTCCCGGCAGGTTTTGTCAATGACATGACATGTCCAAAGTCTGCTCCTTGGGTAAATAGAGACCCGGTTTTAACATGCATGGTCACATGTACCTGATGTTAGTCTTCTGAAACAAACAATATTTCATATTCTCTCAATCTTGATTTTTCAACTTCAATTTTCTTGAGTCTATTCTGTGATTTATTTAGGCATATTATAATGAGAATTAGAGAATTAAATTATGTGCTTTTGATGATTTTGCTTGTAAATTGAATTTGAAGTGGGAACACAGCTCCAGTCTGTTTGAGATTTTAATATGCAATTTATCATATTAAAATCACCCCATTTTTTTGATGAAGGTCTATCATGAGTGCTAGCAGACTTTATATATTCATTTGTTCACATTGATAGTGATTGCTGATAGAAGTCATGGACTGGCAATAAAAGAGACTAAGAATTACACAGCAAGAGAGAGAGGAGAAGTAAAAGAGAATATTAGGTTTATATTTAGCGCGATCGATGCTCTTAGCTCTTTCTTATCACATCTAAAATCTTAATGCCCTTTGCTCTTGAGCGTGTCAGTCAGACAGACATTGACTAATATTAACTCAAATGCAGATTGGATTGTGGTAAAGATTGATCCGCAAGTGCTTGTTGAGCCTAGATTTACCAGCAATTAAAAGATGATTATGACTGATTACGCGAACTTGTCACACATCTCTATGCATGAAGTAGAAACACACCTGAGGATCTTACTTGTTCACTTACATGTAGGCGTTGCCATTTTGTGACCTTAGCAGTTCCAGAGGTGTCACACTCATGGAAGGTGTTATTTTTGTGTCGGTACCGGTAAGTTTATTGAATACCTTTTTGCCCACTACGGACTTGAACAGTTTTAGGGATTTGTATGTGGTGGTTTTTATTTTGCCATACTTTCCATTATGAAAGGAGTTATCTTTATGCTCTGTATTCTTCCAATTCAGTTAAAGCCGACCCTGGTTCTAAGATCATGTTTAAGAAGGGAAAACTTGGATCTGAGACTAACTCTTTGTTCAACCCCATTTTTAAGAAGATCTGAAATGCAGTGTTGGGTTGAAACTTAGTAGAGTTTGAGCCTACATTTTATGGCACTATGGCTAGACTGTATATTTTCTTTAGTCAAGAGTTTAAAGTGTATTTCCTAAGAAAGAAAACAAAAATCAAAATCAAAATAACTCCAACTTTATTTTCAAGTTGCTTTGAAGGGAAGCAGAAAAATCAAAGAAAATGAATGGTTGAATGAAATTAGGGTAATGATTAGAAAGTTATAAATTCATTGCTTAAATAAGGTGTAATCTCTATAGGAATTTAAAATTGGCAAAATCAATGTCACTATCATGATATGGCAAAAAAATCTCCCTTTTGTTCTTACACATGTATAAGATGAATGAAATATTGCTTTTTTTCTACAAAATGTATGTCTCAGTAGGATCTTGTTGCATGTTTGGAGGACCTACAGTAATGTAGTTCAAGTACTGATCAGTGTAACAAAAATAGACCTAGCAGAAAAACATAAATTAATGATACTTTAATGAGCAACAATTAGGAGAGATGTCCCCTAATACGTCAGAGCTGAATGACTTACAGGTATTCACCGATTTTTAGAGTGTCATATCAGGGTGATTACAATTAACTTACTTTCACTAAATGGCGTTTTCCTTAATTTTCTGATTTTATCCAGTTTTCTTGCTGGAAATTGCTTTTATTACACGTCTGAGGTCTTGATGAAAGTCCATATTTGAATGATGATTCTATATTTTGTAATACCTATAGATGACATTGTGATGCATTTCTTGTCAAATTATTATAGATCTAACATGGCATTGGTGCATATTTATAATTTTTCTGGATGAGTACATGGAAGCTAATAGATTTTGCTGTTATAGACACTGCTGCCCTCTTGAGGCAAAAGAGATGCAAAAATGAAGAGAAACTGATACTGATAATTTTATTGATTTTATGGGGAGGGAGAATTTGTTTCTGTACAATAATGAACTGTTTATGCTTTAATTTTTTTTCTGGTTAAATATACATAGTGGTGTTTTTTCCCCCTTTTTATGTTGTTTATTAATGTCCTAATAGGTATAAACTCCCTTTAAAAGGGCCTATTGACTTTCATTAATATTTTCAAAAAGGGCCTTTTTTTTCCCTTCCAGTTTGATAGTCACACTTTTGCAGTAGAGATGCTGAAAACCTTACATCTCATGTATAAAGATTGCTTCATGTAAAGCTGAAACAAAAGATATTACAAACGTTGTTAGAAAAAAGAATAAGAAATTAATTTAAAGGCACTGAGTGCATTCGATTGTTGTATTCTTAGGGTAGTCATTCATTGAGAATCTAAGGAAATTTGAAAAACACACAACAGTATTGTCCGTTGCATGGGAGTTTGAGTGCTGTTTGAACAGAATGCTGCAATCATCATCAAGCTTCAATTGAAGCCTCTATTGTTGATGGCCACCGAGTTGATCGAGTAGCCACAATGATCAACAGGGGATGACCATTATGAATTCTACAAATATTTAGTGTCTTCATCAGCGAGCCATGATGAGTAAATGATTGGTATACAAGGGGATGGAGAAGAGATGGATAATGAGAGATCGAGAGAGAGAGAGAGAGTGGGGGGGGGGGGGAAGGCATAGATGAAGAGTTAGAGCAAGGAAGATGAGGAGAGAAGGGGAAACATAAAGGAATGATTAAGGGATAGTGGTATTTGGAGTGAGATATTGAGAGAAAACCGGAGAGGGAGAGAGAGAGAAAAAGAGAGAAGACAGAGACAGATATAGATATATATATATACAAACTGACAGAGACGGACAGGCATACTGACATATAATGCAAAAAGAAAGAAACTACATAAGCAAGCATACAGGAGGTGGGGTATTTTGTATGGATAATGATAGGAAATATGGATAATGTGCTTGTATTGAACCCTTGTTTTATGTGTTATTTTCATGGAAAGAAGGTCGAAAAATTGGTTGGGAGAATTAACTGTTAGAGGGTGTCGCACAGCGATGCCTTCAAAGAAAACCATAAATATCTTTGTGGTTTGAGAATTTTTCCAGGATTCTTTGCATGTTAGAGTGTTAATACAGTAGAAGGAATATAATAAGCCACATTTCATTAAAAAATCACGCAGGTTTTTCATCAACCTTCAACACTGTTACCGATTCACTTTAAATAACTGTATGTTATTTTGTTTTAAAAATGGACAAATAATTGAAAATCTATAATGTTCATGTATATCATTTTTTATACAGACCATTTGCCAACTAATGAAGCAATATTATAGTATTAATGACTGCTTTGAGAGAAATAGTTGTTTTATTACGCTCAAGGGAAGGTTAGAATTGTGCTATTCCCCGAGGCTTGCCGAGGGGAATAGCCCAATTCTAACCTTCCCGAGAGCGTATGAAAACAACTATTTCTCGAATATTAAAGCAGTCATTAATACTTTTATATGCCGAAAAAAAATAGACTAAAAAAATGAAAAATTAAAAATATTTATCATTTTTGCCGAAGACGGGATTCGAACTCTTGCGTACAACAAGAGGTGTACCGAAAACCAACGCTTAGACCACTCGGCTATGGCCCGCCGTTAACATGCTTGGCAGTTTTCTCCGATATATACATTAAAATGGATTGAAACCGGCTTCGCGTGTGATGAATGCTTCGCAAAAGCTCCATATACGGACTCTTCTTTTACTTTTGCAATGCATATTGGCACGAACTTAGATCAAGATCTATCGGCAGATGTTGTTTTTAATACTAGCAGTCATTAATACTTTTATATGCCGAAAAAAATAGACTAAAAAATGAAAAATTAAAAATATTTATCATTTTTGTCGAAGACGGGATTCGAACTCTTGCGTACAACAAAAGGTGTACCGAAAACCAACGCTTAGACCACTCGGCTATGGCCCGCCGTTAACATGCTTGGCAGTTTTCTCCAATATATACATTAAAATGGATTGAAACCGGCTTCGCGTGTGATGAATGCTTCGCAAAAGCTCCATATACGGACTCTTCTTTTACTTTTGCAATGCATATTGGCACGAACTTAGATCAAGATCTATCGGCAGATGTTGTTTTTTTGTTTTTGGAAGTTTATTTTCGTCTTCATGTCAACAATGCAAGATAAAATTGTCGGTAAGATCGATCGAGATTCAATTGTATTGAAATTACCAACCAATCCTTCGCACACATACGGCATCCTCCATCGCTCAAACCATTTTTTAACATGTAAACCTATGGGGTAACCATGGACGCTGACCAACTTTTTTTAATAACCATGGTTATTAAAAATATTGAAATGTTTTATGCATGGTTACCGAGAATTTTACAGGAACAGTTGAAGTTTATGAATGCAATTCGACCAATCAGATGGCTGGATTTCTTAAGTGAGGTATATAATTTCCAATATTAGGGGGACAAGGAAAGAGGCTTAATAGTGCTAAAGTAGCTGCCATGGGATAATACTGATGACTCAATAATACCGGAGTTCACCTTACTGGTATGACTGAGAAATTTGCAATCAAATTTCATCACGGTCCTAATTATTCAAGCATGAGGAACCTTAATTAGTCAAATAGGCACTGACCATTATTATTGTCCAAGTCAATATCGACTGCCTTATTCAATATTCATTATAATATGAAATGTCAGTTTTAGAAATGGCCGTGCGTAAATTTCAAAAAGTTGTGTTAATTGTTTTACTGTGGCGCAAGTGAATTTGAAAAGGAAGTAGATTCACCATTGCGTCTGTGTACATGAGTTGCTCTAGGATGTGTGTATGTGTATTAATACATGTACATTGTACAACATAAGAAAATGTGGCTGTTTTATAGCCATTGAGCTACATTTTACAACAAGAACTGTTTATTTTGGCAATGGCAATTTGGAAATATAATTTACAAATACCAAAGGATTTAAGCATAGAAACAGTAGAGAATGATTACTGAAACAGTTTCAGTTATCATAGTTATCATAGTTGTATTGTAGCAAGTTGAATAATGAATATACAATATAAATTATTCTAAAGATACTTACATGGAAATATTCCCAGTATAAAGATACTTACATGGAAATACTCCCACAGAGAGAGAGAGAGAGAGAGAACAAAAAAAATGAGAGAGAGAGAAAGAGAGTGTGTGTGAGGGAGAGAGAAAGAGAGAGTGTATGTGTGTGTGAGGGAGAGAGAAAGAGAGAGAGAGAGAGAGAGAGAAATGAGAGAGAGAGAAAGAGAGTGTGTGTGAGGGAGAGAGAGAGAGAGAGAAAGAGAGAGAGAGAGAGAGAGACAGAGAGAGAGAGAGAGAGGGAGGGAGATTGCGAGATAGGAGGGTCTTTAAAATTAAAAGTTCCCGCCCTCCCTCTTGTTCTCTCATACTGCCTGAGCCATACGAGGTCAGCCTCTATCCGAGGAGTAATTACTTCAAAGCTGCCATCACTTTATGAAAATGTCATGTGATGATAGGGAGACGCCAACAGACTGATTCATTGCCTATTGCTGTACCATTATTCTGAATTTTAATTAAATTGAGAGCCAGCTACCTACCTGTTGACTGGGAGCAAGTACTAACGTACTACTGGGGAGGGGGGATACCGGGTTATTTAGATCTTGATATTTAGATTACCCGTAGTTTACAGATGTGATTTGTGAGAACACAATGCAAGGGAAAATTTTGGTTGTTTGATATGCAAGCATATAGAATAATCGACCTTCCCCTTTACCCTGTTATATGATACAAGACATGTGAAGAAGAATCATCTAGGTAAGATACTTCCATTTTCAAGCTTATGTACAGCCCAGTAAGATACGGTACACAAAATGGGAAGGATGAAATGAAATGAAATGATACATGTACCGACAATGAATACCCCCCAGTAACATGGTCTTGTATAGATATTGCCTCCCAGAGTTCAGACAATAGAGATTGCTCATGCAATTCTAATCAATATTCTGACTGAAATATATTGTATATTTATTGAAGATAAGTCTCTATTGAAAGTATGACCTTTTGGAAATAATATGCTGTACTGAGATAATGTTAATTTCGTAATTGTTGTAGATGCTGTATTCAAGGTGGTATTAACTATTATTTCCATGATGGTGTGATTGGGCCTCAGATTGGCAAGTACACATTCTGGCAATTATGAAAGAATGCGCTATAAAGCATTGGAAAGGTAAAAGAAAATACTTTGAAAATGGTGGTGGGAAATTCCATAATAATAAAGTAATTAGGTTTTTACCAGCAGCCATGATATAAATGACCAAAATGCCAACCCATCACAATTACTGTGAAATATAATCATTTTTTAAATTGGAAAGTGTCAGCCTGCTTATAAGCATTTATACTGTTCACATGTTTGACAAGTTCAACTTTATTTATATCTACAGGTATATGTTTTTGTTATAGTGGAAGTCTGCATTCTCTTCTGTTTATACAAGAATATTGATATTGCACTGGTTAGCGGTGAGGAAATTACTTAAAAAGGTTTGATTACTTATAGTGAATGCATTCTTTAGATATGCCAAAAATATAAGTTGAAAGAAAGCAAGCTTATCCTTGATACGATAAATGCAGTCAGGCATATTTTTGTACAAAACACCTATTATTATTGAGCAATTATTTTGACAGTATTTATGTCATGCTCTATTAATCATGATTAATGAACAATTGCATTCCATTGCAATTCAGGTAAAAAATACATTTTTTTTGTACCAGCTAAAAAAAAAAAAAAAATGCAGTTCTCTTGTGTACAGCTTCATGCACTATTCATGTAATAGAACTGTCATATGCTTTTGACTACCTCATCCAGCTAGATACATGTACAGTATATGTACATAATCTAAAAGTACAAACATTTTTCACCCTGTAACTTTGTAAAGGATACAAATTGCTTCTTCGTGTATACATTGTCAAACAAGATCTTGCTTGTTTTTTTTTTTTTCAGTCTCAATGTTATATTTGACACCAGCTAGAGAAAAGTTTCCACAATTACATATAATTGTAATTATATTCACAGATGGAATAATGTAACACATTTGAATATTATAATTGGTTGGACATACTGTAACTTAGACCTGTCAAACTGTAGCTTAATTGTTGAAGGGGACTACTTAATGCTTTTTTTATTGGTGTGATATCTTGGTCAATCTGTGGGTTTAGGAAGTGGGCAGTGGAAACTGGGCTGCTGTCATTGAAACCCTCTGTATATCCAACTGGTTAACAAGCTATTATTAACTGTCAATTTCAATGCGGTTTCAATTTCCCATTCAAGTCAAAAGATTTAGTCAAGTAGAACTGCCACCAGGTAGTTGTGTTGGGGTAATGAATGAAAAACATTGGGAAAAAAAGCCCTCCACAGAGAAGAGCTTTATATTTGGATAAGGACGTCTCTTACACACAAACACACATTCACACTTATACAATATACACTAGACTGTTAAGTGCATATGACGTCTGTATGCTAGTCACGAGACTTGCATCATTTCTCTTTTACATCTCTTTCCATATACAAGGAGAATGATCAGTAAAATGAAGGAAGCTCAAAACAGAGGTAGACTGCTTGTATTTGACTTTGGAGTCTGTTTGATCAGTTCGTGAGGCGACGTGATCCAGGCTCTACTTGGGGCTTTACGTGTGTGGCAGGTGCGTAGTCCCGTGCAACCGCACTGATTTTTATGCGTTGCACCAAGGTCAAATAATGGCGGGTCTTTTCTTCTCTTTGCTCCACGTCGGTCCTTCTTTTTGATCGGCCCTCCACCGTGCTGTTATTCACCCCACTTCAGCAACCACTGACAAATTGCAACTCCACTCGCGTGCTTGCTGTATAAAAACATGTGGTCAGTGGGTAAGTGTTACTTTACTTTGTTGGTTTTTGCAGGGATTAATACCTGAATTTGATCTTATTTGAGAGAGAGAGACAGAGAGAGAGAGTGTGAGGATAAGTCACATTGTTGGGTATATTGGTGGAAGTCATTATGTATGGTGCGTTATGGTTATCCCAGACACGTGGCTCCTCTGATTGATATTCATGACAATAGCTCGCTTTGGGGTAATGGAATTGTACTTTTTCTCTGAACATTTAATTTAGTAATTCTTCATTCTTCATTTTCAGATTGAAGTTGAGTTTCAAAGTGAGATGCATTTGCATTGTTTTGTGAAATTTGGGATCAATAATTTTCATTTTTACACAAATCAAGTTTAATTGAAAAGTAAATAAAAATTACTGTATAGGGAAAATAAAAACCTTTAGTGAGCATTGTGTTTGCACAAATAATCAGATACATGTAGATTGTATCAGATGTCTTTGAAAAGAATGAAACAATACTTAAATCACATCTCATTTGAATCTATATCATTCTATTTTAATATGATTGCTGTAAATCGAACTGACTTAAACAAGGAAGTAGACACAAAATTATTCATGATTTTTATATGTTCCTCAATTACCGTTTCAAACCTTTACTCAATTTTTTCCCCTCTCTTTTGTTCAAACAAGCTAAACGAAACTATAGATATTGCACAGTGCCTAGAATACATGTCATTGAAGATACTTCATGTAGTACTTTGCCCTTCTTACCCGGCTCTGTAAGAGAGCAATATTCCATTTACTGATATGATAGCCCTTTGGTGTACCTGATGAGATGCAGCGTGAGATAATATATTGTGTCAATAGCATGTATCGCTATTGTACACATACATTCATTTTGTTTCATTTCATTGTTGACATAGATATCCATACCTTAATGAAAATGCAACACCTTTGAACGGGACTCTAAAAATTGATGAAAGAACTCTGTGATAACAAAATTGTAAATGCTGACCTTTAGCAGATGCAGTGAAATAGTTAATGTATCTCAATGATTACTTGCAAATCAGCACTATACCTTTTGAATGGATCTGATCAATATGTAATTGATAACATTTGGTAGCTCCAGATTATAAGGTAATATTTGGAGTATTTGCTATCAATTAAAGATACAAAAATAAATGTTACTCCATAACCTCATTATTTGAAAGAAGAAGAAAAGCTATTCATGATAAAGTAAGATATTGGATCAGGGTGTAAGGGCAGTCTGATAAACATGGATAGTAGATACTGGTAGTCACTTTGTGTGAAGCATATAGCATTTCTATTGTCCTACTAATTTGCCAATGAATACTGGAGGTTTTTGCCAGTGTTTTATTGGATATTAGTGGAGTACAGACATGTCATAATTGTCATAATGAAGGAAGAAGACGTAACAAAAACGAAAGAGATCATTAACAAGATTAGGGGATTTACTGTGCATGTATAGACTTCCCTTTTGCTAAAATATTCTATGAATGCCTGCCAGCTTTACAACTATATACACTACATGGACATATTTGTACACTTTCCTTTCAAATGTAAAACATCAAAATTATTGTTCGTTAGTTGTTCTTTGTGTGTTTGAGTTGGAGTGGTATTTTGATACCTCTTGTGTAATATACAGAGTGTAGAGAACAAGGAAATGATATGATTGAATATAATGAGGAATGTTTGCCCTTTGCTCCATAGAGAAAGAAAATAGCCTATGGCGTTGGGCTAGAATTCTGACAAGACATTGCACTTTTGGTAAAAAGAATAGAATTATGAAGCCTGGGCTTTGTATAGAGTACAAAGACCTTTTAGCATTCATTGGCAAAGTATACCGGTACATTGTTGCCCCATGAATAAATTCAAGTGTGTGACATTTTATCAGGAATTCAGGATATAGTGAGTTGGGTGGCAGGAGAGGAAAGACAGGGAAGGGTTGAAATAGAAAGAGAGCAGTTAGAGGGAGAGAGAGGAAAAGAGGAGGGGGATACTCAAGAAATAATTTGGAGGAAAGGAAGAAATGTGCTTTTTTTACAGCAGGATCCTTTGTGCTGCATTTTCTTCTCTGAAGGAAATAACAATCTCATCATTTTTAAGGATACAGATGAACATTTTGCAATCATTAAAGTCAACATTGATTAAATCAATTCTACAATAAAGTAAGGTATTCAGTTGGATATAACTTGTTTGATGTATACATTTTAATTTCAGTATACACAGTATTAGACATCAGTCTACATGTAGCTGTTGGTCTTCTGACTTTATTTGCGTCCCAGATATCCATATTGCCATTTCTGTATATGGTAACATATACCATGGCGATATTAAACTGAAAGGAAATATGACATTTTTTTCCTTCATGGTACATCATATAGTATCTATACCAGGGTCTTTTAAGAAGTTGGTCAGCATGAATAATGTGATTTTGTGAGAGTCCCTTGACCTTTCTGGCACTTCTCATCCATCCGATGGCAAATGGCTGCTGGGGTAGGGAGGATGGAGGGTGGGGGGGGGGGGTCCATGATGTTAATCCTGTCTCCCTGATCACAGCCATTCAAAGCCAGTGTGGTGTTAGCTGCAGGCTGGATGAGTGATGAATGCTAGATGTGCAAGTGGAAATGGAACTGCTCATCACCATCCAGCTCTAGCAGCTAGTGCGACTCTCTGGCACAATACCAGATCTGCATAACATGGAAATGAATACATGGGACTGGAGGGCAATTATAGTGTGATTAGGATGTATGATATACCAAGTTGCTACTTGTTTGTGACTGGTAAGTATATGGCTGAAAACTGGAGTACGTATGTGACCATATGGAAAGGAGAGCGTATTCGTGTGATTTATTTATTGTCTGGGTAACGCCATTATCGTCATCCATAATACAGTATGTGGCCTGTTTTAGTTAATACTTTATTTACTTGTACTTGATCTAGGCCAACTGTATTTTATCTGTGCCGTGTGACAACCTATTTTTCTTTATTTTTTCACTGAAGATTGTCCACATTTGCAGTTTCGAACAAATTGTAAATGTGGTCTTATTAGAGTGGAATCTTAACAAGTTTGGAAATATATGACCTATGATAATGTTCCATAATTTGCAATAAAAATTTGTGTTTCCTAAAATAAATTATCTAGACCTTTGTATTAATCTAAATTAATGGACAATCTTAAATTTCACATAGATATATATTGATATTTTACAAGATCGATATGTGTTTGAATTTGAATCTACAATATTTTTTCAGTCGCTCTTTGATTTATATGTACACGATTAGATTTACAGATCATATTTCATACTCAAGATGTTAGTGTTTGCTAAGACAGATTCTAATTGGATTGCTTTATTGCAATAGTGATAGAGGTTGCCTCCTTTATTGCAGAAACATTTTTTAATAATTTCTATAGAAATGAATTTTGTAGTAAAAATGCAGTCACAGTCTGGAAAATCCATTTGGTTAATTTACATTTTCTATTGGATCTGTGTAATTTTTTTGCTGAGAAAAAAAAGGGTGATCCTTGGCTTACATAAGAAGTATCTGATAGAAGTAATCTAATGCTAGACTGTAATCTGCCCATGCCAGAAACCAAATTTCACACTTAACGTGATCCAGGTGGCCATGAACTTTCCTCAAAATCTAATTTGTCAAATTATGAAGAAGCAGTGTAGATTTGATGCATCAGATCACTGCACAGTATGAGTGTATGAGGAGGCTGAGGAGGCTGAGGCTGAGCATCTACTATATACCGGTAGTTCACAGTATCTATTAAAATCTTGGCAATCTTTGTTAGGATTTTAAAATCTATGGACAGGTCTCAAGATTGTTGAAAATACACTTGCTAATTAAATGAAATACATACTTCCTCTCAATTTTATGTAGCCTGTTATCTGATTTCCTTTTTCAATTCTTACACGTCAGGTGGTTTAATGTTGTTCCTGATACATTAAATGTATCTGCATTTACCTATATCTTTTTGTCATTAGATCTGTGTCATGTCTTGCAACTAAATGTTTGCTTATAAATGTATAAAATACTGTTTATCTTTAATGCGTTACACACTGCATCGCTAGATGTCTTAGCTTTGGAGAAACTGTCTAAAAAGTAAACGACTATCTTCTGGAGATGTTGATGTATTGAGTAGTTGAGTTTAATAAATCGGGATTCATCCTGCATTATATACTGTGATGACAAAAAAGAGCAACATAGATAAGTTTGTCAATGTTGCAGAAGAGACTATTATGTATTGACAAAAAAAATAGAGACATCAGTCATTTTCAATACCCCTTAGAAAAAATACCCACCACAATATCAAAATTCTTTGTTGTGAATATATGTTGTCTTTCGTTAATCTACGGGCAGCATTCTTGTTGTACATGTACAATGTACCTGTATATGCATGCATCAAATTGATGAGGGTCTGTAATGATAGAAAAATTGACTTGGCTTTCAGCTCACATATAGGCTATGTCATAGAGAGCACCTCCATGAAGGTCAAATGTAACGACTTCAAGGCAACCTAATTTCTGGTACTCTCTTGGGTTGCCCCATGCCCTACCAACCACTTGGCCATTTTGACACGCATGAGTGCACTTGACAAGCATTATTGTTCCATCATTGAACCGCATCCAATGTCCTCTTCTCCTTTCATCCTTACATCCCGTACTATCCCTTATTGTGGCGGCTAGCTAGCCAGCCATCTGTCTTTCTCATATTCACCAAGTCAAATTTCATCTCGTCTCCCTGTCTACTTGATGTGGTGAGCATATGCCAGTGTCGTGTCTGGGTTTGCATTCTCTCGTCATGTACATGAAAGCTTTCCCATCTCACCTGCATGTTGAGTTGTTGTTAGCAGGTATGGAATTACATGGACGGTGTTGTTTGGCGATGTGTGCTATGCATGCTTCATGAAGATTGTAAAAGTGCATTGATATTAACATTGAAAGGTGTTCTTCAATATGATTTGAAATATAAAGCTGGCAGTGGATTTCTTTTCATACCTTAATATTTTCCCATTAGGAGTAAATATCCCCTATAATAAACTGAAGATCTTTCCAAATTATCATTGGATGGTAATTTTACAGTTGAGTGTCAACCCATGATTCTTTTGATGGATTCCGTTTTTCTGGCATCTCATTGAAATGCAGATTAGTTCCATCAGGTTTACAAGATACTCAAATGATATGAGATTTTAAAGAAAATGTTTTGCCAATTATTCATTCTATTGAAAACTAATGTATGGCATTGACACCTCATTTTAATGGCAGAGCCAGTTGTGATTATGTTTTCATTTCATGTTTTGAATATGGCTTTAAATTGTAATAAAGTTTCAAGGCTGATCATGAATCCCCAGATTTCCAAGAATTTTATTTTCATTCATTTTTTTGAATTGATGAAAAACTGATTTTGTTTTTCCTTCTGAAATATTACTTCCTCATTTTTAATTATTTTATTATGAAATTGAATACTATCTCATCATATTTTTAGTATTTACTTGACATGTATACAGTCATTATATTCTAAATAATCTCAGGTTTGAAGGTATATTTGAGCAAACTAATTCTAGATTACTGTGATCCCTTTGAAGTAGATATATGATTATTAAGCAAATCTGTAGCAATGCCTTTAAAAACATTATCAGGACCATAACAAAAATTAAGTACAATCAAAAGAATATGGGATGAACATATAGTAAGATATGGGATGCCTGCTTTTTCACGCTATTTATAATCCCCTTGGTGTACATTGTGCATGTGCATGCATGTACTTTGATAAAAAGAGACTATACAGTTTATGTAATAAATTTGACTTCATATGCAGTCAGTGAATGATTTCCATTCTGAAAGCCCATCTGACTGATCGAAGGTGTCATCCCAGCTTAGGAAGCATTCTAAATAAAGTATCAATCTTGATGTATACACACGCAGCGATCCTCCCTTGCTCGCCACAACAACAGTGTATTAGGGCCGGGGAGTGGGAGTGTGCATGTGCCTCTACTGTACTGTATATCGCTGAAGATCATGAACGATGATCATTTGAGTGACGTAATGTGATACCACTACGAGGCACGTTTGACATTTGCAATTCCGCCAGAGCTTCATGCCTCTTTAGAGAGACACAACCATGCAAATAAAGATGGAGTATGCCTCTATCCTGCCCCCTTTCTTCTCCCTCTTTCTCTCAATTTTAATATATTTGTTACCTTTTGTCATGCAAGCAGAGAATAGTCAGATGATATTGACCAGTCAATAGTGCTTATTATCTAGGTTTGAGTACTGAATGCATATTGCATCACAATCTTATTGTGTGTACCGGTATGATTAGCTTGTGAAGGTCGTTGTATTTTATTTGATTCATTACATGTATAGACCTATTCATTTGAAATACAGCGCAATAAAGCGTACATAGATTTTAGGATCAAGTTCTTTTATTTCTCATCACTAAAATGGTAAGATTCAACGTTTAACCTTCCAATCCATCGTATACAGTTAACAACTAAATTGTTCATACCCTAACCAAGTTTTGTAATTCTGTGAAAAATTGATTTGTCCCAAAATAAAATGTGAATGTTCAAATTCAGCATCAATCAGGGACTTAATTTAGGCAAAGAATGGGAGATAATTTTTTAACAGGTATTTCAACATCTCCATAAGATTTAATCCATATTGAATAATGCTTAATTTCATAAACCATAAAATTGTTTATACCACATGAATGGATTATTTGGACTACCGGTACTCCGAAATAATTCTTAAAAGAAAAGCACCCTTGCATGATTTGCAGGATAGAGTAGAGAAAGAATCAAGTTATACAATCCATGCTGGCACATTTCTGAGGTTTCCAGCAAAGCTTCTGTGTGCACATACATGAGAGCTGAATACACACAACATGACTTCATCGAGATATTGGTGAATTTACAATGAGCCAAAATCAAAGCATTATTTTCCAAATAATACTCAACCACAGCTATGTACATTATCCTTATAGATTGTTTTACTGAGCAAGCATAATTTGATCTCCTTTCGTAAAAATTGTCATTTTTCTTATTTAAGTGCAATGTAGTGTTACAGTGATATCTATTTTATTTTTAGATGGATTGGCCAATATGCACATGCTGGGTTCAGTCATGAGCTTCAATGTATAATATTGGTGCAAAACATGTCCATTGTGGCAGTGGGGCACAACTATTTCAAGTGAAACATTTCCTCTTACCTCTATATTTGTTTAGGTTCTGTAATAACCCGCTCAAACTTCTGAAATTATGATTAAATGTATGATATGGTTTTTGAAGTTAAGATTACTGTTGTTTTCTTGCTATCACAAGAAATTAATAAAAGAAAATGTGATTGTAACATGATATCAAATGAGATCAAAATACCTAACCCATGGTTTGAAAATTAGCGCAAAATAAGCGTACCTTGCCTTGCGCTCGTCTAATATTGGATTTCTGACTTGTGTCACGCTTATTTTACGCTTATCTTAAACCATGGGTTAATGAGGGTTTAAACTATGGGTCGAATCTAAACCTCCTTTGTGAATTCGAGCCATAGGGTTTAGTTGGGGTTTTGGTATTTTGTACCTGGTTTAGGTTAATGTTAGGACAAAATACAGTGTTGGGTCCAAGGTGAAAGTGAAAGTTAGGAATTGGTTAGTGTAGGAAATTCGACCATGGAGCATTGTTGCCAGAGTGTATGATGTAGAACTGATATTGAAGCTTGGTGTGAACAGTGGGTAATTGTGTTATCACTGCGTTGACAGGCACTCTTGAAGATTAGGCTTGGAAGAGACCTCTCTCTCTCTGTCTCTTTCTCTCTCTCTTTCTCTCTCTCTCTCTCTCTCTAGCTCCCATGCATGCTTCATATCAACAGTCCCTTGCCCCACCATTCTTAAAGTGTGCCAGCTGTGTACGATCGTGATGCTGGGCTTATTGAGTATATCCAGGCCACTTAACATACATGAATTAATATCTAGATCTATATCATGGCTTTAAGTATGTACCATATGTGAATAATAGCAAGCATTGAGCTAAAATCGGCCTCTGATTTCATCAGATTTGCATCTGAAGTAATGATGATTATTTGAAATTTGAGGATATGGTTTTTAATATTCTTAGATCCTATCATCATACTTTTTATATTTTTTACAAATGATTACAAATTGTTCTTCAAAAAAATGGATATAATAATTTTGTTTTCTCCAACAAGTAGCTGATTGATTCAGTGCAACTACTTTTAAATCTTATTGTGGAGGGCTTTCTTGTTTCGAAGAGCCATTTCACTAAGAGCCTTTTAACTTTTGAAGTACATGTACAAATCATCCAAAGTAAGGAATAAGAAACCAGATAAAATTTTCTTTATTTTCAAAGCTTGTTAAGTCAGTACTCAACTGGTATTTTATATCTCTCAAATGGATATTGTAGGTACTTATAGTTTACAATGGTTACAAAAAAGTGAAGTGCCATTTGTATATCATCAAATCAAGATCACATTTTTATGAGCTCATTACGTATCACATATTTGAGAGTGATGGGTAATAGTATGTTGCAAGCATTTGTAATGCTTGCTTAACTCATGAGCCAATGTGCCTACAATTGAATTTTAATGATTTGTTTGACCGGTCGGAGCTCAATTGAAACCTCGTTTAGAGAGATGGGATGTTTCGAATTTTTGCACTTCACCATTTGCCATTTCATACCAAATTAATTAGGTCATATTTACTTAGTGAATAGGGCTGTGTATAGATGATTTATTATTTCATTGTCTAGTCCCCCTTTAAAGTGCTATACCATGAGTGATGCCATCATTGAATATTGGAGAATTGTGTACAATGTAGCATTCTTTGCAACTCTCCTGGCACCATTGATTAAATTGTGATGCTAATTGGATAGGAGGGGCTTGGCATAAATGGTGATATTTACACGTTTCCTGCAGTTAAAATTGTATTATAGACTTAATACTCCTCCCACACAATGCTTGATCAATCCAGAAATACATAAATTAGATTTTTATGAATACCATATGATATTCCTGTGCAAGATGGTCGTAATAACTGTTTGTGTGTATCTCTACTGTAAAGTACCTCTTAAGAGAGAGATCGAGAGATCGAGAGATCGAGGTCAGTTGCTGTGCCTGAATATTTTAAGTTTGTTTGCTTTAGGTGCAGTAAAAAGCAAATAGCAGCTATCGCCTTGCAACATTTATATTTGGATTGAAATCTTCTAAAAACAAAGTAGACATTGGGTTTTTGGTGTATCTTTCAATTAGTGAATTAGGAATAACTGTATTTTTATTTTCCTTGTTAGCATTTACTGTAATGTAGTTCAAGTATTCCATGTGGCCATGCGCCTTGTAGAGGTGTTATGGTCTAATGGGTACATCTTCGAACTATGGATCACATGGTTGGCAGTTTAAATCCCACTGCGGCACTAATGTCCTTTGGCAAAGCATTAATCTGCCTTAACCACTCTCCACCCAGGTGATTAAATGAGTACATGGTAGGAAGAAGTTCCTTGAATGCCAGAGCGCCTTATCAGGGCCGCTCAGCTAATGCAGGGGTAATAGTAGTACAGCGATTAGAAACATTAATGTTAAGTGCTGTACAAATGTTACCATCATCATCAGCAGCATAATCATTGTACTTTGATGCTGGCTTAAATTCCTATGGATAGTGAGGAATTCAGACAGAATAAAAATGTGGATAAAGGTAGTGTATTATGTATAGACTAAAGTAAAAGATCATGATCATAGTTTAATGTTACCTGTGTTGTGTAACTGCCCCAGTTACATGCATGGGTTAAAATATATATTCCTTAATTCCTAAAGAAGAGCAAAATATTAAAACTTGGGATGAGAGGTAGGTTGGGCCTAGTATTGATTGGCAGGTTAGTGAGGTTGCCATTGAATTTTCAAGCGGCTGGAATTCTTGCCACATGGTGCTGCTTGTTGTTGGTGTTTTTCCAATACTATTAAGTAAATACAGACACGTATTTCAATAATTGTTGCTTGAGGGATGGGGAACATTGGCCTTGGGACGAGTTTGGATCAATCAGAATCGAGTTTGATCTCCCAAATGCCTGAATAATTGCCTGGGAAGAATCAATGGATTAGCTCAAATTGTTATATAGGAAAGGCATGTGAATTAGAAACCATGCATATAATCACACATTGCCTATTTGCCACCGCAGTAGGAGAAGGCAAATAATAATATATTTAAGTTGGAAGCATGAATCAATTATTGGTAATATATTATTTTTATATGAGAGTTTGGCTGAATTTTTCACATTTTAAAGCTTCATTTGTTTTGCCATGTGCATAAGATCACCCTGTAGCATCATTCTGCTCTCTTATTCTCTATCTCTCTGTCGCTATTTCTATCTTCTATTTACATGTTTTTCTGTACTTCTTCTCCATCGAGCGTTGCCTGTTTTAAAGGAAAAATAGCAGTAGGCTCTTTACAAATTATGTAAATGAAGGACATAGTAAATTCTGTTCAGCCTCGATATATATATATATATATATATATATATGTACATACTGATTTGTTCATTTGAAATTCAACTCTATTAGACCTTCAAATCCAAAAGACTTTACCTTGAACCCAAAAAGGTTTCAGGGATCCTGTAGGTAATCATATGTTAAAAAATGCAATACTGTGAACAAACTGGTACTCGGTCTCTTAAAATGATCAAATTAAAATTAGTTAGTGAGCAAATTTTATAGGGTGTTATAAAAGGTATTACATTGACTGGTAGATACAAGTAATTTGCTCCCACAGTAACACTGTTTGTAAAATTTGCAAATATTTGCAAAAAATGTATGTTACAATCTTTAGTAGATGTAGACTCAGTATGTGATACAGCAAGATAAACATGTATGGACTTACAGAATTTGGGTAAAAACAAATTCTTATGAAAATGAGGAAAAGTGGGGGGAGTGAATTAAAGAGGGCATAGGGAAATTTAATTTATGCAGGGAGGGGGCAATGGGCCAGTGGCATAAAGTTTGAATGAGTGTGAAATCTGGAGCTGATAGCCTGAGAGAGAGAGAGAGATGTGAGAGTGTTGCATGTTTTTTTCAAATCCAACCATGCGCTATACATTTAACAAGATTATGGGCTTAAAATTTACATTGAATACATCAGGAGATTAGCCTAATTCATTGAGAAATCTAATTTGTGAGAACACCATGACTATTTTTGGAAACCTGGTGGGCCACAAAGGCCTACATGTTTAATCATCATGCAGCTATTAGCATACATGCAGCTTCTTCACATAGTGCTTGCAATCTGAACACAATCATGAGCTATCCTCTACCACGTTCACACTGTTTTATTTAATGTAGTGTAAGCTACAAGTTGCACACTTTGTGTGAATGCAGCCCTCTGCTCTGCTATTCATCACCTCCCTGGGTCACACACCCATCTCATCAGCCATTGCCACGTGTAAGCCTGTGTGTGCGTGAGAGTGCCGAGGTGTTGGGGACCCTAATTGACCAATCAAGTGCCACTGCCTGTGGAATGACCCCTCCCATTTACCCATCCCTTGGAATGATGAGCGGCTAACTGTACTAGGGATCAGGGATGAGAAGAGATGCATTAACCTGGAGTTCATGCACTCCAAAAAGGAAAAATCAGAGAGTTTTATGGAGCTGTGTGCCACTTAAACCTGTCTGTCACCTCAGTACTGAAGATTTTTTTTTTCTCCATCTATGTGTACAGTACTCCTTTTACATACAAATTTACACAGAATTTAATTGAATTTATGAATTGGAGCTACAGTACTTCTGTAATGTTGTCATAATTTTTGATTTCTTATAATTTGTTTCTTTCTTTGAAAACATGTGAGATCGATATACATTCACATTCAAGTACGAAAACAACATTGTAGACCATTTTTGTTAGTGAATATACCACTATAGATATGCACCATGATGAAGGCAAAAATTGTAGAACTATGTTGCCACTCCCACCATTTATATTAGACAAATAAACAATATAAAAATATTAAATGCCAACACTATTGTTCATGCTCAATCATTCTCTCAGTTTTTTTTTCTTCTTTGTCATTTCCTTTTAAACATACATGTATTTACTATACCTGTCCTTGATTCCATTCACTTATAACATACATGCATACATGTTTCAATTTTACGAAGGGCATATATAGAGACCAGTAAAGTGCATGCTATTTTCTTAATTTGATGTAACCTTATTCTATGCAGGCTTGATAATGGGGGGTCTCTTTCCAATATCCGGCTTGTTTGAAAATGTTTTAATATCATCACTCCTTTTAATAACAATTTTGATTATGATGATAATTTGACTTTTGAAGTACACATACATGTACATGTAAAAGACTCTAACAAAAGACATGGATGGTTTGTTACACAAGCAGATAATGGAACATTTGCTTTGTAGTATATACAGTTTCTGGAGTAATGCATACTTGCTTTAACTTGTTTTGCTATCATATATGTTTTTTATTGATGTTTATTGTATTGAAACATGGTGGTTTGTACAATTTCATCATTTTCTTTAACCACAGTTTACTCATGATGTTCTATAGTTTATTGTTTTGAAAGAGAATGGTGCATATATTAAAATCAGGCGCGTAGCCAGGGGGGGGCGGTGGGGGCAGTCGCCCCCCCCAAAACGCCGGCCAAAAAAAAAAAAGAGAGAGAAAGAGGAGAAGAAAAAAAAGGAAGACGTAGGAAGAAAAAGGGAAGAGGAGTCGAGAACGGTACAACGAATCGTCAAAGCTTCCGCGCTTCGCGCGGGAAGGGGGGAACTGAGTTCAAATTTAGGATTAAGGGTCGGGAAAGGTACAACGAATCATCTTCTTTCTCTAATAATTTAATGAAACGTCAAAACTTCGCACGAGAGGGGGGGGGGGGGGAACAGACTTCAGACAATGATTAAGGGTCGGGAAAGGAACAACGAATCGTCTTCTTTCTCTAATAATTAAATGAAACGTCAAAACTTCGCACGAGAGGGGGGGGGGGGAACAGAATTCAGACAAGGATTTAGAGTCGAGAAAGGTACAACGAATCGTCTTCTTTCTCTAACAATTTAATAAAACGTCAAAGCTTCGCGTGAGAGGGGGGAGGGACTAAATTCAGACAAGGATTCAGTCGAGAAAGGGACAACGAATCGTCATCTTTCAAAGCTTCCGCGCTTCGCGCGGGAAGGAGACTGAGTACAGATAAGGATTAAGAGTCGGGAAATTAGGTACAACGAATCGTTTCTTTTCTCTAATATTTTAATGAAACGTCAAAGCTTCGCGCGAGAGGGGGGAGGGACTGAATTCAGACAAGGATTATGAGTCGTGCAGGGTACAACGAATCGTCTTCTTTCAAAGCTTCTGCGCTTCGCGCGGGAGGGGGGAAACTCCCCCCTCCCTGCACCCACCCCCCTAGGGAGCGCGCTTCGCGCGCTCTTTAAGTGATTCGCACGCTTCACGTGCTCACTACCGCCCCCCCTAAAATGAAATCCTGGCTACGCGCTTGATTAAAATCTACTATGAAAAATAAGGATACAGATTCATCATTATTTCTTTTATACATCATGCAGTCATGGGAAATGGGACATGTAGAAGTATATGAATGGGTTAAATATACATGGCTTAATAACACCAATGTAATTTGGAACAAGATTAGAATGTGAAGATGTTTCTCTAATTATATGTACCATTGCAGTACATTTTCTTTCATTCGCCCATATTTTTTTCCCTATATTTAACCATTGTTTCTTTGAGATTGCTATTACATTAAACATTCACCAACCTTGTATTGTATACCATGGATGAAAGGAATGCATTTTGTATCACCCCCTGGGAAGAAGGGCAAGGATAATTTCAAGATATTGTTATCTTGAGGAACTATGGGCTCTTCTTCATGTTGGGAAGATACCAAAGACTGAAAGAGAGAAGAATTGTTTGAAACTCTCAACCAAATTATACATCTTACAATCATCCATACCTACCAGTGTGAATTATTCATTAGTAACCTTTTATTCACAAAAAATGGTTGGTTAATTTCCAGTTCTGGATACATGCAAGCTATAGATAGGTCTTCTTCTTATCTATAGCAAGCAACCGCTCGGAGAACCAATCAATACCATGAACTAGGGACGCCCTGGTGTCCTCCAATAGGGCTCGCCCATCTGGTTACAAACAATAGAACTACTATCGTCATCGCACGGCTCGGGGTGCACACATGGTAGAACAAAAGAGGGAAGGAATATCAAAAGAAATGGGGTTGGATCAATATGCATTCATTATTACCATCCCAAGCACTCCTAATGCAACTTTAATAGACTGTAGTATGGTAGGAAAGGAGAGAGAGAGAGAGAGAGATAGGAAAGAAATGGAGGTTGTGTATGGTAAATGTACAATGATGTAGGTTAAGGGGGGGCTGATGATATGGAAAAGAGAAGATGCTTTTGACAATTTTAAAGAGAAAAATGTATTTAATCTTAAGATGCAGAAAGTTTCATGCAAAATGATCTAGGTTAATTGTCTTGAGAAAAAAATAATCTTTTGATCTATTATTATTTTGTAATTGTTTTTTAATTGATGAGATACATGAAGACTATCAAACTGGGTAAAATAATGTATATTTTTGGTCATTTTATATATCATGGTGGAAAAATAACAAATATTTCTCTAGATTTATCACTCTTCCCTTAAAATAATTTATGAACAGCTCTTTAATAATCAAGGAATTCGGGGAGAGACAAATTGGCATATTCATGCAGTTTCATTTTGCGTGATTAAATGATGAAAACTATCAAAATGTGAAAAGTGATCAGATAATTGTGATACAGGTAAACTGTTTAAAAAAAAGAAGATTATTCATAAAGCCTTTCATCATAAACTCATAAAGAGAAATTTGGGATACGAACTGATATTTCATGATAAGCAGTGCAATAAATAATTGCGAAGAAGAGCAAACAGACGAGCTTGAATTAAAGGTCAACATTATTTATATAGAAAGAGAGAGAGAGAGAGAGAGAGAGAGAGAGAGAGAGAGAGAGAGAGAAAGAGGCAACATAAAAGCAGAATAGGAAAGAAATATTATTTCAATTTAGATGATTGAGTCTGGTAATTTGTTTGCTTTCATATGAGGAAGCCTTGTAATACAGAAAGGTGCCTCCCATTAAAAATTGGGACCTGCGTGACATTAAGCAACTCGATCACTTTCCATTTCAATGAGAGTTGATTTATAGATATTAAGTTGCCTGAATTTGCTTCTACCCTTTTTAGCTCTATCTCTTATTGACATACAAGGGGCGAATTTGGGTTTGAAAATAAGAAATGCACATGTCTCATTGTGTTAAATGTTTTAAGTAACATTGCATGGTTCATGTTGCATTTAATTCATATTTAAAAGAGTGAAAAGGTAGGTTAGAGTAGTTCCATGTATGTTAGGCAAGCTTTTACACTTGTTTACCTCTTCATTTCTAAAACTAAAAGGACTAAAGTTTGGAAAATGGTTTGAAATAGAATCTTCATTTAGAGCTCTTGGCTATTATGTCTTTTGCCCATATTTCATACTGGTTATACTTCATTCACACTGCCAACCGACTCCTCACCAGCTCCCAATGTTTAGCCAGTTAGGGTAATGTAACTTTTGCCCTGTCTGTTGTCAATCTGGGGTATAAAGTCTGGTCAGTAATATTGGGAAAAGGTTTAAAAAGGCCAAAATAATGGACATTTTTTATTTTGTTTTTCTTTGTTTAAAAAAAATATGAGGAAAAAAAAGTTTTACATTAAACATAATTGCCTTTATGAAAAACTGCATGATTTGTGTAATTTATCCATACCCTAACTTAAACATTTTGATAATTAAAATGATGAATTAACAAATTTGAAGTGAAATATTACAACTGGAAAAAAGGGATTTTTACATTTTCTTTGTTATTTTGACAAATTTGTAAAAGTTCACTAACTACATGCTACCTAGCAAATTAATCTACATCATGCATACAAGCTTGTAGCATGTATGTAACCAGTATTTTTACACATGTGCTGCTTGTATTTTAGAGTATACTTGCACTTGGTGATCCTATATGGAGGAGTGGATTGATGGGTAGGATGGATGGGGAGAAAAAAATAGTTTGACGAAAGAGCCATGTTTGGCTCATGATTTTATCGAATTAATTTGACTGCCAGACTAGCTCCAAAGGTCAATATATATCGAGCAAAGTTGGAGATGGTCCCGTGTATAAAGGGTTATAGGCTGCAATGAACGTACAGGGATAGCTAGGAGAGAGATGTTATTGATGATGCTCTCCACAATTCTCCCAGAGGAAATTCTTCAAATGAATCAAATCAATTTTCAACATGTTGGCGGAGGTTGCATCTCCATGTAAATGTACTTGTGCAATATATGCATTTTATATGTTTTAGATTTTCGTTTTATCCTCATTTCGTTCATCCTTTCTTTAGCAAACGACTCCCTCCCATAACCGTGTCTCTTGTTTTATTTTCTTTCTCTCCTCTCTGTTGCTCTCCCCTGTATTCCCCCTTCACATGTCAAAGGGCGCGTTCATGCTTGATTTTGACGGCCAGAATCAGGCATCTGTTACGCGTTTAGTTTAAAACACGGTTGCGTCTTAGCTCACTTTTGTAGAATCACCGAAAAACGGCGATCACGATCGCCGATCGTAAACTCACAAAAAGATGCGTTTACAATTTGTAAACGCGTTTAAATGGGGTCAACGCACTGACCTCTAGTGGGTCTACGTAGCATGCACAGTGAAGGTTTGCGAATCCAGCTGGAAGACCAATTAAGGCCACACACTGAGAATTGCCTGGGGGAGCCAGAGAAGTAAGCATGAACACTACATCGTGGAACTGCGATCACGATGAGCGTTTACGATGAGCGTTTCAGATCGCTCATTCTGCCTTCAAAATTTAAGCATGAACGCAGCCAAACTCATGATACTTTTCTCATTTCTATCTCTATCTTTCTCTTCCTCTCTCTACTTTTTGTGTTCATCCTCTCTCTCCGTCACTTTCTGCTCCCCGCTCCCACTATTTCTGTCAAGGCGTTTAAAATATACATTGCTAATAATTACTGAATTACTGAAATAATAATAATACAGTAAATTTTACTGATACTAATAGATGATTAGGATTAATTCTCAATTTGTCCTGCTTTATTTTTTGTTGAATATGTGAATTTATTTTGTAGTCTAGATCATTGCACCCTCTGTGGCTTTCAAAATTGACTGAAGTATGAAGAAAAACAATTAGAAATGTGCAGATTGACCCATTGATTATACTTTAAAATGGGCAACACTGGTGGTGGGACGTACAATTATTGAGGAAGAAGTCAGCTGATTTTGGCTGAATCCCCCTTACCTTCCCATAATATGTTGAAGGCAATTCCCGGGAGTGTACAGAGGAATTATCATTTGACACTTGCAAACCACCTAGGGATATTATTCATACCCTCTAGAGCCCACCAGATCAATATACTTTACTTGAACACTCTTCACAAAATGGCTTGATGAAAATTCATTTCCAGTCTTTAGGATTATTCATTAAAGATGCAATAGAGTCTTTGCCCCTCCAGCCTCTTGGGGGCAAAAAAGAAGAAAAAACCAGGCCACAGGAGAGGAAAATTTGGTTTCCTGTTTCAATCTTTTCCCCTCATGGTAATTCTATCTCACTGATAAATCAAATGTGTGGGAATTTGGGATTCTGAGTAAGATATTACTGCTTTAAAAAAAAAAAATAATAAAAAAAAAAGTTCACTAGTAGTTTTTCAAGTGACGAATTGATAAGTTGTCAAGAATGAATTGTTTTTTAATTGAAACAAAGGTTGCGATATGTGTCATCATTTGAATAGCAGGAGTATGGTTTCAGTAACTAAAATTTAGAGACACTAACTTTTTAAAAGTGAATTCTTTATTGCTCTTTTAACCTAAATTCCAGCAACGTTAATGGCTGATTTTATCTCACAGTACCTTGGAAAAAGGTCACTCTTTTTAAGGTAGGGGTACATTTTCAATTCATCAACTACATGTAGTGTATCATACTGCACATGTTGTACATGCATGTAGCCTTTCATGTAGCAAATGATACCTTCTCTCTAGATAGGTGCTTTTTTTTATCTCCGTGACTGTAATACTTTTGGGATTTAATACAAAATGAAAAATAAAAAGTCACTTCTGAAAACCACTCTTTGATTACTATCACCATGGGAACTATAGAATAATGAATGTTGACCACAGAATGTGATATAGCCCAATTGTGGCCGACCCAAATCCATAAAGTAATTTACCCGATTTCTCATGATTTGGCCACTCGTACTTTTAACTTGAAAGGACAATTGAATGGTAAACCACCAAACACAAACCAATATGAATCGAGCACGATCTTGAAAATGATTTATAATGGAGACCAGACAATACTACCGTGTGCTGTGACGCAGAGTGATGAAGTGAATTGAAAGCAGTTATTCATTGAGCTGTCATCAGACCTCCTATTACTTATGAATGACAAGAACAAATGATGTCTTGTATGGTGTTTTATAAAAGCAGTACAGCAGAGCTACTAGGAGGTAGTGTAATAAGAAAGGAATAAATATGATGGAGGCAGGGAAAGAGACATGATTGGAAATGGAAGTTAAAGAACTGATTAGCTCCTATACTCTGCGATTTCTCTAGTTTAGATTCTAGTTTGTACTTTGTACTCATATTTTACTGTTAATTCATTCATTGTTCCTTTTTGTGAGATGAGATGCAGAGATACTGAATTATTCACCTTCATTAATGACACCTGCCATGACATATAGTTCATTTGTTATTTTTTTCTATGATATACCATACCATAAACCATACAATTACTTATATTTATGAAGTAAAAAGAAAGGGAAAAATAAGCATTGAAAAAATCTTCAGCCAACAACTGTTCTTTATACACATTTGCATTTACATATAAAGTTTACTCAAAGATATCTGTTAAATTCTAATTATAGCTTGCTTTGTGCAATTGGATTTACAAATGATTTTATCAGGATATGATGATGTATACTTCTATTGAATATGTTTCATATCAAAATTATGATGTGTGGGTCTCATAATTATAATTCTTATGTGTTGTTAGTGGAAGTTTGTTTTCTTGCATGCTGTTTGTATGTATTTGTTTTCTAATCGTATGATGTTTGCATATTTCAACACTTTAGGTCCGGTCAAGCCCCTGGACCAGAGGGTGATTCTGGACATATCAACCACAAGGAAGGTTCTACTCCCAGGGCACGGTCAACCAAGACAAGAGAGGGTGTCACAAGTACCGCATCGAAAAAGGAATCGCAACAGGTATGATTCAGTGACATATCTTTCACCACTTAGATCACTTAAATCTACATAATGTAGAGTACGTAGCTTGTGATTGCTTGACAGCACCATATATTAGCTTCAACATAGATATCTTAATATTAATAGAACCACTACTCAAGGTAATCCAAGTTCTCCAGAATTAACCTGGCTACAGATTTCAGTGCACTCAACCTTCAATGAATTTCTTTTTATCAAGTACCCATATTCTACACCTGGATTGAGGATGGCATATGTAGGTTAATGTCTTGAGACACAATATTGCTTAACATTGTAACAAGTCACTATCTTGTTTGTGCACGTACCAATGAAGTTCTTGCTATTGTGTTCTTTTGTTTCATAAAGCTTTACAGTATATATATAATACCCATACATTGGTATACAAGCAGGATCAAGAGTTCATCAAGAATGAGAGTAATTAGATTCTCCATACTGCAACAATTTCATGTCTTTTACATGTAGAAATGCTTGAAGGAAAGGATTCAATGATCTACACGAATGCACAATATAATAGTATACGCATCTTATGCATGGTATCCTAAGCTAGCTACTTGAATGTAAATCCTGTAAAGTGCGAAATGTTAAGTGTGCGTATGTAAGCCGACCATTTAGCTCAGGATGAGAGATCAGGCTCTGAGAAATCCTCTAGTGGTAAACACCCAATGCGAAATTTTAGTCGTTTCTGTTTTAATCCAACCCACAGAGTATTAGGTATACAGTGTAGCACATTTTCCTCGCAGTTACAAAGCACTTTACAATTTACTTCAAAAAGTACAGGTATAGAGTATACAAATGATTCTTTTGAAAGGAGATCTAGCTCAGACTTTAATGAACATATATGTATTCTTCTTTTTTTTCCTTCTCCTTCTGTGCATATTGTGTGCAAAATTGTCAGTTTTTTTGTTTAATTTTTAATCTCTTTACATTACCAGTAGTATTTGGGAAGAAGGATTTTCATAAGCTTTATATTTTTTAAACGTATTTTTAAGGTGTCTTCCTTCTTTCAAAAGTCTTTTTTGGTTGTCAGGCCTAGAATATACCATTGCTGTCACGTAAAGTGGAAGTACTTTTCTTTTCTCCAAATGACAGATGGGCTCTGTTTGAGAACCCCTTCTTTACAGTGTATACCCAAACTACTATTGAGGTTGGAGATGCACGCCAAGGCTTCTTCAGTATACCACTATGTCAAATAGCACAGAAGTGAGATTAATTTGAGCTCACAATTCTCTTTCATCGCAAGGTTGTTTTAGCTTAAAGCCCTTCTAAGGCTAAACAGGAATTGACAAATAATGATGTCCACCCATTTATCAAGGAAGATATTTCCTCTCCTGTCTCTCTACCATTCTCCGTCTCGATCCTTCCACTTCCTTACTTTCTGTCGCTGTTCCTTTTTGTAATCTGTCTGCTCTCTGTCTCTGTCTCTCTGTCTCTATTTTTATCCCTCTCTCTCTCTTTATTTTTATCCCTCTTTCTTGAGCTGCTATCTATCTTTGAAAGTGTTTTGGTTTACATATTTGCATTTATGTCTAAAAGAGCATTCATCATCATTTTCTACTTCTACTTTCTTCTTTCTTTTATACTTTACATTTGTGTCTAAAAGAGTATTGGTCATTTTCATTTTCTACTTCTACTTTCTTCTTTCTACCAATCGTTTGTGGTGTAAACATTCAAAATGTTGCTAAGAAATATCAACTTGCAATACTGAAAAAGAAAACTTATGAGGGAATGTGTAATGTTAGATGAGACAATATTTGATGAGAGAATGGTGATGAGAATAAACAGAAATACTGATGAAATTGGGTGACCGGTCTTAATCTAGAGACTATCTGGAGCCTTTTTGTCTGTATTATAATCAAACTTGAAATTAATTTTCTCTGCTCAAGGATAGTACAGTCAAAAGAAGTGAAAAGGATTCTGTTTCATTTTGACCTGAGATCATTGATTGCTTCAATTGATTCAAGAAACTGCCATGTTCCGTTAATAATCAGCTTATGGGAGTGTTATGAGCTCACGTTCTTGAAAGCTAACTGTTCTTCCTGCTGCCAAGAAGGATTGAGTTTACAGTCCTTTATGGGAGGATATTGCACAAAGTGTGCATGATCTCAGTGAAAGTGGCAAATGTCATGTTCTGTTTATGGAAAGCTTGAGGATTGTTCCTGCTTCAAATACTGTCAGTTATATGTAAATAACCAAGAGAACTGAAGAAGTGGGAGTTGTATGGGAATGAAAGTTTAATGAATTTGATTAAACAACAAAATAAAAAGAGTTCATCATCATATTTAACTAGTGGTAAATAGGAAATTATCAAATGGTCATGAAAATTGCTTGAATCTGTATAGAAAATATAATGGTAATAATGATTTACAAAATGTGGGGTCCAAAGTGGTCCATTTTAGTGTAATTCTGTGTTCTATACTTCTCATATTTTTTCAAGGAAGCTTTCCTTATAGTTTCTTGTATTTGTGTAGAAAGCTGTTTCTATACCAGGAGTCTATCATCTTGAGACTGCTTTTAACATGCAACAAGCTTATATGGAATGCATAAGTGCATTCATACCTTCTGCTACCTATTTTACATGTTGGAAGAAAATGGTATCCCTGATTATAGAATGAAATACATGTCCAAAAGACTAAAACTTTGTTTTCAGATTATCACCAGAAGTTCTGGAAACAAATTGCCAAAAAATAAAATAATTAATTTTGTAAATTTGGAATGCTGGCGAATACAGTGGTTTACATGTTTATACTATAAAGTAGAAGAAATTGATTGAATAAAGTGGGTACATAAGGCAAGGCCAGCCAGATAATGGAGACCGTGATCCATTTCCATGCAACAATTGTTCATGGAATGTGGTTGCCAAAATAATGATGACATGGTATTCCAAGGTAAAGAAATACATCCAAGCATGACTTCATTCATTCCTTTTTTTCTTTTCCTTGATAGCCTCCTCTTTCCTCATTCTTTCATTCTCTTCCATTATCAATACATCTTATCTTGAAAAGTGGCCTTTAAGTTGTTAATTACAGGTTAAAGGAAGCTTTGTATGAATTACACTTATTTCTAACATTTTGCATCAAAACTCTGCATCATTAATGAAATAATTATTGCAATGAATGTACATGTTTTCTTTGAAAATATGTTCATTTTATATTTTATTTTGTAAATAATGATTAAATAACTCATATCTTACAAATCATCTCCTCAATTATTTTTATTATGATAATCTTGTAGAGAGGGATAATCACTCAAATCTAAAAACCTCATTCTCATCTTGAGACTGTGCTGCCGTTAGAGGCTTAATACTTTTGAATTTAATCCTTGTGTCTGAACCTAACTGACAACCATTGTTCAATGAGCTACTTTGTACTCCTTTATTAAGCCCTTGTCTATCTATTTCTTTACGTTGGTCGGTTAGTAGAGAATTTGTCGCCATGCGGTAGTCTCCTTGGGACATCAATGCCTTCTTGGGCATTGATAATACCTTGTTGAAGAATATTATTCTGTATTATGAGGATATTACTACATGGAATTATGGCTTGACTGAAGGTGATTATTGATACTATAATCTGTTTTAAAGTTGAGTATGTTTGATGATGACTGTGATTAGTGATAGTGGTTGAGGTATTGATCTGCCTGTATACACCTCATGGGTTTTCCTGGTCAAGAAATGTAAGCATGTTCTTGCACATTATTAGACAGACCTTCTGTGATATTGAATGCATTTTAAATTCACCAACATTAAAATGCAGTTGAAGAAAGGTAACAGAAGTCTTTTTTATTTGATAAAAGCTTTGATTATGTTTGAATTTAGGGGTAGCGCTTGACCTTTACAGAGGTGCCAACCAGTACGATTTAATTGTATTTAGTACGATAATAAGAGTGGAATACGATAATACAATATCACCTCTTAAAATACGATTTTTCAACAAAAAAACAAATAAAAACAGCTCTGCCTTTAAGCATCAAGAGCTTGCAGGTGATATACACACGTGCACTGCAAGAATTAGGTACTAGTCATTCTTACTTATCCTTTGAAATTCATTGAATTTCAAACTTAACTAGTGCATTTAAAAATTTAAGCAGTCCTTTTCCAATTTTAGTAGCCATTGGCTACTAAGATATTGCTACTTTTGAACCAAGATTTACTGATAGCTAGGAAACTAATGTTTTTCAACTGTTTGAGAGAAGAAAAAATGGACATAGATGGATGCAGAACATATATGTATCTACAAATACTTCAGCTTTTGTTAAAAAGATCCTTTGTTTCTCTATTTATTCTTTATTCTTCTTTCTCTCTCTCTCTCTCTTCTTCAATACGTTTTAAATCAACGTGATGCTGTACTTTAAATTTGCATGAATTAATTTCAGATTTTCAGAAGAAAGAGATAGGAAATGTTGTTGAACCTCTGCATACTTTTCATACATGTAGGTACCCCAGTTGTCGATTGTTTTGTTTTGTTTTTCTTCTTCTTCTTCCTTCCTTCCAAAATGGGTCACAGCCAATCACACCTTTCAATCATCTTAATGAAGCAAACCTTGAATGGTATTAAATTTGCAACAAATTAAGCTCTCCCACACTGTTCCAATTAGTTTGTTATTGCTCCAAACCAAATTCCCTCATGCAACAACCTTCATTTCATGTTACCAATTAACAATTTAAACTAAAAGTACAATATTATAAATATGGTGGTGCAGGGTGGTTATGTGCATTCAACTGGCAAGAAAGTTGTTGAAGATAGATAATGACTTTTTTGATACTCTACTGTAACCTTTTTTTTTAGCATTATAGAACATTAATTAACAATTTTATTGTTTTACTCACAGATGTGCAATAGGAGAAAATAAAAATAAAAATCAGTTTAGAGGGGATGAAACTGTTCATATGTTGATGCGCTGTTGTAACGTCAACTCCGATTTTCAACACACTTTCTAGTGGTGATGTGAAACTATTTATAAAACTGTAAATGAGACATTCCTCATCCAGCTCTCTTAACCTGCTTAAATGGGATACTTATGTTACATCCTAGAGAGCAGTATATCAAGGAGGCAAGCTGCCTGTATGTAGAGGTATACCTTAATGAAATGATTTACTTTAGCAGTCAGCCCCATTCAGCATCTATTTGATACTTAATTTACTCATCAACAGGTTTTAGTTATACCCAATTGAATTTGGATACTGCCTGAATGAGGGGAGATTGAAGGATAAGAGAATATAGATCCTGGCCACTCTCTCCCTCCCTCCCAACACACTCATGCCTAGCTGAATTGACCACTCTAGTTAAGTTTACATTCTCCCGATGCCAAGGTAACCATTTCTTAATTGATCTGCATCCAAGCCCTATTTTCATTATGTACATCCTTCCGTAAACTGCACTGACGATTTCCAATAGTGAGCGGCGACGGGGGAAGAGTAGAAAGTCAAGGCCGCATTATGTGTTATTGCAGCTTCTTGTTCATGAGAGCATGCAATATTAAGTAGCTAAACAAGAGTCAATTTGTTTTGAGTGAGAGAGAGAGAGAAGAATATCTCTATTTCTTTTGATTCCTCATGTTATCGTGTCCTCTTTTAATTATTCTGAGCCATGTTGAATGAACCATTCTGTTCTTACCTGCAGGGGTGCTATTATGTATACCTCTGTAGTTAATTGCTTGCTATTCATGAACACACAATCTTTTTGGTTTCTTTCATTCATACTTCTATTTTCATCCTTCTGTTTCTGGGCCAAGAATATATAACCGTAAATAGAGAAATATCAACTTCTTTAGATACTGTAGTAATTAAAATGTAAAGAATATATGGTCATAAAGTCTGTTGATGAAATGCCATTGTAGTGTATGCATGACTCCCCTAGTACTGACAATGGCAGACCGAATCTAGAAAGGAAATCAATTTGATTGTTGCATATCATACCTTTGTAAATTCATTATCCATGATGTAGATTGCATCACAGATATATTACACGGCAGTGACATTATCTTGTTTTGAATGTGGAGAATAGTACAAAGAGTGTAGGTGAAACAAGTATTGATAAGATAGGAATGTGAATGGAGTGAATGCTTATTTCACCCAGGATATTATATTTCCTCCTTTTTTTTCTAGTACTCTGAACTATAAATTCTGTTTCAAATTTCACCATAAAAATATATTAAATCTATATATGTATTTATGGTTAATTGTCCACAAGAAACAGTCTCTAAATAGAATATTGTTCTCAGTTCTCAATATCCATGACCTTGTTGAAAGTTCAGGCATAATATAAAAATTAAAAATTTATAGATGCAGCTAACACCCTACCATTCATCCATCACCAATCCATCAATATTGATTGTCAATCCATTTGTTTATTATTTATATTAGATCACAAAATAGGGTACTTTTGATCCAGGTGTACTCAGGTGCACTCAGGTGCATAGATGTGGCTTCCTTGTAGCACTATTTTGATAGTGTTTCAGCCATTTTATACAAAAGGCTATATTACAGACATCCTAACTTCAACTTGTTACTTTTACTAAACCATTTTGTGAAAGATATGAATACAACCAAGTAAGATTATGAGCATTACCTTTTGAAAATACACAGGTTAATACAGGAATTTTGTATGTGTATAGCCTCCTGTTAGACATGCTATCGATATCATTCATTGTAGGAAGGTTCACATGAAGGTACATTAACTTGAAGTAAGGTTGTGGTTATAAACTTCAAAATTATCTTTTAGTTTATAGGGACCGTGCGGGCACACTCGTGGTTACGTAACATTAAGTTAACTTGACGTTACAAACCACAACATATCTTAAAGGGGGGGGGGGGTCCTCACTTGAAGTAATGTGCCATGAGGATGCAATTAAGGACTGTGAGGTTGTGCCAGCTTGTAGTTAGAATGAATGCTATCCCCAGCTTTTAGTTAACTTTTAATACTCATTGTTTCCGTCCTGCATGAACCTTTGTGGTAGTTAGTGGATCGTTGTTTATTATATAAATTTGAGGTTTCGGAAACTTAAAGTTTATAACTATGATGGTAAGTTCGCTAATGTAATGGGTTCCAACCCTTTTTCCTGATCAATGTTGACAAAAGAGAGCCTTGATTATTTTAATTTTTCATGAATCTTATTGTGAACAGATAAACTGGAAAATAGAATTCTATAGTTGAAATTCACATTTGGTGCGTCTCCTATTTGTAACAGTATTCAGGCTTCACACCCGCTTTTACTAACATTTACACTAGATTTTCCCTCTAATTGTACCTCTATGCCAGTTTAATTTACAAAGCAAAATATGTTAAGACCACATGTTGTCGTGGTGGGCACAATACCAGGGTGTCGGTGGAAGCGTTTTTAGGGGCGTCATCTTTCCCTGATCGAGCCAGAGGCATCCCACGTCACACTAGGTTCCAACTGGCCGTATTCAATGTCAATTTTCTGCCCGAGCAGAGCTATTGTCTGTGCATTATACTCAGAGGAGCAACATGTGCGCAGTCTTATTAGATATTGAATTTTTCCCATTTTTTTCTTCTCTCTCTCTCTCCATTGAGGGCCAACAATGAATAGTATATTTCATAATAATGATTGGCCAGTGACTGGTGTATATGAGTGGTGTGTCTGTGTGTCTGTCTCATTAGAGTGATAGCTACAGGAGCGGATGATGAAGGGCGATGAGGAGGAGAGAGTGTTTTTTAGGATGGATATAGTGAGGATGTTGCAGGGAAGTGCTGGTTACCGTAGGCGTGCCTGGTGGTGTTTGCCGTCCGGCCTAGCACAGAGCACGCTCCCTCCCTCGTTCTCATCTCTCTCTCTCTCCCAGTCAGTCACACGGCATTAACAAGATGAGAGCATCTAGGTGTAGAATCCTTGCGTGTTGTCTGTAAAGCACTATATGCCAAGCTAATAGCTACAGGCAGGTGGCATTAGTCGGATGAGCATTGCTCACTACTTCCCTTATAATGATGCCGGCTTCAGCCCTGTTTATCAGCACTAGTAGGTAAGATCCATATTTCTGTTATCTTACTTTATGCATGTATTTCAATTCAATTCAATTCAATTATTTCGCAATATAAAAATCAAAATATACAAAGTAACAGTAAATTTTAACTATATTTACAAAGGTTATATTATATGCGGGGCTTTCAATGAAGGTTGCATTTGATATTGTATAGTGTGCAGTGTTTTTCTTAGGGCTTCCAAATACTGGCAAAGTGATGAGTGTACTTTAAGTCTAGCGTTAAAGAAGAGTGTGGGATGCAATCTTCAGGTAATCAGCTTTTTGTTGATCAACAAAAGAGAAACTTTGAAAATAGACACCTTCCCTCCAGCTACGCTTTCAGCGGTTCAATGGAGAGCTGAGCTAAGTGTGTCAATTTACCTGCGCAGTGAGATTGGGAAGAGATGGGAGGGTGCTATCAGCTAAGATCATTTGCATGTAACTGGCAAACATTCAGAAGGAGAATACAGCCTTCCTCTTTGGATTGATTTAGTGGTTGTAATGTGGAGAAGCTGATGACAATAGCCTTTGTTGATTTGGCAGCATACCTACAAGTTCTTTTTGTTAGTGGTACAGGTTGGCTGAAAGGAAAGAGTTTGCTAGAGTGTTGAGCATCTCTTATTTGATAATGCTTTATCTCCCCAGTTTAAGGACCACTCAGTATACCGGTAATCTTGTCACAGGGACATCTAAATATAGTTAGAACGAAGCAGTATGGAGACAGGGAAGTGGGAGACACATATGCAGAGAGAGTGAGAGACAGACAGAGACAGAGAGAGAGAAAAAAAAAAGAGAAGAGAAGAGAAGATAAGAGAAAAATTATGTAGAAGTCCATTATGTTTGCATGTTGCCGTAGAAACATCATGTACAGCATTCCTTTTCTTTTATGACAATCTATTGCTCCAATTTCCCAAAATAGATCTAATGGGTATAGACAGTAGGCTGTTAATTACTCTCGTTTGTGAATTTCTGCCTATCTGCATCCATTCAAATATCATGGTTCAATTGAAACGTTGATATCATGTAAATCTATAGTGTACATATATGCCACTTAATTTTTCTAGATTTGCTTTTGACCATTTGATTCATTTATGATTTAATTGAAATTTTGTAGGGCCTATCCTAGACATGCAGGGCCTAGCACCGGTGGTTGTCTGAGGTCATGGGGCATCCAATATGGTCTGTCAGTCAAGAGAATTAAGCGAGTCAAGGTAGAAAATCGGGAAATTGCTCTTCAAGCAGTAGAAGTTTGAATTTTAATGTGGTTTCATCGTGAAAGTTTGGTCATATCTCAGCCATATCTTTCTGTTTCTAACAACTTTTACAGTTCAGTTACTATATGTACCAAATATACAATTCTTAACCAAAAATTATTTGATGGTGCATACAAATGTAATGCTACTGGGTCCACTACATGATGAATATAGTAAATATCATTATTGAAATATTCATTAATATGCTTAGTCATGAGCAATTCATATTTCCCACTTGATCAAATTTGTCCACTCTTCCCATCAAATATTACAGAAATATTCCATGACTGTTTGTTTCTGTATCTTACTAAGACTGTTTCTCTATCTTACTAAGACTGTTTCTCTATCTTACTAAGATCTGATACATTAAACATCCCAGTTTATCTTTACTGATGACCAATACCTCCTACATGTGCTAGTACACAGAGGTCCTGGGATACCCTAGGAGAAACCACCGGCTTCCCATACAAACATACACAGTACAGCCCTATACCCACCACTCTCTGTCTGTCTCTCTCTGTGTCTCTCTCTTTTCTCTCTGTGTCTCTCTCTCACCCCAGCAACCAGTCATCCACTTTCACCCCTACCACTCCATTCTACGCTACTCCATAGATTGTGGTACCACACAATAGCCTGCTACTGTTATGCTAATGACAGCTACATATTACTCAGTCAATAATAGCTCCAGTTTCCCTCTATTTTTCTGTCTGCGAGGCACTCTATAATACACCATTGCTTTCCCATCAATTAGAGGGCACAATAGCCCGGTGTGTGCGACTCGTGTTGTGGGCGAAGGACAGAATAGGAAACAGTTTGATCTTCTGTCAAGGGGCTCCTCGTTAGGGGCCTGATCTTTCTCCTCTGCAATGATGGAAAGGTGGATCCAACCATGGGATACAGGCACTTAATTTGTGATGGATTCAGGTAGGGTACTTGTGTTGATTTGATGTTTGTGCAAGCTTGAAGAGAAAGGAATAGATCAAGAGAGAGAGTTTTGTATGATTGATGCTATTCATGCATAGTGCTGCTAATCGTTTGTCCCACGTATGTATGGGTATTTCAAGCAATTGTTGCGTTTTATGTTCACCATGGATAATCCCCGTCGTACGGAACCCCTCTCATTTTATTTGACAATTAATTTCAGATTGGCATGTTATGTTAGGGAACCTGAACAGGAATGAAAAATAGGTTTTATAGTTTGCCTGCAGTAGATCATTGTATCTACCAACAACAGAAAGTAACCTATTGTGTGGGTGATGAGCTTCATACCAAGTCAATTCATACATTGTAATGAGATGACTGTGTTGTCAGTCACTAATTTTATGTTTATTGCACTTTCATGAGAAGGATGCATGGGCTGTTTGCTTGTAAAAATGCATAATTTCCTTCATGCCTTGTAGTAATATGAGTTATTTTTAGCATTATGTCGACCATAATGGTCACAGAAGTGATGAGTCTGTGTATAAGTAATAATAATTGCAAAAAGTACTGAGATACATTACAATTACATGTATATTGCTACTGTTCTACACCATCAATACATTGGTTTTCATATTTATATGATAGGTACAATGTGTATGTTAAAAACAGTGGTAAAGATGGAAATATCTAACTATCTGTGTAAGATTTTGATTCCTTTCATCTTCAAATTACGTTGAACTGGTAATACTAGTACAAAGTAAACAGCATAAGCAATGATGTATTGATGCTATGCATCTTAGATATTGCTTCAGAAGATAATGCAAATCCAGAGTATGCTTTACTATTAAAGCAGCAGATGCACTAGCTACCAGGTTGATTTCCACCTTTAAGTGAGGAATCTACCTCATTCCTCTCATTATCTGGGCTATGAAGCATGCATGCCGGGGATGGTAAAGGATGATTCCCAAAATGGAGCCCTGTTCCTTCGTTTCTCTCATGCTAGGATTGATTAAAGTATCAGTCCAATTGGATTGAGCTCGAGTGATGCCAGGACTGGAGAAGAAATGTAATAAGGGATCATGTATGCGGTGCCCAAGCTCCTAGTCCATAGGCAAACAAGCCAGAGGGAGAAAGAGAGAGAGAGAGAGAGAGAGAGAGAGAGAGAGGGGGGGGGGGTGGAGATTGACGTATACCATGAGACGTACAGAGAAAGAGGTAAACTGTCAGAGAGATTGAGAGAGAGAGGGGGGGGGGGAGATAAACATATACCATGAGACAGAGAAAGAGGGAAACTGTTCGAGAGATTTAGAGAGAGAGGGGGAGAGAGATAGATTGAGAGAGAGAGACAGACAGACAGACAGAGATGAGAGTGTGACTGTGCATGACTGTCTTCCTGCATACATGTACATATATATTATTGTACTCTTAGATTCACGCTGTATGTATGCATATATAGACAGAAGTTATCTCCTCCATGAAATCAATCCTGTTTGCTTTTTTTTTAGCTGATGAAATTAGAATTGATATATCCTAAAAGATTACTCTTTTGCTGCATGCTTTAGTTCCAAGTGTATTACCCTGCAAAATGGTATAGAAATTTGGTCAAGGTTAATTCATCGAGGCAGGCTGTTTACTGAAAACATATTTCAGTGATTTAGTTCATTTTTAAGGTAGTGGTTATAACATTCAAGTACAATTTTACAGTAATTCAGAGAATATGTGGAATATAAATCATGAACGAGACTTGTATGACTACCAAACATCAGTTATCACTTTGCAAATATTAAACAAGCATGAAGTATGAAATATATTTCTTTTACCTCTCATGGAATGATACATTAAAGCAAACTGTTTATAATATAACACAGACATTGACTAATAGTTATGGATGAGTTTAGATTTTTTGAGTGTATTTGTGTTACACAAAGCTGAATAAACAACCGAAACAACCCACTCACAGTATGGAGGTATAGATTTGCATAATGGCAAATGTTTGTATTTGAAAAAGTAAACTTGAATGCACAATAGAAAATAAAGCCTGTGGTCACAACACAAATAATGGATTGTAATTCCGCAAATTATGTGTGACACTATGATTGTGCATTAGATGACACATTCATTTTTATCCTATGACAGCAATGGGGCTATCACAAGCCTTGAATTTGCATCAACTATTCATTTACAAATTGTTTAGTCATGCATTCATTCATTGTGAGTAGTTGTAATATGCATACATTACCTATGACATAGCATTTCTGTTCTCACTTTTACTCTTTTGGACTGCTTTTACATGCAAGGCAATGTGGAGGTGATGGTTCTCGTAGTGGGAAAATGCATTAAAACAAAACTTAGTGTGGACTCTCAATTGTGTGAAAACAGTGATGTGCAAGTGTGTATTGCTCCACATTCAGTATGCTAGGAAGTACAAACCCTAATTCAAAAAACATATGAATTCAAATGGATGTGAGCAGAATTTTGGAAATCTATTTTGAAGCCAGATTTTGCCCTATGAGGTTAAGAAATTCTTCGTTTTACTTAAGAGAGACTTACTAGACCATTTGATTTTAAAATTATCAATTTTTATAATGCATTTTACCAAAAAGATAGTTTTTATCAAAGAGGTGGCTCAGGGGAGTAAATATTTTCTAAAGCCCTTGTACTAAATATGGTAAGCTCACTCCCCCTTTCCACCACCCCTCCTTCCCCTCCCCCGGTCAATAAGATAGCAGCTTAGTCCTGTAATCATCAGTAGATGTTAACTGAGCAGAAATTTACGGGATCAAATTTTTAGTTAAATTGTACACAGTGGAATTATAAAATGGCACATTTACAAGCATGGTTGCTGAGTTGCAGAGCAAGAGAGAATTCTATCGGGACTAGAGTTTAATAAACAGTTAAATAAAAATAGGGTGCTTCTAGGTGTCTTGATACTGATGGGATTTAGATTTTCCTTCCATACTCTAGACAAACATTTAAACTCTTCACTGTCATTATTTATACATTTCTTTCCTGTAAGAGTGCTTGCAAAGGATCTGCTGTTAGGTTTATTAACATTTGACAGTATCTTTAATAACAATTTTATCAATGATATCTTTAGTGGAGTGTAAACCGAGAAGAACCCCAAACTAGTTGTCAGATTTGATGTCAAACGATATCTGTATCTAGCAGAAAGCGACACTGAGCAAATCACTACGTCCTTACCAGAAGCCCTTAAGATTGAACACATCATCCGTCATCTTCCCCTCTAACCGCCGGTTGCCCACGTGCTTGCGTACGTTCATCATGCCGCCTAATGTAAATCAATTTTGACGCAACCCTTGTCCCATTACAATTGCATGCCCCCGGGGTACCATTATGGCAGCAGTTATAACCCATGATGAAGAGGCAAGTAGCATGTGACAATTATTGGCTCTAACAACAAATGAAGTGAGACTAGAAGATGGTGAGAAGATTGACTGCTATGAGACCTCCTGGGTGTGAAGATGATTAGAGATGCCATCCCAAAAATAAACGTGTTTCTGAAAAGTCGGCCAGTTTATTACCCAATGTAACAATCATATTAGGGATGGAGGAATTTTAATTTTCTTCTGAAGGAGTGAAAATACTCAATACTCCGTCTGTTTTACTCTCTCACTCTCTCATATGATATTACTTTTCAATTGTAGTATGATTTATACTTGATTTATTTAGTAGAGTTGCTTGAGGATAGCTCTAATATACTACTCGACTTCAGGACACCATTATCAGACAGTAATGGTTTAGTTTTATCAAGAGTAATACATGTAGCTTTTGGGGTTTTAAAGAGCAAGAAGATGTAACTTTTTTGTAGCCCTCTTTCCTGTATACTCTAGACCAACATGAGAAAATGAAGTTACAAGAAGAACAAGGTAATTGTCTTTTATACACCAGGAGGGTGTTTCACAAATATCCTAAGTTGAACTTATCTCTGAATTGGACTTACAAATTATGGAAAACCGTTAGCATCTTTGAAATTATTTTGTAAAAGCTTTTTTAAGAGGCATAAAATGTTGATTCAAATCATTCATAATTTTCTATTATCAAGGAGAATTCCTGTTTGTGATGTAGAATTTATATAAAGTCTAAAATACTTGAATTTTTGCTTTAAACATATTTTATTTTAAGGCTACAAATGGCTCTCCATAATATTTAAGTCCAACTTAGAGTTAAGTTTGACTTAGGATCTTTGTGAAACACCCCCCAGACCTGTAGTTTTGAAAAATATTAAAGTACCTACTAGTACCTTGGCATTGCAAAACTTTGTTTCTTGAGGAGAGATTGATTATCCTCTTTGGACAACAGCACAGAGACTGTCTTGTTAACTGCTGTATGAAATACATAAATGAATAACGAGATTTTGTTGGAGACAGGTCCCTAGCTTTCATAACGTTGGACGGATGTACAGGTTCTGGGTATAGGCACTGCTCGCTATTCATGTGCGGGGCCACACAAAACCTCTGACGACCACTTTGCTGCGATCTGTCTGACATTTCAGACACACACATATAGGAAACCGGAGCTGTGTTTGTGCAGCGATATCCCACATTCATCCATCCCACGACCCCCTTCAGGCCTCAGGGTTCTCATCCAGTGAGTGGGGCGATGAGAGAACAGGGAATCCCTTAGAACTAGGGCACCCGGCCGGCCGGCCCTCTCAATTGGCATTGGTTAGAGCAGGGAGGGGTATATAGTGATGGATAGGAGGTGTCTATACCTTAAAAAGCTAGTTAGTACGAGCAGATATACATGTATTTGAAGAAACCAAATACTGCATCATAAAGGCTGATGATTGAAAGACAGGAAACAAGTTTATGTGAAGCAGGCTTTTCTTAGTCAAGTAGTTTGAAAATCTGCACTACGTATACAGGTTTTGTAGGATTTAGCCCAGCCTCAGGACCTATGTCATTTAGAAAGAAATTATCCACATTTGCCACTCTTCATCTAGGATTAGAAAATGGGTGCTTGTCTACTGGTAGGAAGGGATTTCTTTAATGCTGTAACCTCGCAATTGATGACCCATCTAAAGCTGGAATAAAGTGGGTTGCCTTGAGTGTCCCTGAATGCCCAGGACTTAATCACTTAATAGCAATTTTAAGTTTACATAATTGAAAATATACCTTTCCTACTTATGGGCAAAAACCTTGAAATCTATGTAGAATGATGTGTCATTCAGTTACATGACTGTAGCATCGTATTAAACTACAAGGGCGCAACGCTATGAAAGATTTTTCTTTTTCTTTAACTGTGAGCAAGACAAAAATGAATGTGAAACTGATTTAAAAAAGAAAGTAATATAACAATGTATGTAAAGTGGGCCCTTTTTTAGACAAGAAAAAGTAGTGGGACCTGTCTACTGAGCCTTTGCAGTGCCACAAGCTTGTATCAGAATCGTACTTTGGTCAACAGCCATCTCAATCCAGAGTACAGGATTAACCAAAGTGTATTGCTTTGTGTTGATTGGATCAAAGAGAGAGATGGAGAGTAAGAGAGAGAGAGAGAGAGAGAGAGAGAGAGGGGGAGATGGAGAGAGAGAGAGAGAGAGAGACCTCCCTTCAGGGCTGGCAGGCTATACCTGCATGAATGAATGAAGCCTGCATACTATTGAGATTTCCCTTCAGTAGGCCTACATTTACGTGCACAAACATGAGCGTATTATACAAGTATACGTTTCACCATGCATTAGAAAGCAGTTACTTCTAAGATAAGGTATTTGATACAATTGCAATGGCTCCGTGGTAGAGCAATGGTCTCAAACTATGGAGGTCCTAGGTTCAAAACCAATTTGATGCACTAGTGCCCATGGGTTAGGCGTTGATTCTCATTACCAAGTCCCTCAGAGAGGACTGAAAGCTGTCAGTCCCCTGTTTGCTTACTTACAAGCATACACATGCTTTCTAAATATACCAACCAAACATATTGCTTATTGCATCTACAGATATGCTTTAAGTCTTCTGAAAATATTTTATGTTATATCTTTTGGACAACATGAACATACTTGAACAAATAGCCTTCCGTTTCATAGTTGTTTAGCCTGTTTACAAAAATATTTTGGATTGTGTCGTTTATCAATAGTTGAAATTAGCTCTCTGGGGAAAATGTTTGCCAAAGGGCATGAACCTGTGTGTGATATATAAATTATAAAAGCTGTTCAATTAACAATTATTAAGCAATGTTGAAAAATGAAAGAGACATATGTTTGGCATCATCTATAAATCAGCATTTCTATTAAAAAACAAATATGCATGATTCCAATGAAAACAAGGAATATATTCTCATTATTCTTGCAAATAGGGTTTTGGAGTAGAATATTTTCTACTATTAGCACATTCAATGTACACTCCAGGGCATATGATCTGAGTCTGTGAGTAAAATCAATGTGGCTGGATCGTTATCATGGCGAAAACAGTTGCCAACTTCCAGTAAACATGTGTGTTGCAAAATAAAGGTTAGAGTTAAAATATTGAAATAAAAGAAAATACGAATAGGGAGAAAGAGCAAGATAAACAGAAAGAAAGGAACGAGGTTATATTCATGCATCAGATTTTCTCATGAGAAATTTCACACTTTGTGCACCCGGAGTCAAACCTTGCTGCTAAGGAAAGGTGTGGAAACCTTTTGTACTAGCATCAATACACTCCGAGGGCAAGCTTGAATAAGGACAGCTGTGCATGGTCGAGGCTCTATTTTTGTTCGCTCTTTCTCTGTGCTGTATTCCTATTCATATGTTCATATTTTTGCACTAGTAGAGGATAATCATACGAAAATGCGAGGAAGATAGACATAGTGTATTAGAAGTAAAAATATTGGGATGATGTAAGACTAAAAGAACAGAAAGAATGACAAACAAAATAGGACATATTATTTATTATGTATGTATGTCTGATTACATGTATGATTGTGAAGAGATAGTTCAGAGAAAAAGAGACAGGGAGACGGACAGCCAACTTTCGATAAATAATTTTACACACTTTCAAAATAGGAATATCTCTTCAACCTGATGATATATTTTAAAGATTAATACAATTTGTTAGGAATTAAAGGTAGAATAATTGCCAATGCATACCATTATGGAATAATATTGGTTCAAATATGTCTCTAACAATCACAGAAATACACATGTGTGTCTTTCATATAACTGCTCTTTGTACCAGGTTCCTATTTGTAATAACTATTTGTTGATAAATCAATATTACAAAAACAGTTTGAATCTTTTTTTTTTATAGAAGGAAGCATTATTGAACTGAAGTTACAGTATAGTTGAGTGATTAATTTGATATTGATATAGCCATGTATCCTAAATACTTTGGTATCCCTGTCTGCTTGGTGTTACTTCCTTAATTCAATTCAGAAGACAGTCTTAAGTGGCCATTATATCAGATACTGGATTGAAAGATCCCTGAGGGACGGAATAACAGTGAATGCAAACGCTGCTTCTGATTTATCAAGAGTGGGCAGAAATGGAGATTGCAGATAAACAGTGATGATATTTGCAGATTCAGATAATGTATTTGGGCCTTTGGGGGTAAAAGCTTTCCTAACATATTTGTCCACAGTCCTACAGATTTTATATAAAACCATGAAGTTCATTTTTTTTAAATTGGATTGAAGCTGATGGTGCTTGTACAAATTCTAAGTTATTGAATGTATATATTTTAGATGAAAAAGCAAGAAAAAGAATAACAAGACTTCATGACAAAAAGAAATATAATGGCTATGAATACTTTTCTATAAGATATATAGATGATGATAACATGTAGATAGCTTACAAGATTTATATTTGGAAGAACTTATAATACTGACCTATCATTGTGTAGGCCTAGGTAATTGTGGATTGAGAAGAGCTTTCTCTTCTTTCATTCTTTTGTTGTACTCAAGATTAGTACCTTTGTTGATAGTTATAATGTTGATTATTGTTATCAAGATGCGAGACTGGGCCTTCAGAAATCAAAGTAATTTGCTTTAAATCAAATTTATTTCTATCTCATCTACTATCTTTTGTTTTCTTCTTTGTAGTGATATATGATGACATTGAAAGCATTATTTAATGTAACAATTGAACATTCCAATTCTACATTAAAATACCCTTTCTCCTGGATATTAGATAACTAACTACATGTAATTCACTTCAACTGATATGCAATGCCTATTTACATCAGTTGTGAAGTATATTACAGTATACACATGGAAATGCAGTACTATGCCAACGGCTAAATGGCATTTGAAACAGTGGATAGGGCATAATTTTGTGCTTGCATGGCCAAGTTTCACAATCAAGTCTTGAGAGCATTGAAGTATGAGGTAATGCTCATATTTGCAAGGGGAAGCTAGCTGCCCTTGAACCCGAAGAGATGCTCTATGAATAGAAGATTATGTTTGGATTCAATCCTTCAAGATTCACCGAGGAGAATAAGAATGGGCATTAAATAATGCACATGTATAATCTTTCAGATTGAACTCAATCTAGAAAATATATTCACCATGAATTCCAAAAAGTCTAGGCTCTCTGTAGTCGCATTGAATTAGTTTATTTCACCACTGCAAGTTGTAAAAGCATTTTGTAATCAATTGTGATTATTTCTCATCAGAATTTAAGATCGAGATGTAATAGACAAAAAGGTATTATGATATTAGTACTTGTCATTTGATCTGATGGAATTAAATTGTCTTGAAAATAACAAATGTGATGGATTCATAATCCCATTCTGAATTATGCATGAAAGACAAAATGAAGACCAAAGAAAAGCATTGATTGAGTATTCCATTTTTTCCCCCTAGTACATTGCCATGTTTAAAGACAGGATTATCATGTAATTCCTGAAATACCCCAAGACATTTTCTCTTTAATCCTGATTTTGACATTTTTAGTAACACAGCATGACAACTGACAAAGTATTGACAGCATATGCCATAGTGTGGTTGAGAAGTATCCCTTTATGTCAAAGTCTAAATTATTCCTATAGAAGAATTGATCCTTTCTCTGCAATAGAACTTCTATGAAATCCAAATTGCGTGCTTCAAATAAACCATGCATGCACCTCGAATCACAGATTATTGTGATTGATGTGAGTTTGTGAGTTTATGAAAAATGACATTGAGTGAATTTGTGTCAATTGCATATTTTACTTTATACTATGGGCTGACTGGCTGATACATGGTACCCAGTGTCAATTTGTTTATCTTTCATGACTCTGTTCAGTAAATAATGACTAAACTAATTATGTCTCTAAGTCAATACTATTGCATTACAGTGTATTTCAATAAGACTTGGTTATAATGTGCACTTGTGATAATCTCTGTTTGTAGAAGCAAAAAATATCCCACTTCAAATTTGTAATATTGCAGTGAAAAGTCATGTATGTCTCCTTTAGCTTCACATTGCTTTCATTTCAGTAAGACATGTTTGGATGAATTTTTGACCCCCTTATCATAATATCATGGCTATTATATTAAAACGAGAGAAAAATAAAGTTATATATATATATATCCCATGTAGGAACGAGCCTATGATAAGAGGAGAGCTAGCCCATTTTTATTTCTTGCATTGTGAAACCTAAAGTCAAATGTTATTGGAGTTGTGCCAAATGACCACCTGCCTTCATGCATGTATGGGTTTTGCTCATTTTCGTCCATATTGTATTCATTAGCTTGCGTTTGTTCCCCGTATTCAGTATTCATACATATTTTGAGAAAGAAAAAAAAAACAGTTATATGTACCGGTACTGTTAGAGTCTTGAAGTATGATTCATACCAAAGTGGATGGGGGTATTCCTTCAAAGATCATTTTTCACACTCATCATTAGAAGAAGGAAAAACCTTAAGTACCTACCATGGTAACACTTATATAAACAATGAACAAATATGGAAAAGAAAATACACATTTAAACAAAGCATTATGTGAGTGAAGAGAAGGGCTAAAAGTGGAAATAGCCTTTGTGCAACCGCCCATCCCCTAAGGTTGAAATCATGCATTAATTCTCAAATCTGTACAATTTAAAATTATATATTATAATAATATCCGAAGTACTGATTTTTCTTATAAAATTTGCACCTATATATATATAGCAAAGATTCAACAATCAACACTAATTGCAATCAACATGTTGTCAGTTTGGTTTGTACATCCATGGACATTAATTGATTTAATTAATTGATTTGTCTAGTAAATCTAGACCTAGGTCTTAACATTTCTGTATTTTGTTTTGTTCTTTCATGTCACAGAGGCAAGAGGACATCCATAGGAAGTGGGAGGAGTTTAAGGCCATACAACGAGACGACAAATACAGCTACTTGGAGCAGAAAGTTGAACTCCAACGAGAGCTGATTCGAGCCTACGACGATCTCTTCCTAGAGAGACGACTTAAAACTGACAGAAAACTTGAAGAGGTAAGAGAATTACTCTCATGTTCATGTTTAATCTCCCCTAGCTATATAGCTACTCATCTCCTCCTAGCTGTTATCTATCAATGCGTCAATGTTGAAATAACTACTCCAATCAAAGAAATGATATGTACCCATACATGAATACTATAAGCCTTGTTTGATCGAACGAAGATGAGGAAAACATCTGCCATATATTACATCGTACGAAAAATACATGTCCATGTCATTTCCATGCACACTGCACACAAGCAGTCTTGTATACTTGAAATTCAAGGGTATATTGTCTTCTGTATAGCATGAACAATCTAGACATGATGCACTTTTCATGACTAGCGTGCATGTCCCATTATCGGGCACCAATGAAGACGATTCCTTGATGCATGTGCGTAGAGCTCTACTGTAATATGGTATATGCGTACAGTAACGAGGCAGAAAAGTATGCCTCTAGTTGAAGGTTACATCTTAGTGTTGAGAAGTGTCCATTATCATACATTAGCTTACCGGTATATTAAATGTCATGTTCGTAATTTGTCAGTCAATTATGAGGATGTGGTGCAGAGCATATTTTAGGAGCTTGCATGCATGATAATGTTTTAGAATACAACAGTCATTTTATGTTAGAACCAACTGAATTGCATAAGATGATACTCTCAGCAAAGATAAAAATATCATCATGGTACTCCTACCATCCCCCCTCCCTCCAAAAAAAGAAGAAGGTGATAATATTTGTGTCTCCCTAATATTCAGTTTTTAGTCAGAAAATATATGTATGATATAAACATCATATGCAAAAAAAGATATGCTCTTTAAAGATATAGACCAGTAGTGGTAAAATTGCAATTCAAGGGTTTTGGGTGCAAAATATCCATTCAATATTGTTTAAATATTACCTTCAGAGGTTATAGATGGCAATACTTCAAACTAATTTTGCAAAAAAGCAGAAATATATGCCCAAATGTTCAATGTTGAAGTGCATATGTGATATCTATATATATCTATCTATATATGATAGGCCGGATCGATATGATAATTGACCAAATATATCAATCAGTACATGGTTTCCCGCCAAAATTTATATCATCATATCATCATGTATTAGTCAAAACATATTCTTTCACATGATTGGTAATAAGAGCTTCCATTTCATTTTTTGAGAGGGGGACATTTCCAAAACTGGTCTATACCTTTAACATACTTAGCAAAGGCAATAGAGTGGCATTAATTAGCTGCCCACTGCCATTGACAATGAATGGCTATGATATCCTTTGAGTCAGTAGCTCATTAAAATTATTAGCATTCTCTATTTTCATTGAGCAACCACAATTTACTAATAGCATTTCCCCCAGGGGACAAGAGAATGTACACCCATGTGTGAATCAAATGAGTCAGTATATTAGGAGTATATTAGGAGTATGGTAATCAGACATTTGCTCTAGCAACAGTTGCCCCACGCTACTTCTTCAGAGATAGAGTGTAAGAGCTTGGTTTGCTGTAAAGTATCAGGTCTTAAAGCCAGGGTTAGGCCCATACTTCACAAAGGAGGTATAGATTTAAACCTAGATTTAAACCATGGTTTGAACCTCCACATTGGACTACAATGTCGAGGAGGCCCGATGGCTTAGTGGTAGAGCAGTGGTCTCGTAACTGGGAGGTCCCTGGTTTTGTAACCAAGTCGATGCACTCGTGCCCTTTGGTAAGGCAATAATCCTCATTACCAAGTCCCTTGGAGAAGACTTACCCCCTGTCCACACACAACACATTCGTGATTAGGCGTGATTCTTTATTGAGTTTCAGTTCGAAACGATGCCCAAACCTGCGTTTCGTTAGACTAGTTTCGTTATACGACGTATCGTTAGTGAGCGTCCACACACACAATTTCATCGTAAAACTAACGCGAAACGGTATCACTATCGCGAAACGGTATAGCTAATCACGGAAAATGTTGTGTGTGGACAGGGGGATAAAGCCATCAGTCCCCTGGTTGTTTACTTACAAGCATATGCTTTCTTAGCAGTCAGGTAAAACGGTCATTGCAGGATCATCAAGCATATTTTGAATCCATTCATTAGATATTGGGTGCATACAATGCATATGAAGGTTTTAAACCATGGATTAACTCTTGTATAAGTTTTAGAGTTAGGTATTGTAGTCCAGAGTTAAAGTTTTATAGGAATTTGGTTTGTGTTTGAAATTGACCGTGGAGCGATTGTTGCTAGAGCGAGTGTGGTACGATGATATACAGAGGACCTCAACGGTTGCTGATGGAGAACCTGTAAAAGTTTGGATACCAATCTTCCTCTACTGCCTGGTTGCAACTGGTGGATAGTGTTCTGTTGTAGAGTCGATCTAAGCACCAGTTGAAATCAGAGCTGTAGGGGAAGACCCTCATCATGTGATGATTAACATCCCTGTGTCATCTAGTTGGACGAGAGCTGATAATGTCATCATCCAATGATATATACCTTCTCTACCAACTATAAATCATTGTACTACTTGCAGTTTAAGTAGGCCTGCAGTAGTTATAAATATACTGTGTGTAGCGCAAAAAAAAATTCACATAGAGGTGTGTTCACATATATGCTTGGGTAAACTGTGGAATATGTGAACAAGCCTTAATAGGAGCTTTGAAGGTTCAAGAGAGCTTAGAAAAATAAAGTTAAGACTTACCATTGGGAATATCTATTTCTTTGTTATAAAGTGTTCAGCAAAAAAAAGTAACATGGTATTAATGTGATGTAGAATATCCATTTTGTTTCATGATGGGCACGGGAATATACCCGTAGATAAATTAAAGATGACATTTCTCACAACGGATTATATGAAAACCTTTGGGAATATGACTTGTCAACATGTGCACATATTGAAAAAGCAGAGCAAATATGAATGCCGTGTACCACTAAAAGAAGCTGCCAAACACTTTTCTTACATCCATGTGATCTCACTATAACTACACCCAAGTGAATAGCAATTTGTTGGTTAACTCAAATTTGCTCACAAGGTATTTGCAACTGGGATTGCCAGCATTGGGTGTGTGAATGGTCTTGGACTTTGTATCAAATTTTGTTTGAATTATGAAAAGCTACTTGGGTGATATAAGAGACCTTCCTGAATAAACATAATACATCATTTCTTGCATTTTTGCTTTTAGGGGATATACAAATATGTAATCTATATGTAACTGTTTTTGTTTTGTTTTTATTGCTGGAAATGACTGGCTTGTAAGGAAACTAGGAAAGATGTCCTATATTTTGTTACCAATTTCACATTATTATTACTATTACAGAATATTTTTTTGTTCCCATTTGTAGGCTCTATACGGTATGAAATGGATATATCCCATTTTTTGTTCCATGATATCGTTTTTATTAATGAAAAAAAAGCTGTCAGGCAGCCAACTCCCAGCACACATCAAATGTTTGGTTGTGTTACCATGACAACAACGGGCGAGTGTCTACATGCTCCTGCGCGTGTGTGTGCGTACTGTCAATACAATAACACTTACTGACTGGGGCACAACTCTCTTTCTATCTCACCTTTTCTCTCTCCCTTTCTCTCACTTTCTCTTTCTCTCTTGCTTTTGCTCTATCATCAGCTACCATACCTCCTCTCCCCTTCAAATCCCTTCCCATCTCTCTCTCTCTCTCTCTCTCTCTCTCTCTCTCTCTCTCTCTCTCTCTCTCCCCTCCCTCTCCTCCCCCCCCCCCCCCCCCCCCCCCCCCCCCCCCCCCCCCCCCCCCTCTCTCTCCCTTTCTCTCATCCCCATATCAGTCATTTAGTACATTTGATGCATTTTGGAGTGTTGATAGATGGCTGGGTAGAGATATGCAGACCTTTTGACTCTCTCAGATTAATCATTCATGGATTGTGATATTCATGCAGTTTTTATTGCAGTTAAAACCTGGTGGTTTTATGTGTGAAGGGATATTCTCTAGATAATGAAGTAATTGTTATTTGAAATTTATGTAAATACATGTAGTTTTTTTTTAGTTAGTTCATGTAAATGACTCTGTTTAATCATTTCTTGGTGGTTTTGTGGTTTAAGAAAAAAAAAAAACTATTGCTGTATTTCTGTAAATTTTTGTTACAATTCTCAAATTCCCTTTTTTTTTAAAAATCATTTTATTGTGAAGAGGAAAACAAGGTTCACTTTCACTTAAAGATATAGCAAAAATATATTTTAGAAAATGGCAAAGTTTGACCTAAAACACATTTCTCAGCATACACATGCAGAATACACATTTCTATTATTTATTAAAAGATTACAATCACCATTGTAAATGTATATGGTTTAATATTGATATAAATCCAAACAGACTCAGAGATAGCAGTTTGGAGGCCAGGCAAGCAACGAGTGGTAATCACATCTACTGTTTTCTATTGGTGCATAGAGTCCTTGTTTTACTTCTTCTAGCACCATGAGAAAGCAGTATTTGTGAGACACCCCAATCTTCTTTCTTCATGAAACTTCCACCAGGAGATCTACATCTAGCTGCTTTAATTGTAGCCTACTGTTTCTGCAGTTGCAGATAATTTACCTTGCTGTTCGTCAACTTCAAAAGTACTTACAGAAATTCACCATACCATGATGTCATTTGAGTCACATTATTTTCTGATTCATGCATGGCTCTTCAATTAAGTCAAGTGCTTTGCATATGACTTATGTACATGATCTTACACTTCCTGCATAGGTTTCATTTTTTCAACATAATTTTCAATTATATCCATTTTTATTCATGCATTTCACTTTCTCCATAACGATCAAATACCTTCCATTGTTTTGCATGCTCTTCCATTTTATTTAACATAAAGTGGCAAAATGAATCCTGAAGAGAATGAAAGTGTAAGTGGTTCCATTAGCATATGCTTATTGCATATTCTCACCAATAGTGCTTTTGTTACCACCATCATATTGTCCCATGTTAACCATTTAACCCCATAGTCAGTATCACTTGTGGCACTGTATTACTTATTTATCACTACCGCCACCTTTGTTACCCCCTATACCAACAAACCCAAAATAACCATCCCTCCTAGCACCATCGATCACCATTATCAAACCTAACCACCATTTACCATATCACTACCATAATCATATCAAACCAGCGTATATTTATGAACATCATCAGTACAACAAGCATTATAATCAACACCACCACTACCATCATCATCTTCATGATAACCACCAATACCATTATTGTCTCAACCCCATCCACCATATTTAATATTAACTGTGACTTTTAGCATACCACAATCATTTCAACCACAACTCCTATCATCTTCATGATAACCACCAATACCATATTTATTATCTTAACTTCTGCCACCATAATGACTTTTGGTATACCACAATCATCTCACCATCATAACCACCATCATCCACTGCCAGCCTCATCATCAGTACCACAACAACCATCATTATCTTCATCATCATCATCACCATCAACTTCATCATAATCATTATAATTATCAATGTCACAACTATGACCACATTCAACATCATAATTTTATTTCTCCCTTTGATCTCATATCTTGTGATCACATTTATATATCCATCGTCATTACTTTTCCCACAAGTAGAGTGTATATATGCCCCACCGCACTACTGGACATGCACACTGTGTATGACTGTTGTCTTTCATACCAGTCTGTAGCTCGAGCGCTACAGGCCTACTAAATCAATATACTAGTGTTTTTTTGTTTGTTTTGTTGGCCCTGTTGCTTTTACCGTTATTAGTTCTACCATTATAGTTGTACCATTCTCCCAACCTTAATATAACTGTACATCTTTCTCGCCATTTAAACTATTAACTCCATACTTGTTCCATCTTCCCTTCTAACGTTCTATCTCCATAGGCCACCTCCATTTTTTTTTTTTTCTTAACTTGACTTGCATTTGTTATCATATTGTGACATCAAATTAATCTAATATATTTTCTAGTAATAATACTTGTGAATGCTGCATCACATTTGTCCCTATATTTGCTTAGTAATAGATGATCAATTTAACTTGCACATTGAAAATAACTTCATATCTAACTTAGTTATAATGCTTTGTGCACTTATACAGAATTTTATAGTCAATGTCACATATTTTTGTTTAAATTGCTTTAACAAATATTTTTTCTCATACTAATTGAAGTAAAAACACACATCTCAGCTTCTTCGTTTAATTTTGTAGATTCATCTAAAGGAAAAAAAAGGGTTAACAATTTCCAGGACATTGGTTGGCAATAAGTGTTTTTTTATTTTTCCACCTGCTTTTACCAATACATGTAGGAGACTATATTCTCTGGGTATATGTTTGATTTCGCAGAAGGATTTATTGAGCAAGATAGAGAAAGAATTTAAGAAAGACTTGTTTAGAGGGGGAGGAAATAGCTAGGCAGAGAGAGAGAGAGAGATAGAGTAAGAGAGAGCGTAATAGTGGACATGATGCTAATATTGTGGAAGAGCTAAATTCTAGGGGGAGGGGGCAAGAAAAATGGATGAAAGAGAGAGAGAGGCCAAAGTATATGAGGATGTTAAAAAAGTCTGTATAGATGGAATCAACAGGGGTGGGTCTGCAGTGGGGACCTATATTAGCTATCAGCAGAAGTGTGCTTTAATTTTGGTTCATGTTCTCATGAATGTCATCTCAGTTACAGACGAAGATCATCCATCCCAGAGCTGTCAGATTATCTATATTGATTCACCATGTCACATTGATAACCTTAGTAAACCTTAACTCCAAAGCACGCGATCATGTTTGGATAAAATCACCCACACCACTCCCAAAACATGTATAGGAAGGATTTACTGCAAAAATAGATAACAGGTTTCCTGAATGGGAGAAAGACCTGTGACAGTATATTGGTGTCAATAGAATGATGTCGGCATCTATTGGGTAGGACGGGTGAGAGAATTTGAGGAAACGTGACACATTTAGAGGCCAGGTATGAAAAGTAACCTAATCGTTGACACGAGTTGACAAATTGGCATTATTAGATTAAAAGAGATATGTCAAAGGAATGTGTGGTTTAGGAAAGAGGGACTCATTGGGGTTAGAATTGGCTGAATTTGTCAAACGCCATTTTCCAATTTGTTGGCAATTTGGTTTGCTCAATTGGAGAGGGTTCCCTAAGTGATTGTAGCTGAATAGGCGACCCTGAGAGCGTTGAGTATACAAATGAATGGTATTGTTTGGACAGAGAGTGTGGGAGAGAGAGAGAGGGGGAGAAAAGGGAAAAGGAAAAAGGGGCTTGTGGAAAAAACAGAGATAGCTGGTGAAAGGCACGGGGAAACGGTGGGAGAAAGTGGGAGAGAGAGGGAGAGAGGGAGAGAGAGAGAGAGAGAGGGGGAGGGGGGGGGGAGGGAGGATGGAGACAAAAAAATGTAAAATGATAGGGATAAAGCATAAACAAATGGAAAATTAAAAATTGTATGACAGACAGGAGAATAGGAAAACATATTTGTTTTATTTTGCCTTTAGATGCATATATGCATTACCATAGCATGACAGGTTTTATATTAGTAGTATGCCAAAGCTAATTACTTTTGTTGTAAATGTTATATCATCATTCCCGCTCTTTAGCCCATTTTATGTTCCCGAATCTTCATTCATAGTAGGCTTTATATTGAATGTGTTTTTTCTGTCTTCTTTTATTTTCCAGTTGAGGAAGTCTGAGCTACAAAAGAAGAAGGAAACAGAAGAAGCTCTGTCGCAAATATGCAAGGAAGAACTAGGTAAAAAAAAAAAAATCTTTTCTATTACTGTCATCTATTTCTGTTTACTTTTCCTTTTTTCTTAAATATAAATGTTTTGTGGCTGAAAATATAAAGAGTTCAAAGATATATTGAAAGCATTTGTTAATAATAACCAATATTGCCACAATGTCTGTAGCAGCTCAAAGATTTCCAACAAAGTTCCTGTATAATTTTATGAGGATAGGATTCCACATCAAATGAGAATTACAGTGAAAGAGAAGTATCATTGTTTTAGATAAAGGATAAAATCATTATGTATATTCAAGGATTTTCTAGATAGCGTGGAAAGCTATAACCAGCTCTTCAAAACGTTGCAAACTACTTTGGTTTGATGCAACAGGATGAGAAATGAGTCAACATCCCGTTAGATCAGCATACTGTTGGGAAGATTTCAAGATGTATTTTCACGAAGCATATCAAATAGATATAGATTGCCTAAACATCATACAACCACTTGATATTATTAATCCAAGAGCTATATTGCACATCACGATGGACTAGTTATTAATGCGTCAATGCTTGACTTCCCTGTGTGCTCTCCAGGTAAAGACAAGGAAGAGCAGCTGACCAGAAGAGCCCAAGAGAGGGCAGCAGAGAGGAAAAAGCAGAAAGATGACAAAGAGGAGGCTGAAGGCGGAGGAGAAGCTGGGGTAGAGGGAGGCGGTGGCGGCGATGTCCCACACGGACCAGGACAGTGGGGACCAGGCAGAAGGCTGTCCACTGACAGAAGGCTGTCAATGGACAGAAGATTGTCATCAGACAGAAGGATGTCAGAGGATAGTGTCTTTGAGCCTCATGATGCCACAGGTATTCTCAAGGAAGAAACCGAGGATGCCATCCAAGAAGAGGTTAGGTTTGAAGCCTTTATGTTTCTCATCATTGTTACCATTAGTATTTGAGAATATCTACCAATATATAACAGTGAGCTTTGTACCCTCATATAATTGTATGATATACCATGAAAGTGATATGTCAGTGTTTATACAGTTCTGTAATGTCCCCTTTTCAAATTCAAATTCGATTTAACTTCAGATTTCAGTATTTTAATCAAATGGCCTGTGCATCTGACACATCAATCATTGGACTACTTGACAAATGAAGGGTTGATGGTTGATTTTAATTGGATCAGATTTTTCCAGGATATGTGACATGGAATGCTAAGAAATCCATGATATGTAAATGTAGAAATGATATCAAACACTGGTAGTCCAATATACCTTCTTATATGAATGGAAATATGATACACTAATTGTGATTATTCCTGAATTCCTGGTACATGATGAGATGCAGAATTTCTAAATTGTGATTAGAAATTCATGGTCTCTAGCGTAACAAAGGCACAGTTCAGTAGCAGTAGTTGTAGTAGTAGTAGTAATATACCTTTAGACATTCTGTCAAATAGTCTATTTGATCTAAGAAGCACGGACTATAAAAGTAACTTCATTGTTATGTTAAGTTTTACTCCTTCTTATAAGTTCACCCCAACCTTTATTTCTGATTAGGTCTTTTTTGATGAACTGCCTCTTCACAAGCAACGGCTATACAACCTCTTTGGTCAGGAGGAGGCCGAGTACTACCTACATCCAAGAATTGAACCTGAGCGCAGGAAGGTCATAAGAATTCCCAATGCTGTCAAGCAGCTAGGAGGTAAGGATAGATTCAATAGGGAATTTCATTAAATGGAAATGGAAAACTGAAATAGACAACTACTCTAAACGAAAGCAGAAAATTCAGAGAAGCAAACTGATGAAAGTTTCAATTAGATCTGACTAAATATAAGAAATTTATGAATTTTTGAAAGTTGTAATCACTGTACGTATAGGCATTTCGAATTGGCTGAAGCGGTAATGTCAATGTGATGTAGTGCTAACCTATAAAGTGACCAAAAATTAAATTTTTCAAAATTTCATGGCTTAGGAGGGTCTATTCTTTTTAGAGGACCTGTAATAATATGCTAGCTATAATATTTTTTGAGTAGTGCCCCAAGACGAAGGAACTTTATTTCTCTCACAAGTTTGTGCAGTCTCCTATATCTTATTTACATAGTTGCAATCAATATCAATCGCAAATAAGTTGTGATTAATTGCATCTGTTTATAAGACGGGCCCCAAGCTTCCAAAAGAACTTTCTACGTCGGACAAAACCGGCCTCTCCTAAGAGCTGAGTGACTGGCTTGTTATCTGTAATGGTTGTTAGGGGTGCATTGAAAGGCACTTTTAAACATGAAGAACAGTTACCTTTTTTTCTTCAATAGTGTACATCACTTGCATCCCTGTTTTGATCATTGCAGGAAGAGCTGGAGCTCATACCTTGTGGAGTACATTGAGAGACAGGTCACAGGTCAAACTCAAGTTCGCTGATGCTCGTATCCCACTAGAACTCAAGGATGCCTACGGAGCGTTCGTGAGAGAATGCCTGACGAAGAACAAGACAGTAGCAAAGAGGAGTTTCTACAGTGAGACTGAGGTAGGTTTGATGGAGATAGGATTTTAAAGCAAGAAGGAAGTCCATTTTAAGAAGTACATGTCAGTTTCTAATGTTATATTCTTCACTGTATTGGGTGATATTAGGGGAATATAAGGTAAACTATAAATTGTTTAGAAACCTTGTAGATGTAAGCAATATCCCTAGATACTACAACAATTAATGATCTGCTTCAATATATGATATTGCTTAAAGTTTGAAAATCAGATCGACTGAGACTCTGACTTTAGTATAAAATAAATCTTGACAAAAGGAAAATTAACCCCTAAATTGTTCAAGTTTTTCACTTTCTCAATTTATTAATACATGTAAAGATTAATAACTTGTGACAATGCAGAGCTGTAATGATGCAGTAAAATTGCATGATATTTTGAAAATCTCTGTCTGGCAGGAATGAGAAATCACATTTATTTTCAAACACAACTTTTCAATTGACCTCTAACCTTGACTGACCTTGAATCCATGATCAGGTACCTGAGAGTGAGAAGCTACAAGACAACAGCTACAAGGATCGAGTCAAAGAGACCCAGCGTCGTATGGAGCTCATGTATCGTGCTGCCCTGGCCAACGAAGACAAGACCGGTGTGCTCCTCTACAACAACCCCATGCCAGATTTCAACAACTTTGAAGGCCATGAAGGACCTCTCCGCTACCTCCCATCCTGGCTTCAAGTGGTAAGTACAGTCAAACCTGCTTTTAATAGCGACCACCTGTATAAAAAGACCACATTTTTTGTTTCCCTTGAAAATGGTCTCTCCTGGAAACGTGTACTGAAGGAACCTGTACATTAAATCCACCTGCCTATAAAGACAACTTATCTTATCTCCCTTGAGCGGTCTTTATATACAGGTTTCAATGTATACATAGATAAAAGTCTTGTATCCTGGATATCGTCTGCTGAGAGTCAGAGGGACGTTAACTCCATTCAAACATATACAAGTTTTTAAGCCTTTCTGGCTGTCAGCTGATGACATTATGGAAATCATTTTTGTGGCCTCTGGCATTGGCTTGTGATGCCACCTTCAAAGGCCATACTGTCTGAGCGATTTGATTCATCTGATGTATGAACTTGTGCATCTTTAAAAAATGGACCTGCAACATTTATAATGGGCGTTGGTTCCAATTTTATGAAAGGTAAAGCTCAATCTCCTGCAGCTCCTCAAAATGTTGACTTTTCCAAGGTCTTTATATTATTTGAATTTCAGTCATCTGTTTGGGCATTCTATATCGTAGCGTTATCTTACAGTTTAATTCCTTTTCTATTACTATGATCGATTTGTAGAAGACTAAACTCTAGCATGCCAAGATGCATTCCAATTAGAAATGTATGCTATAGTGTTAGAGAAAATGAAACCGCTATCTATGGGTTAAGGTACTTTGTTGCAGTGACAGTACAAGATTGATTCACTTGAAGTGACTCAATAACATTGCCTCAGATTCTGAAACAAAGAATCCTGGATATAGCTCATGTTGCAATCATAATTATAAACCTTTAGGTCAGTCAGGAATCCCATGACTTCTACAAGCAGATCGCCTGTCTGATTATCAAGATATTTATGATTGGAAATCAAAATTTCATTTTTTTGCCTAATTATGGTAAAACTGGTCACTCAAAGATTTTTACTTTTTTGAGGCACTTCATGATCATTTTGAAGCGCAATTTTTTAGGGCTTCAATATTGCACCATATCACAGTATACAAATAATACACAGCAGTAAGGGCATTGGTAAGAGTTACCCACACTTTGGAACAGTCTGACACTGTTTGGACCGTTTTGGAGGTACCAAGTGTGGGTAATTTTACTAATGCCCGAACAAAATAATGTGTATTATTTGTTTTATAAGATTATGTTTTATTTGTTTCATAAATGATGTTTTATCACATGATTTTACTAATGACCGGTCATTAGAATTGGATAATGACCAGTCATAATCCAAATTACGCGTTAGGCAAAATAAATGCTTGGTAACATGTACGCTTTCAACCAATCATTTGATTAGGATCCACGTCATCATCTTATAAACACTGATAACACGTAGGGCCATGCATCTCAGATTTAACATTTTTAAACGATGCCTATAAATCTAGAGAGCCCTCTAATGTAAGTTATATGCCTTGTGTTTTTGCAGGATGATGATAGTGAGGAAGGCACAGAGGAAGATAAGAGCTATAAGAAGTGGCTACTGAGCTCCTCGGATATGGAGATAGAACCTCTACGATTTGAAGACAACCTTGAAAGTTACGATATAGGTAAGAATGCTGTAGATTGAGCGGGAGAAGAAGAAGCATGATGCAGATCATTGCCAGGTTGATTTTGTTTCTTTCTACCTTGTCCTAATAATGTAGATAAAACATCTACAATGGGGATTGCATTTTATTTATTTTTAAAAAAGGTACCAACTTTACATTTATAATAAGTAAATACTGCAAAACGGATTTGATTTTAGCAATTATGTTGAGTAGAGGCTTTGATAGATGTGTGATTTCTCTCTCTGTAGTTTGATGTTTGTTTTATTACATTTTGTTTTATCAGATCACCAATTTTTAATGCAAATTAATTGATGTGTGAACGGTTGTGAAGCATTAAGTGGGGATCTCCCATTTAATTTTGAAATGATATGCATGTGATTGATTATATAATAACCAATAGATTGTATTTGTCAGAGATATGCATGTGCGCACTTATATCTGGATTAGAAATGCAAGGGCTATGATTTATTTGTGACATTTTTCAAAATGTGAAAATCACTCGTGGAAGAAAAGGAAAGTATCTTGGAAAGAAAGGGTATCTCTTTAGTCACGGCAATTGTAACTTGCGGAATTATTATTTTTATTTTATTTTAAACCAGATATGGTCCAAGATGCCAACAATCAAGAGGATAAAGAAACAGACAATGATGAACAATTCTTCAATGATGTCCTGGACTATGATGATGGCCAGACGAGTGATCGCTCCGTCACCTCTTTCTCCCTCCCTGACATGGCCCTGGGTGGTGACGAAGACATGGGTTACCCTCGGATCCCACCCACCCAGGACCGACCGGACCAAATCACCAGCAACCATGTACCTCCTCAGGGTTCAGCAGCAGACGACACTGGTAGTGGTGGGCTAGATCTGGAGGGAGTCAAGAAAGAGAAGAAAAAACAACTGGTTTTCTTGACTGAGAAGGAAGCAACGTGTGAAGGACGTTTCCTGGAGAATCTTGCCGCCAAGGAGAAGAATAGATCGGAGATGGTGACAGGGGCTAGTGTAGAGGCTGCATCATCCGAGACCAAGACACCAAGAGATGGTCAAAGTTCAAGTAGAAGTGGTGAGAAACATGCTTTAATTGGTTGTTGAAGGGGTTGTACGACACATTCTCCACTAACAATTGCTCCACAATCATTTTCTTACACTAGCTAAAACTTTAATTTTAACCCTTAACCCTATTTTAAAACTGCATAGCCGGGGGGGGGGGGGGGGGGGGGGGGGGGGGGGGGGGACCTCCCCTAAGATCTTGGCCGATTGCTGCGAGAATATGCATGCATGTCAAGTGAAGTGTGAAGTGGTCATTTTAATTTTTTGAAAAATTCACTCATTTGCATATCTATGGTAATTTATGCATTTAAGGTCATAAAATTTACATTTTTACCCCTAAATCATATATTCTTTATATTCAAACATTCATTTTCTCAACATATATTCTTCAGGCCATTTGGAATAATAATACAACAACAACATTTGGAAGAGCCAGGTTATTCCTTATGTTATCTATTGTTTTACTAATTTCTTTGTTTTTGTAACTGATGTATTTTATTGTTTTTGTTGTATATAATTCTATAATTCAACTATATTGACCCCCAAAACAAACACCTAAACTGTAATCGAGACCAAATAATCAACGTTTTATCTCTTTTTTGGAAAAAATGATATGTTTTGTACACAAATTACGAAAATGTGCAATTTGCGGGCTGACATGCAAAGACAAAAGGTCACGTAACTTTTGTAACGGTAGATCTGATTTTTTTTCTTCAAGTACATAACAAATTATCGTGAAAATGTAGAGAGGGGCTTATTAAGCCCCCCCCCCCCCCCCCCCCCCCCCCCCCCCCCCCCCTATATATAGGGTTAATCAAACACTTTACGTAAGTAACGTAACCTTATCTTTTACTCCAAACCTAACTTTTCACCAACCTGTAGGGTTAGCATCAAACAGTTCTGATACTAGCACTTGAAAATCATACAGAGATGTTTGTGTTTTGGACCATATAAGTTTTATGGTTCGATGTTTGATTATAACTCCCTGCCTTTTTCATTGTAGGAAAGTCAAAGGTTCGCTCTCACACTGCACCAGCAACTACTTTGAAAGCAGGAGTGGCTTCACCAGGCGGTACCACTCCTAGGGCATCTGGAACCGGAGGAACAAGACAGAGCCGCAGGTCCAGGAGCACCAAGGGTCCTGAATGGGAACCACTGACCATGACGGCGCTCAACGATCACAAACCAGCCATTCAGCTGTTTGGAGGAGCTGATTTTGCTCATGGCAGTGAGTTCCTGTGGAAGCCTGTTCTATCCACTGCTACCACAGCCGCCACCAAAGGAACATAGCAGACACTGGGGGAGACGAGGAGGTGAAGAAGCATTTGGTGCTGTTAGTAAAGAAGATAAATTTGATTAACAATCAAAATTATTCAGCCATGAATTGAGGAATGTGATGTAAATACCATTAGCTTCATGTTATGAAAAGCCCAACAATCTTTAATGTCGATTTAATGTGTCAAAACAGCATTGTGAAAGAGTTGATGATGCCAGCTGTATAAAATAACGAAAGTACTTTTTATTGAATTCCTTCCAAATTATGTTATTGTGAAGTAAGGTGCTCAGTGGACCGTAGAACAGCATACTGAACAAACATTTGAGGACAATGTATTTTCACAGTTTTTTAACTAAATGAGCATTGAGCAAGGATGGAAGTCAGACATATAAATGATAGTCTTAAAGCATAGATATAAAAACATGATTTGGATCACTGTTGGAAACCACTATATGCTCGTTACCTACATCACAGAGAGGACAAAATAGTTCAGAATGATAGTAGGATAGAGAGTCACAAAAAAGTTAGGCTTACTGTTGTTGTTTTTTACATTGTCATATCCTTAATATTGCCTACATCATTATTAGAACTACATATCAGATTGTACAGGATCAGTACATGGTTTTATTGATTGCTGTTGTTTCTGATCCAAAGGTATTCTGTTCAAATCAAAATCTTCAAGAAGGGTTTGTTATCGTTATAAATATCTTTGTCTTTCAATTACCGGTATACAAGGAGTATATTCCGTCCGTAATTTTAGTTACTCTTCCAAGTTTTGAAAACAGACCAGCATCAAATGTTTTCCAATCGTTAATATTTCAACAAATGTAAAGTATATATTTATATTTGTAAATATATTTTAAATAGTTATATATTTCAAAATCATCAACTCTTCTTATACAGGACAAAGAAACGTAAAGATCTAGCATGAGAATGAGAAATGCACATTTATGTCACGCCATGTCATAAATGTTTTTTTGTAGTTTGCAGTGTAGACCGTATCCCACTTGGCTGTATATCATTTAATATAACTTTAGGCAAAATGAATACTAATTTGTTGGGTTCTATGTTGGTCTTTGGGAGAAATACTTGCACACTCTATTTGCTTTTTAGTTGATGCTATGTATAGAATCAATTGGTGTTTATTATGAAAACTCGTTTCATAGTTACAACAAAAAAATCATTTTCATTTATTTGATAGAGATAATATCTTATTCCTGGATTTTTGTGTGAATGATTTTCAATTGTTCACAATCTGTTCATAAAGAAACAATATACATGTACTTTGTATTGACATATCCCAATAAATATCCTTTCTTTTTCTGGAATTAAAGTTTGAATACAAAATACAAGGCAATATCCTTTGCTCTAGTTTGGAGGGTGAAAAGTTACAAAACCAATAGATAAAGTATAAGCAAGTCTATTATACCATTTAATGAAATCACCAGTTTGTAAATGTTTTTTTAATTGTATTTAATAATGTCATTAATACGTTTCACTTCTTTTGTTGTAAGTGATGTTTGTCATTCATCATGATTTTATTACGTTTTTATCTGCCACTCCACTTTGTTACGAGTATAGTTTTTGAATAAAGTTGTACAGAGTTAAACCACATTTTGGAATTCATTTAGTACTATGATTAGAGATGACAAGAGAGCGATGAAGAGATAGGCAGACAAAGGTAGAAACACATGGAGAGAAGAAGGGGTAAGGACATGTCAAGAGTTTGAGGAGAGAGTGGGAGGAGAGATGACCAGAAGGGAGAAAGATAGAAAGAAAGGGAGAGAGAGAGGTGAAGAAAGAGAGGGAGGAGAGAGAGAGAGAGAGAGAGAGGGAGGTGAAGAAAGAGAGGGAGGAGAGAGAGAGAGAGAGGGAGGTGAAGAAAGAGAGAGAGGTGAAGAAAGAGAGAGAGGTGAAGAAAGAGAGAGAGAGAGATAGGTGAAGAAAGAGAGGGAGGAGAGAGAGGGAGAGAGAGGTGAAGAAAGAGAAGGAGGAGAGAGAGAGAGAGAGAGAGAGAGAGGTGGAGACAGAGGTAGTACAGAGGGGAGATGGAGGATGAAACATGAAGCTGCAGGAATGGAAGCCTTGCAGAGGACACAAGGAAATGAGAGAAAAATATTGAGAAAAAAAGAGGGAGGTAGAAATAGAAATGGAGAGGAGAAGAGACAAGAAACATGTTATGTAATAAGGAAATGGATTGTCATAGAGAGGGAGAGCTGAAGAGTGAGAGAATGATAACATCAGTATACATATTGATGGATTGATATTAATAGAGATGGAAGAATGAGGAGAGAGAGAGAGAGAGAGAGAGAAGGAATAATATGAATCGGTATAGACAAAGATGAATTGATATTAATTTTTAAGGGAGAGAAACATGAATAGAAAGGGACAGATATCTAATCTGTTGTAATACTATCAAACGCATTTAGAACATACTTCTGTTTAGATATATGTTTTGATCTTGTAAATTATGTAGTATGCCACATATACGAACGATATCGTATTAAGATGAAAATCCCATATGAATGCACAAAATTATTTCATGATAAAAGTTTATATCATCCGCACAGCCGACAGAACCATTAAAAACGAAAATCAATAATAGGCGCGTCTTCATCATCTTAATCATCCTTTTAAGCACATAGGAGATGTGATTAATTGGGTAATGTTCTTGTGACTGGATATATAACCGATTCAAGAAGTATAGCACTATATGTGTAATGACGACATGAGGATACTAAAATATAAAATGGGAAAGTTATCATAACATTGCCTCACAAACAGTAGGATAAAAAACGGGGCCGATAAAAAAAACAAAAAACATCTACGACAGTTAGTAAAACTAATTTAGGTGTCGTTTTATTCAAATCGTTCAAAAAAGAAGTCAAATTTCAGGGATCTGAACGATATAATGTTAGCATTTCTAACAACCTTATATACCCATAAGTAAACGTATATGGCTCGGCAAGAAGAGGCCCTCATTTTTGTCAATATGCTTACTTTTATTATGATATATAAACTTTGGGAAAGTATATTGCTTTGATTTTCTTGAAATACAAAACAATATTACCCACAAAAGTGTTGCTTTAATTAGAACACGGCCCGTAATATATCATAGTATGACCGTTAGGTTTCGACTCATAAATTTTAAGCGGGACACTACATGTGCATCTAGCTCGCATAAATCATTCGTTTTGAAACCTAGCTCTCGCTTTCAATATGAATTTTACGCGGGATCAAAGGTTGGTCTGTATGTTTACCTAGTCAACCATTCACCTGGCTCTTATTATTACACACAAAGGCAAATATTTTCTAAATATGAATTGTTCTTAAACTTGCTTGTGGCCGACACGCACACGCGATTTTAACTTATCATCTACATACAGATCCACAAATAATTTGCAGACTTTGGGAGCTTCAACAGGTGGTAGGAAAAGCTGGAAAGCTCAGAGTAGGAAAAATGGCTGATTTCTTGTGTGGTTATTGTGTTGGCATCGCAGCCAGTTTAATCATAGTGTGGATTCTGGTCTCCGTCTTGGCTTACAGCGGTTTGTTTCACCGAGTGGTCGTGAGGAAACTATCTAACCCTGTTGGGAAGCTTCGAGTGGCGTATCTGTACAATACGGGGCCATATCGAAACTGCGGACCGCTTTTCGGCCGGGTGAATAGTGTGTCGCCTCATGCGCGATGTATGGGCATCTATTACGATGACCCAAAGACGGTAAGTATATGTTAGGTGGGCCATGTTCATAATGCCCCCCCCCCCTTTTTTTTTCTTCTCTCTCCTTAATCTTTACCACAAAAATATCAAAATCAAGGATAATATTCCTCAGTCAGCTGGGCGGTAGACACTGTTCAGTTTTCCTCGGCATTCATTATTGAACCAGGAGAAAGTGAAAAGGAGAGGAGGAGGAGAAAAAAGAAGAGGAAGAGAAACATAAAGGGGGAGACTGAGGAGGAAGAGGGATTAAAAAGTGAAGGATAAAAGTAAAAAGAAACTGCCAAATCGCATTAGTTCGTGAAAACTCTGTGGCTTTAACCTCGCCGTACATTGACGAGCCTATATGATGTCATTAGGAATAAGACTATTGTTGTTGAAGGCAAGTTAAACAAAGAAAATGAACGGCTTGTCTCATTTAGCATTCATAATCGGATTAATGGGGCTTACGAATCGACAATTAATCCCCAGGGTGCCATGCTCTCAAGGTTTAATACCTGATTGTATCAGAAGATCAAAAATGATTCCCTATTTATTTACTTCTTCTTTTTATGTGTGTGCGCGCGCGAATTTTTGGTTACAATTTTTTTGGCGCTGAGGAAGGTGTTTAAAGACCCTCTAAGTGTTGGGAGCCCAACAAATATGATGGCAACATTTTTTGAAAGAGGATTTCAAATTTAATATATATTTCTGCATGGATTTTCAAAAACAAATGTGTGTGAAGTCGAATTGATGAAAGAATACACAATTTAAGTTTTCTGCGTACAACAGAAAACCCAAATTATGTATTCTGTCATTTTGTCTTCAAACGCATTTTGGGGTAAATCTTTGCAGATGTGTGTCTTAATGACATCCTATTTCACAATATGATGCAATTTAAGTGAAATTTTGCCATCAATTTTTTTGCCGAATTTGGGGCTCCCAACACTTAGGGGGCTTTGAAGGTACTATGTCCCTTTTGCAGCCAACCTAAAATTCTTTAGAACTTTGCAGGAATTATGAATATGTCATGTATGTCCTATCTGTGAAATTTAAACGTTAGCAGTGTCCTAATATTCAAATTATGCAAGGAAACCGGTTTACTTGCCAGACTTCACTGCCAGACACTATTGAGTGACTGATTGTTGTTTTTTCTGTTTTGGTTATAACATACATACAGTGAGCTGTAAATGGTTAATGAGCATTTGTCTTCATCAATAACCCACTTTTTGTGATGGCCAAAATTAAACTGATTGAATCTTTGCGCAGCACAAAACGTAAGACCATTCAGTGCAATAGTCTAAAAATCAAGACTATTACTTATTGGCTCTATAGCTCCTAAGTCGATTTGACAACTAATAGTCGTTATTTTCCCACTTGAAGACATTTTCAAGCCCCACCTTTTTTTAGGGAAGTTCTAAATTAGTATTATCTTTCAAATGCCGTTGGAATTTAACCTTTTCATTTTTTTAGGCCTGTAAATGGGACATCTACCTTTAAACTTGTGTTTATAACATTCTTCATTTTTAAACCCGGATGGATTTAGATTAGCTTTTAATTTGATTTTCAATAAATGGATCATCATTATTTCAGCAGGTTTATACTCATAATGAACTTCTCATTATCCTGATGTTTGCCGACATAATCTTTAAAATCCATCTTCTCCTTTGGTCGATCAGACCCCTGAGAGTGAGCTGCGTTACATGGTGGGTACGATCTTGAGCGAGCACGATGACGCAGTGGACGATGAGCTCCAGAAGCGGTGTGAAGATGACGGTTTTAGGGTGATCGAGGTCCCTGCCATCGTCGACGCCATCGGAACCGATTTCCCTTTCCGTTGGATGCTGTCCGTCTTCTTTGCTATCTGGAGGGTTTACCCAGCCCTTAATGGGAAGATCAAGGTGAGAAAGCTGGAAAGACTCACGAAGTGACGGTAGTGAGGAAAATCCGCACGCAAATTGTATGCAATTTTCATTCACTACCGTCACTTCGTGAAAATAAGGATTATGGCGTTGGTAACGGAGGAAGGTGTAAAAAATGTGAAACATGCCTGAAAAATGGGGGAGAAAAAAGGATGATGATGATGAAACTAAAAACCAGGTATATTTTGAAGTATACCCCTATACCTATTTCTAATCGATGGCAGGCGTGCAACCCAGACATGTTCTTGAAATAATTTGGTGTTGCGAAGAAGGATTTACGGCAGCCCGACATTGTGCCTATTTTCTCCGGGCTTTATTTCGTCAAACAGTCTTGTAGCGTGATAATTCCAGTGGGGGGGGGGGGGGGGGGGGGCATTGGAGGCACCGGTCTCACTCGGAAAGTTATATTGCTAATCATGACTTGTACAAGACCTCTGATTAGCGCCATAGAGCTGAAGGCTGCCCTGCTCAAAAAGGTACACCCCCGTAATTTAATGGATATAATTCTCTGCAATCGTATTCGTATACGTTACATTAAGACATTCCTGAAGTCATGATTGAAAAGAGCGATTGGCGTCAGAGAGTGGGCTCCATCTCGGCTGTGGCCGCCACGTGATGATGATCTGATTAGAGGGAGCGTGTGGGAGGCAGTCCTATCGTCTTATTTCCTCGTCCTTAATTATAGTAGAAATATACTATCGGATAAATATTATTGTTTAGCGCAAGGCAACCTGCCACAATGTCTATACCCATTTCTCCATTAATTGCCTTTTCTCTCTTTTAATCTTTGTCCTTCTTTCCCTTTTCGTCGGCAAAGATACAGTAAGGATTGAAAGTGTGTTTTTGTTTAGGTCTAGGGTTAGGTTAGGTATAGTGTTTGATCAAGGGTTGCAGTTGAGAATTAGGTTATCTGGTTATTGTAGGATATTGACCGCGGATCAACATTGTCACCGGAGCGTGTATCAGAGAACCGAATATAATCCACTTTCCACTTTTTCAGTTGTAAGACGATAATTGTATTAAGAGTTAGGATTATATAGTGGTTGCAGTTAAGAATAAGTAGATCATTGTAGGATATTGACATATTCAAATGTATTGATGTTTCTTTCACGTGGACCTATATTGACGAGGTATTCCATTACTTGGAGTCCAGTCTGCATACATTATGTGTTGCTATGTCGAGCAAGCCTTCTGCAAGCTTACTGGCTGTCAAGGAGCCTAAAGTGTTTATCTCGAACACTGGTTTCGTAACCTTTGAAAATTCAAGGAATAACGAAACCCCAATGCAAGAAAGAACACGATGATAAGTATCAAAGAAATTGACAGTAGACTTTCATTTTTAAAAAGATAACATCCCAAATAAACGTTATCCATTTTGTATCACTCAATGGCAATGAGAAGGGTTAATTGAAACAAGAGATGCGAATGAATTGTAATCATAGTGTAGAGATATCATACATTTTGCTTGTACTAAGAATTTTCTTGTGTTTGAGTTGATATCAACACCATTTCTTTATAACTGCCCAATAGTCGATGTAAATAAGTGAGCAATTATTGTGTCTGGAATGAGATAACACACATTCACTGCTTCAGCCCAAACTCGGTATATACAAGAGGATTTTGACAATACTTTTTGAAAAGACTACTGCTCAGTCATCCGTGGCAGCACAATTATGATTATGGTATCATTAGACAAGGTATAAATTACCCTTTACCTTGATATATGATTCAAGGTCACATACGTTTTAACTTTATAATTAGAAGTTACTAAAATTGGGTACACTATTTGTATTCGAACTGTATATTTCCCTTGCATGTTATCAGTGAACCGAATTCACTGTAAGTTCAGTTGTAAGACGATTACACGGTCTCTCGGTTATATCAGTTTCAAGCGAGTGGAAATGGAAATAGGAAGGTGAATTGGATGGAGGAGACATGGTGATTTGAGCATGAATGAGATAAGCCTTTCTGGATAAAGACCAGACTTAGTCCTATATATAGGCGAAGTCCGTAAAAGGACTAGTTGAATTCTTTACAAATGAATGATTGTGGCCAAAGGGATTTCTGTATTAACTAAATTGTTTACTCTTTCTGTTTGCCCATTTTGTTTATGATATAGAAAGAAGGATTGAATGCCCGCCCTTGCTTTGAGATCTACGGAGATGGGATGACCAAATTCTACATGCCACTTAGCAACAATGACGCGTACTATGTACCTGAGGCACTCAAAAACAAATCAACTTAAACTTGGTCAAACTACATAAAGCCATTCGACCTTTAATATGACAACTGACCACAGACCAACTTTATGCAATCACAAGCCGACATCATGTCTTTTCTATAATTTCTTCAACTTTCTCCTAATCCGTTTACCCATTTTAATTCTTACGACAGAGCTCCTGATACGTACATATTAAACACAATTGAAACACACTTCTATTGGGTAACGCTTGCCCGACGACGAGGAGCCGTCCGTTTATTCGATGCGATTATCAAAATAAGCATTCAAAAAAATATGATGTATACACAAGTTTTATTATCACCTTCCTTGCATTATTTTAGAGTAAAGTGACATCCTCCCTGCACCAAGGGTTCCCAAACATGGCGCAAAATAACAGTGTACCGCCTTTTTAAATGCTCTCCAATTTACGAAACCATAATTATCTTCCCAAATGTAGAATAAACTTGAACTTGAACATTTGTCGTGAGGAAAATTTATACATGGTGTCGGCGAATGAGCGAAAGTGTATGATTTTCCTATTCTTCAGGAAAAAATACAATTTGAACATCATTCACGTTGTCACTTCAGTATTACTAGATTTACAATCATACTTATGTTGAATGCAGTTTTTGTTGTAAAAAAATGTATTATGACAGTGTTTTTTTAATTAATAGACTTATAGTGAACAATTTGTATTTTAAAGCAACTCGCACAGTTTCAAAAAAAGAACTGAAGTTAAATTATTCACCACTATATCAACCACATTGACAACTTTTAGCCAATCGAGGCGTTTTAAAAATTATTTTTACTCACCCAGTTAAGGTAAAATGCTCCAATATAGTCTATTAAGTAACATGTCCAATGAATGCCAGTATTGTACTACGTCTAAAAAAAGTGACTTATATGTAACTCATGACAGCGAAGGCTCTCGACGATCATAGTTACGATAAATTTCTTTGATCGATTATGATATATACACAATGATATACATACACACTTGGATAAACATATACACTAGTGTGTAATTTGATACACTATTTCAAGAAAGAATTCAAAAACAAATTCATAACATTGATTATGTTTGTATATATTATGTTACATATCTTAAATACACCTCCGCCATAACAGGGCACCGTGTTAACAAGTTTACGCAAGTATAGCAATTATAAAAAAATACGGTGTCATTAGAGTACTGTTATTTTTTTCACATTTTTCATACACCGCTTAGTTAACATTTTTTGAAATGATGAGCTGTCATTGAAGAATTCGAGTTTGTTTGCAACAGCAAAGAATAATTCTTAGGATCTGCAGATGGGGGCATTGAAAAAAGGCAGTACTTGCTACAGTAATTCTTGTCAATAACAATCATGTATCATGTCAAAAGTTCATGCCTTTCTCCTGTAAAACTTTATGATGTTTATTTTGTATGTGCCCGTGCGATGTGCGTAAATTTTACCAACAAAATAGTTAATGTCATCGGCGATTTAATTGTCTTTGTTTGAAATAAAATAAGCTTGTAAAGTTTTAAAAAAGACAAAAGAAGAGATAATATGATATTTGTGTGTGTACATACGTTCAGTAATGGTGGTGGTGGTGGTGGTGGTGGTGGTGGTGATGGTGCATGAGTGTGGCGTAATGATGGCCGGTTGTGATGGAGGTGGGGTGGTGGTGATGGTGCATTTTTGGTGGAGCATGATTGAGCATGTTGGTGCATGGTGGTACGGGTGGCTTGATTGTGGTTATGATGTTGGCCCTTGTGCATGGTGGTGGTGCATGATAAGGCCCCCTCCAAAAAAAATTTTTTTAAATGAATAAATAAATAAATAAAATTTTTAAAAATGTTGTATTGCCCTTTACGACTGACCCCAAAATATCGGCTTTAAAGGAAAAAAAATGAAAAATATCAGCCCAGAGAGGGGGAAACAAAACTTAAAAAAAAAAAGATTTCCGACCGACCGACCCATGTTTTGGCACCTAAAGGGCAATACAACATTTGTTTATGTTATGCCTGGTGGCAGTACGGTAGTGGTGGTGGTGGCGGTGGTGATGGTGTTGGTTGTGCAGATCAGCATGCAATGGTAAACAAACACTGTTCACTTTCTATTCACCCTTTGCGTCATACCACTTTCACAAGGCGCGCCAAGGACAGCGTCAGTCACTGACGCAGTGCTACGTTATTGACTGACGCAGTACTATACGTCAGTGACTGACGCCTCGTGTGTGACTCGCCAAGGGATCAAAAGTGTTCAAACCAAACGATGGCTAACAAAACATACTGCAATTTCTGCCTTGACATGCATCTGTAGCAATTTCTACATACTCTTCACGAAAGAGACCCATGGCCCATGGTCACTCGGCGTAAAGTGTTAACAACTTCCAAAATCTTTGACTGTTTCTCATCACAGTACAAGATTAAATTATATATAAATATTGTGTTAATTTCATTAGATCTTTTCCAATCTGTTGATCTCCCCTGTATACAAAATTGCTTCCTATAATCTTTTAGCAAATGAGAGGATGAAAGGTAATTTGTAATAAAATTCTCCGAGTGTTGTTGCCTCTTTAAAAAAAAAATAGCTTGTGACAGTAACAAACGTAATTACTGTTTAGTCAATACACAGATATGACATTCAATTACTCAATACAAAGTTTGCACGCAGGAACAACAAAATGTTGCCTTTAATATTGAACTTAAATGAATGAATATCCATACATAGATAAAACTTCTTTAAAACTCCTTAATATGATTTTTACACTGTCACAAATATTTTCAAATATCACCAATTGTCAAGCATAGGGCTGTAATTTGAAATAAATATATTCACAGTTGTGTATATATATATAATATATATAATAAATATCATAACTATCATGACATCCCCGGTTAGTCAGAAAAATTTAGTTTCTCAGGCAATTCAGCAACTGATGAGTTTGAAATGTTTGTGACCCTATAAATGAATGAAGGGACCTCTGCTCACTGTGGATGGTTCTGATGGTAATTGTGACGTCATCCCTTCTCCACCTCCTTATCGGAATCGATCGAATGGTAGACGTTGACGTCTGTAACGCTTTCGGGTAACGATTCGTCTGCTCGTTTCTTCCGTAAGTAACGCATCCCGAAAAGCACCAAAATCTATTTTTGAAAAAAGAGGGGGAAATGAAAGTAATCAGTTATAATGATGGTATTGGTGATGATGATAATTGGTGATGATAGTTCCATTTTTATTTTCACTTTTAAAATGAGGAAATGATTACTATGTGGTAAACTAGTAAGGGCGGAACATAAAGGGGATTATGTGGTAAAGTATTACAAGGGCAAAACACAAAGGGCTGGAATGTACAAGTTGTAATAAATGGACTCGTATACTTCTTGTTCTGATGTCACAGATAAACAATGCAACGATCCTTCGGAATGTTTTCCAGGTTGGGTTTGTTGACAATGTTGAATGGTTCATATACCTTTTTATTATGAAAAACAATAATATTTATACTACTTCACCAGAAGTAGTCTATAGAGAGATAGAAATGTAAAATGTGTATCAGTTGATTTAGAATGCCTCGGAAATGATGGCCTTAATCGCACCCAATTATAAATGTTGTCAGTTTATTCAAACACTTTTATGAGGTAAGAATTGTCCAGAAATTCATTAATAGCTTAAAATGAGACTAGATTTGATGATAGTGTTCAAGAGATAGAAATCAAAATTGATAATTATTGTGTGATTAGGAAAGATCGTAATAGACACGGCGAAGGAGTGGCTATCAATATACATGAGACTATGAATTTTACTCATATATTATAATTCTGAAGATTGATTTTAAAATAGATAATTGTTATCCATTGATATCGTCCTCCGCGAGCAAAACGCAGCTGAACATGTTTCCGAAATTACAAAATCGTGCTGGAAGAAAAATGTCGTGTAATATTGTCCCAAAACCAAGTTAATAGACCATTTCGTAGTTAGCACATGGGTCAAATGACCCCAAATTTCCACAGATCTTTTACTCATGGAGAAGTTCCACTTTGTGTATTTTAGAATAATCAATGCCAAAGTCATGTATGTGCTTCCTGAAAAGCTTTTGTTTGTCCTCTTGTATCATAATAATGTACCGTAGGTGCACACATGACTAGTAGGGACTTTTAGATTCTGCACGACGAGAACGCGGACTGCCCTTTTAAGGCAATGTGACGTCACTGTCAGTGCCTTAAAAGGACGTCACATTGCAGTCCACGCTCTCGTCGTGCAGAATCTAAAAGTCCCTAATGATTACCTAACATGAGCACGTATTCATCTCTGTGCGTTTTACAATTTTATCGGAAATGACCTTTATCTGCCCATGCGCAGATAGTATTTAGGAAATGGAGTACCCTCATAATTATTTATACCCTGCCAAGCTGCCCAGTTTGAGATGCACTTAAAAGCCAAGTTTATATCTGTATAATCCTTCGTCATAGAAAGACCAAGTGCATTCACTATCCACTTCTCAGGAAAGACCACCTCTATTATGTTTAAGCCCCATAGATAAAACTATCAAGTAGTCCATTTTCTGGCGGGATCCTTTATGCCTTTGTGATGGTGGCCCTCACACATGTCTTTGTACCTTTAGCAGGGAGTGTTTTAGGGGTTAACCCCTCCTCAAAAAAACAAAAATTGTTCTCACACCCTCCTCCCCCCCCCCCCCCCCCACCCACTGAGCAAAATATCGGCCCGCACGATTTTCTATCTAGCTAGCTCTCTCTTCATCTTGTGTTTTACATAATTTGGAAGTTCATAATGATGTGACTGATTTGATTCTCCAAAGGTTGGAGATGATAAATACTCTCATATGACTCCGGAATTACAAGTCTCTCCTCGCTGCTTCATTTCATGTACCTCTCCTACTGCCAATAACAAATAAACCGATCCCAACACAACACTTATTTGGAAAATAAGTGTTTTAGAACATAGATCTTTGCACGAAATTCATGATATTCTAGGGTGGGATACTTAATCTCATTTAATGTACAACATTCTGCACGATGATGCTGTACATTATTTGCAGGAGAAAATTATTTTTAAATGATAAGAAAGCTGCTAAAGATAATCAAGGTGAACCTACCTATATTTTGGGCTGAATACACATAATTGCAAACGTACTTTTCTATATCGTGGTGGTAAATTTATATAATCACTTGCCCTTTAATGTTCGAAAATAACTTTGGATTGTTTAACAAAGAAGTAAACAACAAGCGCGTAGCCAGGATTTCATTTTAGGGAGGGCGGTAGTGAGCACGCGAAGCGTGCGAATCACTTACAGAGCGCGCGTAGCGCGCTCCCTAGGGGGAGGGTGCAGGGAGTTTCCCCCCTCCCGCGCGAAGCGCGAAAGCTTTGAGGTTTCATCAAATTATAAGAGAAAGAAGACGATTCGTTGGACCGTTCTCGAATCTTAATCCTAGTAAATTCAGTTTCTGTTGACGTTTCATTAGGGAAAGAAGACGATTCGCTGTACCGTCCTCGACTCTTAATCTTTGTTTGAATCAAGTTCCCCTGCCTCCGCGCGTAGCGCGGAAGCTCTGAAGTTTTATTAGATTATTAAAGAAAGAAGACGATTCGTTGTACCATTCTCGACTCTTAATCCTTCAGTTTCTTTTGACGTTTCATTAGAGAAAGAAGACGATTCGCTGTACCGTCCTCGACTCTTAATCCTTTTTTTTGTATCAAGTTCCCCTTCCTCCGCGGAAGCTGTAGCACGGAAGCTCTGAAGTTTTATTAGATTATTAAAGAAAGAAGAAGATTCGTTGTACCATTCTCGATCGACTCTTAATCCTTGTCTGAATTCAGTTCCCCCCCCCCCCTCCCCTCCCGCGGCCAGCTTTGACGTTTCATAAATTATTAGAGAAAGAAGACGATTCGTTGTAGGCCTACCGTTCTCGACTCTTAATCCTTTTTCTTCCTACGTCCTCTTCCTTTCTTCTTTTTTTCTCTCTTTTTTTTTTTGGCCGGCGTTTTTTTTTTTTTTTTTTGGGGGGGGGGGGCGACCGCCCCCACCGCCCCCTGGCTACGCGCCTGGTAAACAATGAATCCATATACCAAGAAAATAGTAAATGTATCATGTAGTTTAAAGGTCTAACTGTAATCTGTATTATAAGTATATTTTATTTTATGAAAATGGACCCTTCAATCAATAAAACTACAATTAAATTAAGCTAGGGGATGGGAAGGGTAGGTGGCGTAGGTCCTAGGAATGTTTGTTGTTCATATAAGTATACGCACTCTGTTTCAGGGTTTTTGTTCATATTATTATTATTATTGATTAACTAATTAGTTGTAGAGGTGCTGTGGTCGAGTGGATACGTCGCCGGACTGTCGATCACAAGGTCCGCGGTTCGAGTCCCACTGCCGCACTAATGTCCTTTGGCAAGACATTGATCTACATTTGCCCCACTCCATCCAGGTGAAGTAACTGGGTACCTGGTAGGAATTTATTCCTTGAAATGCTAGAGTATGGTAGCCGTGCTAAAGCCAGGGTAATAATCGGGAGCGCCAGGAGGGTCAAATCTGACTGACATGAGCGCTATACAAGAACCCACTATTATTATTATTATTATTATTAGTAGTAGTAGTCAAATTTGTTTAAGCGGGGGGGGGGGGGAGAGTGAGCACTATTTTTTTTCTTCTTTTCTTTATCCAGTTCGTGAGAAAATGAGAAAATATTTAGTGGGGAATCAGCCAGCCGATGAATAAGCGGGGGGGGGGGGGGGGGGGGGTAAATGTGAGCACTAAGTTAAACAAAAAATCAAAATCAAAATCAAAATGGGGGTCAAAATGGGTGGTCTCCCTTCTGTTCTGACAAAACATCGAGGACGTTTGATACGATGTCCCCCTTGGAAAAATCGTGGGGGTCGTGTCCCCCTTTCCCCCCCCCCCCCCCCCTGATTGACGCCCTTGTACTGTACACAGAAAGATGTATATGGGACTACCCTATATCTATCCAGTCCGGATTTATATAATAATGTACCCATTTTATCAATTAGTAGGCGGTTTCCCGGCAAAATGTTATCGTCACTTATTAGTCAAAACATATTCATTCACATGATTGGTAATAAGAGCTTCCATTTATTTTTTGAGAGGGGGGCGTTTCCAAAACTGATCTTTACTTTTAAGCGCTTTATAAACCCAGAATATTATTGATATATTGTTAAAAAAAATATTCGTGAAAGTATCCAGTACAATTATAACTGTTTTTTCCGATCAACTTAAGCAATTATGATTGTGACCAACTTAATAATAATGATCGTTTACTTAATGGTACTACAAAATGGCAAAATATCTTCTTCTTTGAGTTTGGCATAAAGTAGGCGTGCATTTGCAAAAAATTAGTGTGATCCATTATTACCTTAAACTTTATATTTTTGTCGCATCATTTTTTAAACAGTGTGCATGTTCTATGACACAGAAGGAAACATGTACATTTTAATGTATCTCCTTGGGCATATTATTGATTCCGTTTGGAAATGTGTCTAATTTATTGGGCGCACATGCAAAACGTACACGTGCAAACCTCATATTTACTTGTAAATGGCGTCAGGATTACTTAAAAGATAAGAGATGCACTATAGAATGAAAGGAATTATTGACACATGCACAAAGTTTCTAAGCATTTTGTCGATCCTCCTTGAAACTCTCAGATTGTGAAGGGTCCTACAGAATGAATCCCTAATGTTGCCATTTTTATCATTCTGAGAATAAAAGTGGACTTAGGCTCTCTTCACGAAAAAAGATATTCACTCATGGCAGGCTATCCTGATCGAAACAAAGTAAGATCATTGAGGTAGTTAAAGGGGCAGGGGAACTAAGCCCTCACAAACTACCCCCCCCCCAACAACAACAAAAAAAAGAAGAAAGAAAAAAGGGAGATTAAAAGAGAAAATGAACCTGAAAAGAAGACACTATGACCTCCTTTATACACCACCCCACCCTTATAAATGAATGAACTTCTAATTTACATATCATCCACACAAAGAAGACCACCCCACCAAGGTGCCGGTGCCTCTTTAATATAAGTCTACATGTTCCCACACTAGTATGCCACTGAGTAAGATCACCATAATATCCTTAGAATCTTGAAAACAACTGCTTGGACACATTCTATTGAATGCCCATGTCAATCATGGAATGGGATGGGGATATAATCGTTCGTTCGTGTCTCCTTAGATCAAGATTACTGTAATCTTGATCTTCGGAGTAGTTGCTACAACCGGCCGTGTCAGACACGTTGCCCCGGGGTGCGAGATAGGACTCTTGTAGCGTGCCCCCATTTAAAACAATTATACAGTTACAGTTAACAATACATTTAATTAATAGTATGAAACTATTAAAATTACTCTCACGTTACGGGAAAAAATATTGCATATACATATATTATGAATCAATTGATTTGGTCGATCCAGTTAGATTATGTAACTATTCACTCTTCCTTTGTACGGGTCCCCTCTCCTATCCCTGCCTCCCTTTATTCGTCTCCACTTGGGCATAAAGGGATACCCAAGACTATGATATTACTCACGCACTGTTGTGTCGTTCCAGGAAGATGACCTCCCTGGTTGTTCCGAATTCTCAAAGTGCTGTCTGATGGTCATTGATGCCGACCGTTCTTATCTCTGGTGGGACAATTAATGTTCTTTCTATGAATAGCAGACGGCAAGATGACTGCCCTCCCCCGCAGTCCTTTATATCCGAAATCAAACTTTAACCTTGGACTTAAAAACCTAGGTCCATGCTTGTAATAAACCCGAGAGCAAAAACTGTAGAGGTGTCAATCGTATAGTCGTCACACTTGAATAGATTATGTAAAGTCGTTGGTTCGAGCCCCAGTACGGCACTAATGTCCTTTTGCAAGACATTAATGTCCATCTGCCACTCTTCCCCACGGTGTAATAAAGAAGTTCTATGAATATTGTGAGCACTTATATCGGTAGCTTGTCGTAAGCCAGTGTCAGATTAGAGGGCTTCTGATACCTCTTGTGGTGGATGATAATTATGAGCACTATATACAGAAGCCAATTATTGAATGCAAATATGCGGATTCTTATGTGATTGTGTTTTCTCTCACCCAACAGAGAGAGCCTGTGGGCCGTTACTTGAAACCCATAAAGTTCTAACTTCTTGGACTTCCCATTGATATGTGTGTTATAGAATATTTTACAAACACGCGTTTCTATGGGAAGTCCACGAACTAAGGGTGCGTTTATCAACTTTGCCACTCAAAAACAGCATTTCTATACATATAATTATGAAGTATATAGAAACACAGTAAACGAACGTGATTTTTCGATCTTCTTGTAGTTTTAAGCGTATAGCTGGCATGTGCACGCGATGACAATACACTCAATATAGTTGAATCATTCCTTAATTGTTGTAAAGATTATAATTGATTTGTAATATTTTGTTGGAAACAGAAATAAAATTGAATTGAATTGAATCGCATTATACGTAAACAAACGTTAACAATGGACGTAAGCATACAACACAGCGCATGGCGCGCGCTTTTTCTCCGAACCGGAAATTAGCCTGGGAAGGTCCGAAACATATTGAACAGCTTTGCGTTTAATCATCTCTCAGAAACGTCATTCTAGCTCATAGTAGGTATCAAAACGCACTTTTTCGGCGTTTCAATATGCACATAATTATATAAAGACGTATGCCTAAATGTGTCTGCGTTTATCAACATGCAAATTTGCCGGAATTACGTTTGAAAACGCTGAGTTATTATGCTAGAAAGGAGTTGATAAACGTACCCTTCGACTTATGACCGTTTCGAGTAACGGCCCCCTTGAGAAGGCTAATGGGGTTTCCTAAATCATGATCCTGTGAATAATTTAATCATAATCACGGATATGCCCCCTTTCAACGTTGTCAATTCTAACTCCCAACATATTTTACCACGTATTGTATTCTTGATATGCTTACGAACTATTAAGTATAGCGTAAGCCTGATAAGAAGTTAAGAGGATAAAAATACGCCCAGTTTCATCTTCTCCGCAACGAGTCATTCATGGCCTGTTTGGGTAAACTGCGTGAGGGAAAGTGTGCGCAAGAGGCCAGTTTGGAAATACAATCTAAGCACATGCAGACCGGTTAACCAACATATTCAAATGTTATGAATATTTTCATACAAAGGTTGTTCTTGACAACCTGCAAGCTTGTTCGAGGCTTGCCCGACGTATCAACATGCAATGTATGCGGACTGGATTCCAAGTATTGTAACAATACTGGAATCCAGTCCAGTAATTTATTCATCATCACTAGGTCCCCAGGAAAGAAAGATCCATACATTTGAATATCTTAGTAACCGGTCTATTAACAAACCAACTGAAAAAAAATACTGAATTAGTGCTCATTAATGTTTATTATCGGTTTATTCATGCCCTACCCCTATATTCCATGGTATACGGGTGATAGAACCTTTTTTTCAAAAGGGGGAAATATCGAAGCTATTCGTGGAGCACCTCCATTACTCTAAAAGTGATTATTCTTAAATTCACAAAGTGGGACCTCTTCATGTTTACAAGGTCCGTGAATATTTTGGGGTTCTTTTCTACCATGGGCTAATTACGAGCCGGTCAACTGTCCTCGAAGACATTAATTCAAATGTATTATATCCCAATTTGCAAAATTTTAAGTATAACTGTCTGTAACCTAGCTGGTTCAGACATTATTAATCCATTAGATGTTTGTTAATACAAAAGAATGTTAGGGGTGACAAAGGATGATCTACATCTAGCCTATATATACCACATAATGATTTACTTAATTTCAAAACGACTGGGGAGTTAACCTTCAAAAATAAAGACCTCACTCCACAACTTTAAGAGCTGTGATTTTAGTGCATTATTGACAAATTTCTTACAAAAGTCATGAGCAAATCCGCAGTTGTCCATTTCAGATTGATTTACGGCTACTCTTATTTGGATTTATAAAAGTTCTCATCATCATGGTCTTAGATTCTTTCTTTTTTGTACGGTACATGAACCCCCCCCCCCCCCGTCTAAAAGTTAATCACTGTCTTGCAACTTTTTTTCCTGTTCCTTTTTTAATCTACCTGGATTAAAATACCGCGTCAGGCCCTGTGTTAACTCCTTTGTTGTATGTGCGTCTGTATAAAAATGGCGCCGTGCAGATCGAGGTTGGTAGGGGGGGGGGGGACACTGAACACTAATCTAATTCAATGAGCCGGAAAGACAGTTAGCTTTACATCTTATAGAAAAAATCCAAATCCAATCGTACGTGGTAAGTGGTTAAAAGAATAAGATTGCACACACACGTCTTTTTATTTTTTTAATCTTAAAAGGCTTATTAAAACAGAATAGACGCACACTCTAGCTGACTGACTCGCGATTTTCACAGTCCATCACCTTTAAAACGTAGAAAAATGATCGAGTTCAAAGCCCAACAGTCATATCAACCTTTAGGAAACTATGTGTCCAACTTGGTAGATGTTTGCTCAATTCGGAGTGAAAGGCGATGGCAAAACATCCCTTAAGGTGAATACTAAATTGCCTAAAAGCTGGTCGAATACACAATGGCCTCAGCTGGATAGGTTTAAACCCATATTTCTATATCATCTTTACGCTAAGTAGCACACATTAAATTCATGCCGAGTACTAGACCATTGTGACCAAAGTGTGAAAGAAACTGTATCTTGAAATTATTGGGAACAATAATTGATTAAGAAAAAAAATGGCGTTTAAACTCTTCAAAGTGGAAATGATGAGGTCATGAAAATCAAAATTTGATTCACATTATTTTGTAGATTATTTCTCGCCATTAATAAATTTTGAGTCTTCGTTTAATTTGACATTGCAAAAAATGACGGTCTTCCACATAATTATAGTGAACGGAAATATAATAAAATTAGAACGCTCACAAACAAGTTATCACTTTAACTACAACTCGTCATTCTCTGTAAATGTGCTGGGCGTTATTTTAAAAACAAAAATACTACTTACCCCAATAATCAATGCTGCCACAAAAAGCACCGGCCATATGGTTTTATGGAGTGAATCGTTGGTGTGCTGGACGCGAGCGATATTCTCCGATTCTGAAAAAGGTGAAAGAAAAATGATTGCGTTCATTGTCTCAACGATGATCTGTATAAGTATCAAATCATAAACCGTTTTAATAATAATACACCAAGGGCCCATATTCACATAACATTATAAGCCCATTTGGCAACTGAATTGCTCTCTAGTTGTGATCTAAGAATTAGCAGGTAATCATAAGACCTCATTAAGTTTAGTTTGCAACTATAGGCCCTGTTCATGAATCCTAGTTGGTAGCTAAATGGCCCCTATAGTTGTCAACTAAATCTACTTTAGTTGCCAACTATATCAAACTGGTATTCATAAAACCTGACTTAGGTCAGTTGGCAACTAAATCTCTCCCCAAATTTAGAGTCGATAAAGGGTAACTCATTACTTGTGGGCAAGAGTGGTCAGGATCTCATAGAATTGGAAGAATTTTGTCACGAAAAGGGAAGAGAGAGGGTATATATTTCAGGATAGGAGGAATCCCACAGACACACTAAATGATGCAGACTAGTTAAGTGCTACGGATTCCCCGATAAATGTCATCTCAACCCCAAATAAAAAATAAAAGACCTTTTTGTGGCCATTCTGAAAATCATTTCCTTTCCAACTTTGTTCATCCTCTCTCCCCATTGAAGAGTTTGTATCGAACAACATTTTGCACAGTGCATTCATGTACTTGCACATTTTTCAACGAAACATACATTCACAACAAGACAACAAGTAGTGTTATAAACACTTTAACAAGGCTATAGAGCTCTTCGAATAAAGAAAAAAACAATAGATAGGAAAAAAAGGGAAAACAGAAAAAAGAAAGAGCTAGAAAAGGAACCCCAGAGCGCTTTATTCTATTCTCTATTTGACATTAAATCGATTGACAAAAATAGACTGGCAGCGCTGCGCAAGGACTTATGTAAATTAGTAAACTTCCAGCCTATGTTGTACTTAATTCTAATTTCACCACCCATGTCTACTCCACCAGCAGGCACACAATAGCTAAAGTTCTCAATTAATTATTGAGGTAGTTACCTTCGTATAAGTGGTAACTATGGTAACTAGCTAGGTACCACCTAAGCCCTGAAAGACAACTAGCTTAGTAAAACAAAATTGAATATAGGTTTTGATCGATAAAGAAAAATTGTATCATATTATTGTGACAAAGGCAAACTGTGTTTATCTTCACATTCTATTATTAGAAGTTTAATATGAGGGAAAGTTGACTTGTACACATAGTGCGCAATGCCATTGTCATTTTGCTATTGCTCTCTCTCTCTCTCTCTCTCTCTCTCTCTCTCTCTCTCTCTCTCTGATTTATATGATACAAAAATATAGTAGCCGTATATGTACAATGTGTTCTGTAGGTAAAAATGGTAACAATGCTTCTCCTGTCGATTTGTCAATGAATTTTATTTGTGAGAAGAAAATTGACGTCATTTCTAATCAATCCTGAAAAATCATTAAAGTTCAAAGGAAAGTGGTTATTACTCTTTAAAGGCCCACTGCACTACTTATAGCTACTTGCGCCCTCTATATAACAAACAATGCCTAATCGGTGACCATTGGTCCCCCATGATCCTCTTTTTCTTATGTTAACTGAGAGCTGAGTTAATGAGATAACCACCTGTTCAGTAACCGTGCAGGGCGGTCTAATCCCTCCTGTAAACTACGGCAGATAAGCTTTAAAAAGAAATATTTTAGCAATATTCATCCTCCTTCCTCTAATTTTTCTTTACATTTCTATTGTGATAATATAATGCCCACAGGTTCACACGCACACCAACCCTCATCTCCCTCTCTTACGAACACACCCACACACATCGTTATAATACATACGTCATGTACAACAATCCATGTTTACGAATCTGTCAGAGCGGGTTGGACGTGCGGGGTGCGTGAGTTTTATGTGCGTTGGTCATTGTGTGCGTGGTGTGTGCGTGTGTGCGCGTGTGTGGGTGCGCTTTATACTTACTCGATAAAGATGAATTATTTTCTGGTGAGGCTGTAACTTTGTTGTATGTCACACCCACTGAGCTAACACGGTTGTCAGTGAATAATGTTGTAGTGGAAACAGATGTTGCTGCATCAGTTGACGTAACTTCTAATGTGGTTTGAACTAAAAAGAATTGAAAGAGAGCGGCATAGAAATTTTATGGTAAGAAACTAAAACGAAACGAGACTTTATAGGGATAGTTTCACACAAATATTTCAATATACTTTCTGGCAAATTTGACTATTTCGCCTGCCTATATTTCAATGAGTGCTGGCGTTCAAAGGATTTTTTTGCACCTGCTATTACAAAAACATAGTAGTGCATTTTAAATATTCAACTTTATTTTAGACCAAGTGAGAATGCAATTTAGCTGTTCAAGTTCACGTATCCAATAGGCATGCAGGAAGGAGTTGCGGGACTCTGATTTGTATCCCTTTCCCAATTGAAATACCATTTTAAGTTTCGAGATGATATCTCTTTGATCAGGTAGATATTATGTCTTGTATGCAAAGAGTTTGTTAGACATCTTCTTGCAATTATAAAGACCTCATGTTTCGTTACCTAATTTTCCATTTTTTTCAAGTTTGATAAATAAATGTTAGTTTTCATTTGCCATTCCTTTAAAGTTCTTTTTCTAATTTTCCCCATTTCCTTAATATTCGACGTTTTTCTGCTATTTACTTCTCAAATACGGTTTAATCTTACTCATAGCCTATTCAATTGAAATTTATTAGTAGTCCGCATAGCTCTCTTTTTTTGTTTACCCCTTTTTTTTTAAATCAGAAAAACGACTTATTAAATCACGTCTCTTAATCCTACTCTATCCTGTCTAAAGGCCTCCAGCGCATAGGAATCGCTTTGAAACCCCGGATCGTTCGTTCCAGACCGCAAGTCTTCCTATTATTCCCCAGTGAACTTAATGAAGCATTCCATGGAAAACAGCTATCTATTCATCAATACAAGAGATTAAAACCATCAACAGGGAACTTATCCACCCCAGTCAGGTTTGATAAAAGATTTAGAGACAAGTTGCCCCGTTTTATTTTTACCCATGCACTAGTTGGAGATTCAAATATCTTAATTCACTATTTCTCATTTATATTAATGTCTGTCTTTCTCCTTTCATCTCAATATTTCTGCTATACTTCTACAATAATATTGTGCATTCTTTTAGTTCTTACTCCTTTTTCAAGTTGAAAGAAAATACTTGAAACTTAAAAGGTAAATTGTCAAGTACCTGTAGTGGGAAGTGATATGACGTTCAGCATTTTTGTGGGATGCTTGTAGCACGAGCCTGTTGTCTTGTCTGTTAAGCAACAACCATACAATCCGGAGTCTTCCGATTCGACACGAAGTATTGTCATTGTGCAAGTGACCTTGTTATCGGCAAAAGTCGGGCCAGATCGGAGATATTTCAGGTTTTCTTCAATAATCGTCTCATTCTTGGTGAAGCTGATCGTAGCACATGAAAAGTGGGGGCTGGTTCCGCCAGAGATGAACACCCGGCAGTATAGCGTGACGTTCGAGTACTCGGCAGTCGCCCATCCTTCTTGACTTTCGATAAAAGTGGCTGAGGAAAATGAGGAAAAATTATTGATCTCAAATCAATTTGAAACATAATTTTAAGGCAGTTTAATCAAAATAATGACGTTGATTTAAAGTAATGCAGTGTTATAGTGGTATTGATAATGATAATGTAGAATAGTATAACCTCACTTATTAAACTAGGGCTATTTGTACGTTCAATTAAATCATGAAGAAATGACAAATCTTGAAGGAAACTAGTTGGCAATACTATAATAACCCTTATTCATGACGTCGTGTGAACGCTATCAAAACCAAAGGTGACAAATCCTGAAATATGTTTGTATAACGATTGCATTTTCCCCTGTATGTCTTCTGATTAAACCCGATATGGTGACTCGAGTTAGAAACAAAGGAGAAACTTAGACTAGGCAACACCCCCGCCCCCGCCCCCGCCCCCTCCACTCCGGGAACGGAGGGACCGCATGCGTGTTCCTAAAATCTCCGGCTCGTAACAAAAGAAAAAGGTCTACCCGTATTGACTTTACACACCGGACTTATGCTGAAAAGGGGGGGGGGGGGGTGGTGGGAACACGCATATGCGAAGCCTAAATAACACTGAGTGGGGGGGGGGGGGGGGAACACCTCGGTCTATATATAACTTCCTTTGTTAAACTCAATATTTTAAGGCCGAGCTTAAACCCATCGTCTGGTCTAGATTTAAGTAGGATATTGACATATTTCGTCTTTAGCCAAACTTAGAAGTTTACAAGGTTTGACGTGGCTTATCCTAGATCGAGGGTCACCTTGATTAATTGTGTATATTCTACGAAAGAGAATACAACTAGCTGTTTCCTTTATGCATGACAACATGTGGTTTAAATCCGATTGCAAAACTGAATTATTATACTACATGTATTAAAGGATTTCATGCCGGTATCAAAGTTGGAACCATAAGGCAATACTTATGCTTTACATAACAAAAATTACACCCCTTTTTTTCTTATGACGGTGGGAGAAAATCGTAACAGAACTTGATCTTAGAAATACAGTAGGCTTGCGGGTGCACCACGTGAGAGAGAGAAAGAGAGAGAGAGAGAGAGAGAGAGAGAGAGGGTTGAGGAGTCCTGGAAAGGACTCTGACTGGGTAATCTTTCTTGGGGGAGTGTAGTCTCTCTCTCTCACATGGTGCACCCGCAAGCCTACTGTATATCTACATCACCATACAAGCCGACACTTACAAGCAGCATCTTGATCTTAGAAGTAGTGCATAGAAATGAAAAATATACATATTTTTTTAAAACCATCATTTTCTGGTTCATTTCTTCGGATTCTTTGTTACCGTCTTGTTTGCGTTTGCCTGCCAATATATTTTATATCCCTGTTCTATATGGACAAAGCAATAGTAAGTTGAGGATTAAGGTTGACCTGGTTGAGTGGAGTCAACCCTAACTTTCTCAAAAAGAATCTCTGAGTCCTACGAAATCAATTTCTAAACTGTCTAATCAATTTAGCCATATTCAATCAAGTTTTGTAATGATTAATTACATTCGTATAAACAGGATCATACGTTTTTTAGTACTAAATTTCCGAACTGAGTTTCTACAATTTTGCAAAGCTACCAATTTTTTAGTAAATCAGTATCAAATAACAGATTAAACGAATCTATTTTAATCCTATCGAATCGAATGCAGTAAATTCCAGAGCCTATAATGATAATCAATGTGGATAATGTGTTTTCGTACTCTGATCGTTCAACAGAAGCGGATCTAGAGGGGGGTTGGGGGGTTGCAACCCCCCAAAAAAAAAATCCGAGGACCATTTTTTTAAATCTTATCTTTTTTTTTAAACTTGTAATTTTATTTTATTCTATTTCTATGTATTTATTTCATTTATTATTATTATTATTATTATTATTATTATTATTATTATTATTATTATTATTATTATTATTTCTTTTTGGGGGGAGGGGGGGGGGGGGTTGGGCGAACAAATGTCACAGAGTCGCTTGCCCTCCCCCCCCCCCCATCAGCTTTTTTGAAGACACGGGCCACCGCCGAAGTGACAAGCTAGGCCAGCGTTGCCGATTCTCATCCCCAAAATCCCCACATTAAAAAAAAAAAAAAATTGGGGGATTGTTGAAGTCTTTGGGGATGAAAAATAAATATTTGGGAATGAAAATAATATTGAGTTTTATGAAAAACGAATTTGGGGATTTTCTGTCAAAATTTGGCAACTTTGGGGATATTTTAAGTGTCGTTTGGGTGGGGATTTTGTGAAGATTTAACCTGGCAACGCACGCTGAGCTGGGCTGCTCATTATGCTATTTACCTTCCGGTTCCGGAAATGAAAATGCCGATAATAATCTTTTATCATAAACAAAATACTCACAAAATACCAATGCCTAATAATATTTCAGACATATTAGTTCTAATCTAGTTATTTCCTTTTGCTCCATACCGTTCACGGACTGGAGCAAAAGAGATAATCGTTTTCTTAATCACTATCGCCTGAAATAAAAATAAATGGTAATAGACTTACATCTAGTGGCATCCTCCCACAGGCGCGGATCTACGGGGGGGGGGTTTAGGGGGTTTAACCCCCCCCCCCCTTGGGCGGCCCAAAAAACAAACAAAAAAAAAAAAAGGAGAAAAAAAAAAAAAAGAAAGAAAAAAGAATGCACGCTGGAGAGAAACCCTTTCAAGCGCAAATATTGTGAGAAGATATTCAACTCATCTGGTAACTTAACCAAACACATGATAACTCTGGTTATAACAGTGTATTTAACTGTTACTTGATTTAAAAAGACGTTATCATGCACTGCTTTTTATGGTCTCCATTGTGTTAATAGATGCCAGGAAAACATCACTTACGAGGTTCAAATAAACACCCAAAAAAAAATCGGCTCGCCGCTTCGCGGCTCGTGGACGATGCTCCGCATCGTCATTATTTTGGTCAACCCCCCCTTAGCAAAAAGCTAGATCCGCCCCTGTTCAACCACTTTGTGTTACGCAAAAAAAAAAAAGCGACACAAATAAAATCGACGCCGGATTTTACATTCATTATCAACCATCCAATTGTGTCAGTATTTTTAATAGTTTTTTAAATAACGGATTAAACGAAGTTTAACGTACCATGTATTTTTAATTTCTTAATTTCCAGTCGAGCAGTAATCCATCTCCTAAAGGAATCCAGTTCGGCAAGTTTTTGTTATCATCAAGTTGTGTACAAAATAATTCATCAATTTGATAGATTTTTAATATGTCTTCTGGTACGTTTTGTTAGACATGACATGTGTGGCAAGGGTTAAACATATTTTAATCTCATTTTAATTTGTCAAGAGAACTCATCAGATGGCACAGCATGCATATCCACATACAATGATGTGATATACTACGCTCCGGGGAACCTGTTCGGAAGATCGTCTACCCAGAAATAAAGGGAAAAAAATGCAATGACTTAAAGGTTAAGACCACTCCAAAAATAATTTGCTTTGAACAGATGCAGAAAACCAAGAGAAACAGGGCAAATTAAATTTAAGTAAAATCGGATAAAGAAGTTATGACTTTGTTACCAAGTATGAAAATCTATCGAACTTAGAAAATCACTAGACAAATTGCCAATTTGGTTATCAGTTTAGGACGTCATTAGTGACATTGCCTCACTATATTAATAAATTGCTTTATAATTACATGTATATTATGATCCCATTAATTTCCCTTTTTATCACCAAAAACTTGATTCCCCCATGCCTTTGCCCAGCTTATATGTTTTGTATCATATTGCGTGCATGAAATTTCACAAAATATTTTATGAACTTTGAAGAATAATTGATACTATTTTCTGAATATCGTATATTCATAATCAGTGATTTTTATATAAATAGTTTATCAAATCCACATTTTTCATGATTTAACTGAAAAATTATTACTCTATATTAGTGCATTTTATAAATTTATATTACCAATATAACGAAAACAATTAGCGGGTAGTGAGGCAATGACGTCACAGACTCATGAGTGAGCTGCCAATTTGTCTAATGATTTTTCAAAGTTTTTTATGTTATTAAAAATTCATAACTTTCTTATTAATTTATCCGTTCTTTCTTAAACTTGTTTTGGTTGGTTTGGCTGATTTTTCTGCTTCTATTGAAAGTAAGTTATTTTTTGTAGTGGACCTTAAGCTCCGCCCCATTATCATGGCTCTGAAGTGTTTCTTTGCCAAGTTTCGCTATAATGTCAAAATAGAAGGTCGTCTCACTCGGTCGCTACGCTTTCTCGAAATGCGGAATTGGCGATACCAGTGGCGGGATGCCTTTCTTCATGTGAAGAGCGAAAGGGATAACCCTTTAAAAAATATGGGAAATCACCAAATATTGTCTGATAAAATTAATGATTATTTAGCGCTGCCTAACTCATCCATTCGAGAGTGCAAATGTATACCTTTAAGTCAGATGTTCATATGCCTATGTCATCAAAAATAATGTGGTAGTTAAAACTATAAACTACTGAAGAGCTAAAAATTTCTCCTCATAAACAATATAATGAAGATATAACTCCAAGGGTGTCGTTTTATTGACAAATATTTATTGTTATACCAAAAGGTGCACAATATTCGTATTACGGAGAAGAGGCTCTACTTCGTGTACACTCGAATACCCTTCCCCGCTGCAGTGGTTGCTAGTGCTACACAATGCTTCCCATGCATGTTGTATCCTTATGAACACATACTTTTATCTCTTCTTCTTTTTTTTTCTTTTCTTTTTTTCACTTCTTTCGTTTTTCTTTTTCTCTAATCCACATATCTGCAAAGGTTTCCTTGTTTTTTATATCCTGATTAACCTTCCTCCATTGCCTGTTAATATTTTTTCTGTTACTTTGACAAACCTTTTCTATACAGCGCATTTTCCATTTCAAAACATCGTTCTACATGCAATTATTTGATTTCTCAGTGCACTACTGTTTCTATGGTTCAGCATGTAATGCTTTACTGATTTCCTTCTTTTGTCTTTCCTTTTTATCTTTGATTATGCCTCTCTGTTTATCCCTTATTATTTTATTTCATCCTTTATCTTGTTGATTTTCATGCAGTCATCTTCTCTTTCGGTTTGTGTAAATACCCGGCCCCCCACTCAGGGGTCGAATGACCGCATGCGTGTTGCCAAAATATCCGGTAAAGGGTGCTTTTCGTGCGACAAAGTCCGGCCCGAGAATTGTAAAAAAAAGGGTTGTATTTGACTTTTCACCCGGAGATTTCTTTAAAAAGGGGTGTTTTTTTCTTTTTTTCTCTCATCTCTTTGGACTCCTGAGAAGTTATTCAGAATTTAGGGGGTACATTGAGCATTTTTCCTGATTTAGGGGGGTCTCCAACGGGCAGGAAAAGCCCGCGAAAAGCCCGCGAAAGGGGGGTTCGGAAATGTTGGCAGTCCTCAGATAGGGGGTGCTTTCAAAAAGAGGGAACGAGCATATGCGTACCCTAAATAACACTGAGTGGGGGGGGGGGGGCCGGGTGTAAATATAATTCGCCGCACGGGTCATAATTATTTTTCGCCAGAGGGATGTAGCTCACGCCACTCGCCCGATTATTGACTTTCCAGTATCTTAATGGCACTAGGGCTAAAGAGAAAAGCTTGCTGTTGCTAATACTTGAGTTGTATTTCTTTAAAGAATAGTGAAATAACATAAAAACAGGAATCACAAATCACACTGCTAGCCACTTACCTGCCGAATGGACCTGTATAAAATCCTGAGACAGAATAAGGATGACGAAAGTCACGACTGATATTCTAATTCCTTCAGATGACAACATTTCCAAGTGGAGTGGAAGGAAAATGAAAAAAAGAATTGTTCGTTGATGGCTGGAAATCCCAACAGGAAATCTTGAGATAAACCCACTTGCAGGGGGTTAGTCCGAGTCTACTTGAGGACCATATCACCCGCTATCCAATCCATGATAGACGAATATATCTTCCATACCATTGTGGCCCAAGCGAGAGGCGGGTGAAATAACCCGAAGGTTTCTGCCGCTCGAATGAGTACAACCAGGGAGGTGAGACAGTAGTCGCGCAGTGCTATAGTATGGTTACTGAGCCGTTACTGAGGCCGAACTATTATTTCTCGGAAGAATGTCAGATTTCCTGATCAACTTTTGTTAGCTTAATAATAAGACTACATTGGGAGTCGTCCATAAAATAATAAAAAAATAGTCCATAGACGCTAATCTGATAATAGGAATTCAAATGTACTTTAATGCATGTTTTTTAGGATGCGTCATCAGGGGCGGATCTAGCTTTTTGCTAAGGGGGGGGGGTTGACCAAAATAATGACGATGCGGAGCATCGTCCACGAGCCGCGAAGCGGCGAGCCGATTTTTTTTTGGGGTGTTTATTTGAACCTCGTAAGTGATGTTTTCCTGGCATCTATTAACACAATGGAGACCATAAAAAGCAGTGCATGATAACGTCTTTTTAAATCAAGTAACAGTTAAATACACAGTTATAACCAGAGTTATCATGTGTTTGGTAAAGTTACCAGATGAGTTGAATATCTTCTCACAATATTTGCGCTTGAAAGGGTTTCTCTCCAGCGTGCATTCTTCTTTCTTTCTTTTTTTTTTTTTCTCCTTTTTTTTTTCCTTTTTTTTTTTTTTGTTTGTTTTTTTGGGCCGCCCAAGGGGGGTTTAAACCCCCTAACCCCCCCCCCCCCCGTAGATCCGCGCCTGTGGGAGGATGCCACTAGATGTAAGTCTATTACCATTTATTTTTATTTCAGGCGATAGTGATTAAGAAAACGATTATCTCTTTTGCTCCAGTCCGTGAACGGTATGGAGCAAAAGGAAATAACTAGATTAGAACTAATATGTCTGAAATATTATTAGGCATTGGTATTTTGTGAGTATTTTGTTTATGATAAAAGATTATTATCGGCATTTTCATTTCCGGAACCGGAAGGTAAATAGCATAATGAGCAGCCCAGCTCAGCGTGCGTTGCCAGGTTAAATCTTCACAAAATCCCCACCCAAACGACACTTAAAATATCCCCAAAGTTGCCAAATTTTGACAGAAAATCCCCAAATTCGTTTTTCATAAAACTCAATATTATTTTTATTCCCAAATATTTATTTTTCATCCCCAAAGACTTCAACAATCCCCCAATTTTTTTTTTTGTTTTAATGTGGGGATTTTGGGGATGAGAATCGGCAACGCTGGCCTAGCTTGTCACTTCGGCGGTGGCCCGTGTCCTCAAAAAAGCTGATGGGGGGGGGGGGGGGGAGGGCAAGGGACTCTGTGACATTTGTTCGCCCAACCCCCCCCCCCCTCCCCCAAAAAGAAATAATAATAATAATAATAATAATAATAATAATAATAATAATAATAAATGAAATAAATACAAAGAAATAGAATAAAATAAAATTACAAGTTTAAAAAAAAAGATAAGATTTAAAAAAAATGGTCCTCGGATTTTTTTTTTGGGGGGGTTGCAACCCCCCCAACCCCCCCTCTAGATCCGCTTCTGGTCATGAAATTGATCAATAAAAGATTAATGGGTGGCTGACAGTGATATCGGACTCCTGTGAAATGGCTTATGTGACTTGTTATAATTGATGTTAATATCCCGGGTTTCGATGTCATGACTGGTGGCGGTGGAGGTGCAGGTGTGAAGGGTGATAGAGCGTGAGAGAGAGACAGACACAGACACAGACAGAGACAGAGAGAGGGAGAGAGAGAGAGAGAGAGACAGCGAAATGTTGCAACTAAACGGGCGAGATATTATTTTGTAAAGGACCACCCCCTCAACATTTTCGTGTATGTAACTTACGAGTTGCGTCGCCCGTGGTGAAATAACACTTTTGTTTTTGTTGTTGTTTGTTTATTCGCTTTTGTTTCCATGTATTTATTTCTAGAAAGCTTCCCACCTGATATCTTTGATATCAGGATTTTATGATAATCCCCAACTAGTACCGCATCACGATTTCTCTTCAGTTGATGCACATATTGAAAGGAGTTGATTATCAATATACACTCTTATTTCCACGGCGTCAAAATTCACTCTAAATGGCGTCAGCTTGGAGTCAACTCTATTCCTAGTTAAAGTGACACGGATTCCGAATCAATTTGACTCGGATTGTGTGGCATCAGCTGAGAATTGACTCAATTCAGAGTCAAGATGACTCCTTTTCCGTGTCACTTTAACTAGGAATAGAGTTGACTCCCAGCTGACGCCATTTAGAGTGAAATTTGACGCTGTGGAAATAAGAGTGTAGACCACTCTTGTACTGCATTGTCTCTCCGTATAAATACGAGGTGTTTATCTCTCTTTCCTTCTTTCATCTTACCAAAATGACTAGAGAATGATTAACTTGTTGACTCGCGTTGTATATAACGTTCACTGCCTTCTATGGGAGGCAATTCCAGTGCTTTAATGCCTTTTGAAGGAACGATGGCCCCATTGTGTTCTGTTATAATCAGGAAGAATTACCTGTTGTAAAAACGTCGTTGATGACATGATATTAATACTATAGATTCTCACCTAACATCGGCAGTGCACTAAACAAAAAGTCAATAATGAAGGATAATAAGATAGATCCCCGTAGACCGACAGTCTATACCGACAGTATCAGTCTTTTGTACCAGAAGAGAAGTTGTCAAAAGGCCAGCGAGGCTGGTATTGTTAACATCCTGGGCTCACGGTCTTGCGGCCCGCCATCAGTCTCACGAACCCTCATAACTCTTCCAATTAGAGTCCGTATGACGAAATAGTCTGTCTCATGGGCCGAGACAAGAAGGGCTCGCCATGCACTACAAATAAGGTTCCTCCTCCTTGGATACAAACTGAAGTCCGGAATGATTTATTCTGAAATATCCTCGAACATTAGGATTAACATTCAAGGGTATATGACTGTATGGAAGCTGAAAATGCAGTCTTTTTTTATTAATTTTTTTTTCCAGCCATTATCGATCCACAGCAGAATGGAGGCCTCAGCATGCTGTCTCCAAATGACTCTGTTTAGTGCTTATTGGTGCCAATTAACCTTTCCCCAGTACTGTTGCAGCTCCTTTTTCTTTGACGTCCCCTGTTTCGTTTTCCCTCATATCATACTTATGGTCAGTGGCAGATCCAGGGGGGGGGGCCCGGGGGCCCGGGCCCCCCCCCCCCCCTTGAGAAAAAAAATCATGTAAAATCACGTGATTTTTACCTTTTTGGGGGGTTTGGCCCCCCCCCCCTGGCGCTCAAGGGGGGGGTGCAAATTGAAATTTTTTTGAGGATCAAAAAAAAAAAAAAAAAAAAAAAAAAAATTGTGCCCCCCCCCCCCCCCCCCCCCCCCCCCACTGAGCGACTTTTCGGCCGGCGCGATTTTCAAATTTTCGGGAGCAAAAAAAAAAAAAAGTTGGGCCCCCTCCCCTAAGAAATCCTGGATCCGCGCCTGCTTATGGTGTCCAGTGAGTGATTGCTGAACTCCAGCGATTATAATTTCTACGGCTGATGTGGCCCGCCCAATTTCATTTCCTTCTTTTCACGGTTTCAAGGATGTCATGTCAATCAATACGAAATGACCTGTCTTTCAACAACAAAAAAACTCATTCGCTGTAAATGGTTTGGTTTGTAACCATGAAGTCTACTGGATGGTTCTAGATACAATTACGGTTGGGATGAGAGTGCACTTCTGAGATGGATTTTCAGGTGTTTCAACATCACTGGCTTCCTTTATAATATTATTCATCCATTCCCTCCATCCTAGTTCAAACAAAATATCCCCCCCCCCCAAAAAAAAAAACACCTCAGGATGTCACGCCCTGGCTCTCAGCAGACGAAATGTAAAGGGCCACTCCATCCGGTCATTTTACCTTTATGGGAGGTCACTGGCTTCATTAACGTCGTTTAGCCTTATTTCTTACTTCATTGTGGCAGACTTTAGCAGACAATGCCAAAAGGTATTGTCTAGTAGAAAGATTATTTCTATTAACGAACACCAACTCTAGACTTATAGGTCTCCCGAGACAATTTATCTGTCACCCCTGAATGAAATACTAAACAGAAGAGTGTGTTAATCCTCAATTCTTAAAAAGTGTCCTCCTTCATTATCACAAAAGTCATGATGTGTAACATGTCCTTTATACAGTCATGAGCAGCGGCATATTAAACAAATAAATCTGTCTCCGGTTAGCAATCGTTTAGCCATATCTTACTTTATTGTGTCAGATTTTAGTAGACAACTCCAAAAGGTATTGTCTAGTAGAAAGATTATTTCTCTTAACGAACACCACCTCTTACTCTCCCTAGACAACCCAGCCGTCACCCCTGAACACTGGCGTACTGGTTGGGGGGGGGGGGGGGGGGGGGGGGCTTGGGGCACTAGCCCCCCCCCCCAAAAAAAAGAAACCTCGACTTATTTTCAATTCCATACAAGTGATTTATAAATGTTCGTGATATCACATGATTTTCAACAACATTTCTGTTGCAAAGTGACACATTCCCAAATAGCCAGGAAGAGCATATGTTTTTTATAGTCACTAATGGGCTTTCGTGACAACTTACAGTAACACTAGTAGAAAATTCCTTTCCAGAAGCTACTGCGATAAGCACTGCCAGGAGAAAACAAGCTACCCAGGCGCGGATCCACGCCCTCCCCCCCCCCCGACTTTTAAAAATATTTGTTTAAATAATAATTTAAATATATATATATATATATATATATATATATATATATATATATATATATATATTTTTTCTAGTAAGTGATCACACATCCCGCCCCGCCCCCACTGAGCGAAAATAACAGTCTGCGCAATTTTCAAATTTCCGGGGGCAAAAACGAAACAAAATTATGCTCACTACTAGGAATAAGAGTCGATCGAGAACGGTACAACGAATCGTCTACTTTCTCAAATAATTCAATGAAACGTGAAAGCTTCCGCGCTACGCGCGGGAGGGGCGAAATGATTTCAGACAAGAATTAAGAGTAATAATTGAACTAAACGTCAAAGCTTCCGCGCTTTGCGCGGGAGGGGACTGAATCTAGACAAGGTCACGATACAACGAATCGTCTTCTTTCTCTAATAATCTAATGAAGTGTCAAAGCTTCCGCGCTTCGCGCGGGAGGGGGAAAACTCAAAATTACTTACTTCCTGCTGGCCCCGGTTTATAGGGTTTAATTTGTAGACATTGGGACATTGGCATTAATAGGTTTGTCGGTAATCGGTGGTCTCTACATTCCCCCCCCCCCCCCACCTCCCCCACTGAAAAAGATCTAGCGACGCCCCTGATAACAACACAGTTTATACACTCGAGATAATTCTTAATAATATTATTATAATAATATTATAATAATATTATAATAATAATCATATTATTGCTTATATAGCTATGGAATTATTAGTGTGTGGATGAATATGGTAAAGGCGTGTTCACTTATCACACAACATAACTCACTTTTTAGTTTAACTACGAGGAAACAAGGTTGCACTGGCAATAAAATACCTGATAAAAAGTATTCCCTTTTCGTTATTTTATTGGGTACTGATTTGCAGACACAACACTTGCAAAGTGTAGTCATGCAAGCAAATAAATGATTCAGAATAAGAATCACATTAATGAGGATCGTGGATATTGCACGGAGTTTAAATGGTCATATGAGATGGACATGAATAAATTGAATGCGATGAATGAACAGAGCTTACGACAATGGTAGAAATGACGTCGAAAGTCCATGAAGATGATGAGAGATGAAACGAAGAAAGGGGCTCACGCGATGATTGTGCGGAGGCTTGATGATGGAGACGTGACTCGTTAACGTGGCTGAAGAACCGAGAAGAACGCGATGTCGATGCCGACGCTCATGATGGTGATGAATGTAGAGCTCGGTCGAGAAGAGAAGAGAAGAAATGTGGCGCTCGACGACAAGGCAGTGAGTCGCTCGATGTCGGAGGCCCAGGTTGAAATGTAGACATCAAAGCCGGTATAGTGGTGATCGTGAAGAGCAGTGGGTCGCTTGATGGATCGATGAGCTGGACTTTGAAGTGAAATCATCAGAGTTGCAGTGAGATGGACTCGTTGATGCAAGTTCAGGCGAGCTACAGTGAATCCGTGCGTTGATCCTGGCCGGAATCACGTAGATTATTGGTATCCGAAAAAGGCCAATTTAACGGTGCCAATTTAATGACGACTTTATGAAACTAGCGATTCATTATAGTGTAAAAGGCATGGAGATTGTCGCCGAATGCGAATCCCACTGGTGCGAAAGAGCAGTATTCTAAAAACGTATCCGAAGTATATTCATTTTTTTTTACAGGACAAGTTACGTAGTCTCTCATCCAGGGTCATTATTATATTTTTGTTTCTAAATTTTTCCTTTCTTGTTTGCTTCAGTGTTAGAGTATTTTTCGGATTTGTGGCGACAATAGTCAAATCACTGACTAATCGCCAATAACTCAAAACACACATCGGTCGAGTGCTGTAATAGTAAACAAATCCTGGCTTCATGCACGGTATCAGGGGCGGGGGGGGGGGGGGGCGTTGGGCGGTGGGGGGGGGGGGGGGGTGGAGGCGGGGAACGTTTTTTTTTTTGGGGGGGACACGTCTCCCCTCATTTTTTTTTAAGGGGGATCGTCCCTCCCCCCTCAAAATTTGAAAATGTGCCCCCGAAAAAGGTAGCAAATACTAAAGACTGCAACAAACTTAGGTTCTGGAGGGCCCAAAAGTGCAGCGTGTAGACAAATAAAAATGCAAAAATCTTTTCACTCGGAAGCTACGCTCCCTTGCATAATAACCTTCTAAATGTATAAGTAAATAGGCCTACTGAGCAAAACGAAGTGTGAAAAAAGTTTATTGCTTGTTTTTATACTATAGTTTTGCTAAGAAATGTAATTTTTTAATAAAACCAAAACTTCAAAAATCCGTAAGGGGTAGTCCCTCTCATTCACTATGCTCCCTCGCAATATTGATGGGGGGGGGGGGAGCTTTGGGGAAGTCCCCCCTCAAAAAAAATCATTCAAACGTGGTTTATTTCTAATTCGATACCAGTGATTTACAAATGTTGCTGAAATGGCATTTTCCCTGACTTTCCGGGGGCTCTGCCCCCTGGACCTTACGGTCCACTTGCTTCGCTCGGCTTGATCTACCTGATCGTAAATACTTTAGCCAGGACCTGAGTAACATGTAAGAGTGATGGTGATGCGGGTTCTTTTCTGCCCCCCCCCCAAACGTTTTTCCTCATTACGCCACTGCTCCCTCGTCCCTCGCATTTTGCCCCCCCCCCCCCCCGGTCGTGAAAGGAAATCGCCGCCCCTGCACGGTATGCACCATTATCAAATTCGATCTAAACAAAATAATGTCACTGCATCATTCTAAATTCAGTCAGCCTCTTTTGGGCTGCCACGCAAAATAATGTGGAAAACTTTGCGACATTTTAGTCAGGATGTTAAAGCCCGTCTGTACTAGTTTGGCCGGGGGGGGGGGTTAGACCACACAGAGTGGTCACTGACAGGTGGCTATCTCATCAACTCAGCTCTCGATTAACATAACAAAAAGTGGATCATGGGTGACCAACGGGCACCGTTTAGGCGTTGTTTTCTCTCCAGAGGGCCAATTAGCTACAAGTAGTACAGTGGGGATTCTAAAAACAGAAATAGCACGTATTAATATTTGTTCTTCTTCTAATTCCGATATTTACTTCAAGCTTGCTAATATCAACATTATTATTTGTATTCCCGATTTCTTTAGATTTCTTTGGATATATTGTTGTTGATTCTTAATTTTAGAAAACGGTCATTATTCATAAGGGTCATCATTCATATTTAATGACCCCGATTCATAATCGAAAATGAGGGTTGCCATCATAATTATGAGAAGAGGGTCGTACTCGCTATAATACAAAATCGGGTCGAAATTCATAGGCCTAAGGGTCCCTATTCATAATACGAAATAAGGGTCGCTATTCATAATACGAGAAGAGGGTTGCTAGTCATAAAAATCACATAGCAAACAAAATGATAAGAAAGGGAAATGTTGGCTGTGGCGTAGCTCTGGGGGGGGGGGGCGACACATGGCCCCGAATATTTGTCGCAAACATTATGAAAATTTACTTTCGTGACAAGACGAGATAGTTTACAAGCAAACCACCTCATCAGGCCCATATAAATAAATATGAATGTCTGACATCTGACTGTCCGAGTCGTCATCATAAGCGTAGAAGGCGAGGGGAAATATTTCATAATGTAGATGTGTTTGTTTTATAATGATCTATCTTGTTTAATGACAATTCACGTCAGCCTTACTCCTCGTTTGTTTTGTTCCCTTTATTGTATTTTTTTATTTTGTTTTGGCTATTTAATGTCATTGACTCTTTATATTTTGTGTGTGAACCTGTATGGATGCATACGTGTATTTGAATAATTAATACGTGTATTTTATCTGTTGCTTAGGATTTATCAGGTCTCGAATTAATTAATATTAACTTTCCTGAACCTGCATGCACATTTGTATTTACATTCCGTTTTTTTTGTGTGTTTGTTATGTATTCATCATTATATCCTGCCCCCTTGTTGCTACGAGGAGGGCTAGATATCCCACCCCAATTATAAACAAAAACAAATTCATCACGGCATTTATTTTTATTTATTTTTCGCACTAGACCTTATCAAAACCTTCTGACCCATCACCACAAGGCGTCGCTAGACCTTTTTTCAACGGGACGGAGAGGGGGGGGGGTGTAGAGGCCACCGATTATCGACAAAACTAGCCACCAATATTATTACCGACAAATATACTAATGCCAATGTCCCAATATCAACACATTTCACCCTATAAACACGGGGCTAAGAGCTAAATTAACGTGTCAAAGATCTTGAAAGTTGTATTCATGATGTACGAAAATGGATGAATGATTGCTATCTCAAACTAAATGACGATAAAACAGAATTTCTCTTGTTAGGCTCCAGACAACAACTTTCCAAGATTGTTATAACTCATATACGTGTTGGTTCTGTGCACATTGCTCCTTCAGATAAGGCAAGAAATCTTGGTGTCATTTTCGATACAAGCATGTCTCTTGATGCACATATTTCAAAATGTGTGAAAGCTGCCAATTATCATCTTCGTAATCTTCGCGCTATAAGGAAATTTTTAACCCCCCAAACCACTCAACAATTGATTCATGCTTTTGTAACATCTCATCTCGATAACTGTAACTCTCTCCTTTATGGACTTCCTAAATACCAAATTCACAAACTACAAAAGGTTCAAAACGCAGCTGCCCGCCTTGTCACTAAATCTAAACGATCGACCCATACTACTCAAATACTCAAGAAACTTCACTGGCTTCCAATAGAACAGCGTATCAAATATAAAATTCTACTACTCACCTACCGTTCACTAAATGGATCAGTCCCTGAATATATTTTCTCTCTTTTTAATATCTCTTTAAGTTCTCGTGCAGGTATTCGTTCCTCTAATTCAACAAATTTAACACAATTAAGAACAAAGAGGAGTTGGGGAGACAGAGCTTTTACAGCTGCTGCACCCCGGTTATGGAACTCCCTACCCCATTCAATCAAAATGTCAGCCAATCAAAATGTGTTCCAAAAACAATTGAAAACCTATCTAATGTCTGAGTTCCTTAGTTAAGACGTAGTGTATTTCAAAATATGATGTAATTAACGTTGTTGAATTATATTTGATTATGTTAAATTATTTTCGTTCAATGTACTTACCTTGTTAGGCGCCTTGAGTCTCTCTTGGGGTGGATATGTGCGCATTACTTTTTTTTTTTCAGTGCGAAAGCTTTGACATTTCATTAAATTGTTAAAGAAAGAAGACGATTCGTTATACCTTTCCCGACTCGTAATCCTATTCTGAATTTAGTTTTCCCCCTCCCACGCGGAGCGCTGAAGCTTTGACATTTCATTAAATTATTAGAGAAAGAAATTCTCAATCGCAGTTCCCGGCCTCTTCCGCTTTGCCTTTTTTTAATTATTAGAGAAAGAAGACGATTCGTTGTAGCGTTCTCGACTCTTAATCCTAGTCTGAATTCAATTCACCCCCCCCCCCCTCCTCTCCCGCGCGAAGCGCTGAAGCTTTGACAGTTCATTAAATTATTAGAAAGAGAAGACGATTCGTTGTACAGTTTTCCATTCCTAATCCTTGTCTGAATTCAGTTCCCGGCCTCTTCCGCCTTGCCGTTTTTTTTTATTTATTAGAGAAAGAAGACGATTCGTTGTACCGTTCTTGATTCTTAATCCTAGACTGAATTCAGTTCCCCCCTCCCGCACGAAGCGCTGAAGCTTTGACATTTCATTAAATTATTAGAGAAAGAAGACGATTCGTTGTACCGTTCTCGACTCTTAATCCTAGTCTGCATGAATTCAGTTGCCCCCCTCCTGAGCGAAGCTTTGACATTTCATTAAATTCAACTGGGTTCTTTAATGTACGACTTCGATTCTGGTGTCCTTCCACAGGCTCTAGTCAGCATTTTTAAGAAAAATAGTCAAGTTCATGACCATGCTACACGAAATGCCTCTGCGTTTCACTTACCCCAAGTAAGGACAAAGTTAACTTTTAATACTTTGGTTTTTACTGGACCTAAATTTTGGAACTCTCTAGGCTCTAGCGTTAAGCAATCTGTTAGTCTCTCTTCATTTAAGTGTAAACTTAAGGTTTATCTTCTCGATAAATACTGTGACTCATAGAGTAGTTCATTTTTGTAGTTATTATGGTGCCAAGATATATTATGTATTACTATAAATGTAAATTTTCTTCTTGATATTAATATGTGTCTAACTGAATATTTTCAGATTGTCAACCTCTTATTCCCTCCCCCTGTTGTCTTGTGCCCGTTGTGTGCTGTGCCTATTGTCGATGTCCTGTAGTCTTCTATTATTTCTCATATTTTCTATTTTCTCCCGTCTTGTCTAGTCTCGTCTCTCGTTTTGTTGTTGTTGTTGTGTGTGTGTACACTTCTTGTTTTGTTATACCCCCTTTTCCCTATTGTATTCTTAGGTAGTCACAAATATCTATTCATCATGTTTTATCCGGCTCAGAGGGGACCCTAATAATTACAAGCTCTGCTTTTACCAGGGTCTCCTCGCCTTTCTTTTAGTTAACTTTGTTTTATCATTGCCATAATTTGTTATTTTGCATTGTAAATGTGTTATGTTCCAATGTTATGCTCTGTATGTCATTTGAAAGAAAGACGAATAAAATCTTATCTTATCTTATCTTATCTAAATTATTAGAGAAAGAAGAGGATTCGTTATAATGTTTTCGATTCTTAATCCTTGTCTGAATTCAGTTTCCCCCCTACGGCGCGAGGCGCGGAAGTTTTGCCGCTTCATTAAATCATTGAGAAAGAAGACGATTGGTTGTACCGTTCTCGACTTCTAATCCTAGTCTTAATTCGGTTGCCCCCTCCCGCGCAAAGCGCGGAAGCTTTAACGTTTCATTAAATTATTTTAGAAAGAAGACGATTCGTTGCACGACTCTTAATCATTGTCTGAATTTTCAAAAATGTTTCTTTGTCCGATGAAAAGTCACAGTTCGTAGGGGGAAAAAATGCCGGCCGACCGACATAATACATCCCACCGAATTAACTTCTGCATTGATATAGTACACGAGGATCGAGCAAGAATAGGGACTTTTAGATTCGCACGAAGACAATAGGTCTATGCTACGCTCGACGTCCTTATTTAGCACTGCCTTGAATGGACGTCACACGTATTAGTCCACGCAAATCTAAAAGTCCCTAATACCGAAACAGCGGACCCCACACAGCAACATATCTATGCGTATGCATCATTCTTGATCTCTGGACGTGGCGACTCCACCAAACATCCCCTCTCTCTCTTACTTCCACCCCTCCTCTCTCTCTCCTCTCTTTCATCCCCCGTTTGTTTTCTTCTCTTTTTTCCCTTTCTCCTTTTCTTTCTTTTCTTTCTTTTCCTTTGTTTTCTCTCCTTCCACTTGTTTTATTTTCTCTTTCATTCTTCTCTTCTCTTCCTTTCTTTCTTTTCCTTTTTTTTTCTTTTCTTTTCTTTCCCTTTCCCTCTCATTTCCCCCTACCCTTTTCTCATTTTTCCCGACAGCAGCGCGATTTTACCGACAATATCTTGACAAGTGGGGGGAGGGGGAGGGGGGTGTCTCACACCCCTTTTAGCGACGCCCCTGACCACACGTCCACTACCCCCAACCACATCCCAACAAAAAGGATGTAAATGTTTGGTTCATATTCGGATCGCATTACCTCTTTGTACGCTATACATAACGCGAAAACCTATATTTTGAATAGCGGTCCTTACGAATAGCGAGGTTACCCCCTCTTCCACTTCGTTTGCTTTGATTTATTAAGCCATTTGTTTTTTAAACTCATACTAAAACCCTTTAAACAAAAAACTCTCACTATATACCTATAAGGGACTGTTTTTTATTCTCCTTGTTGATGGTTCGGCTCTTTTGAAACAAAGCCATGGTTGTTGGAGGTGGGGGCGTAGGTTTAGGGTCTTCCCAACTGTTTATGGTAATTGTAAAACTTGCGTACTGCCCTCAAACTTTACAACACACACAACACACACAAAAGGTAGAAAAAGGAGAGAGGAAAAGGAAAGAAAATTAGAAGAAACGAAAAGAAAACTGGAGAAAAGAAGAAGGAAGGAATGGCTCTTTTCTCGGTTTCAAAAACTTCATAAAGCATTCATTCAAGGGGACGGAGGGCGGCTCCCCCTGGATAATGCTTAACATTTCCCCCACCCCCCCCCCCCCAAAAAAAAGAAGTTTATTACCCATGTCTATATTAGGGGAAGAGTCAATTCCGGAGCTCCAGTGGATGGAGCCCCCTGAAGCTCTTGATTTTTAGCAATTCAGAACCTTCATGATAGCTGTCTTGAGTGTCTTGGGTTTCGCGGGCCCACCTGCAGCCCCATGGAGAGTTGCAGCCCCTTCTGGGGTCCGAGAGCGAAGCCCCCTGTTATAACAATTCATAACCTTTCCCGATAGCCGTCACGAGTGGTATAGATTGCCAATAGAGCGTCTAGGTTTTGCAACAAAATGCAGGGTTTTCGGTTCAAGTGAAATTGGGGGCGGCTCTCCCAGGAAAATTTAGAAAATCTCCCTTCCCATTTCGAAATTAAAAAAAATAATTGCTTAACCCATCCCTAACGGGACAAAGATGTGTGATCTCAAGGTACTCTAAAACCTTTCCGGGAGGGGTCTTCGGGCGGTGCCGCTATTGCTCTTGAGTATTAGCAATTCAGAACCTTTAAGATAGTCGTCTTGAGCGATAGAAATCTATCCATCAACATTTGCACTGGCCCTACCGGATTATTTTTCTCTCTCGCTCTCTCTTACAACCATAATTATGCTCTCATGAAGATAATTGTATAGGATAAAGGGTTGTCTTGGGAACCACTTGTAATCTAACGGGTAGGGTCCAGGGGCCTAAATCCCGGCAAAGGCTATGCCCCTTATTCCCGTCATAGACCTTATATGACGGGAATAAGGGGCATAGCCTTTGCCAGGATTTACAGGTAATAGACACCAATAACCTCTTGACTTTTATGCAATCTAGAACCTTGCAGAAGAGTGGTTGAAATTGCGATTGTTTGGAGGACTTGCGATTGATTTAAATAATCACAACTCTCAATAAGACGGGGCCCCTGGTCTGTATTTTGGAAGAAACGAAATATACAAGGACATACACACTTGCGTACTGATGGGGGGGGGGGGGGAGGAGGCCTCAGGGGCAGTTGTCTCAAATAAAATTCAATCGAGGTTTATTTTCAATTTATACTATAGTGATTTACAATATTAATGTTGCCGAAACTTTCTATGCGTTTGTTTGAAAATGACAAATTCCCAAATGTACAGTCAGGCCCAAAGTATGCTTATTTCGAAGCCTACATGTCAGGGTCCGCAGAACAGCGGTGCCTGGGGACTCGAGCCCCCCCCCCCCCCTCACTGTTTTGAAAAAGTATGTTAAAGAAAATAGAAAGAAAGAAAGGTGACCTGCCAATATCACAAATGAAGTATCAAAATATGCTCAACTGACCATAATTTTATGCCTAAAACCCCTGAGCTTCTAGAGGCTCTGCCCCCTGGACTCCACGCCAACTATTGACCTGACAGTGGTAGAAATTTGCCCATCTGACCGTAATTTAAAGTCTTATACCCTTGAGTTTGCGGGCATGGCCGGGCGCGCCGGAAGAACTTTGGGATTGGGGGGGGGGGCAAATATTCCAGGGGGAGGGGCTCACCTTCCAGGCGTAATGAGCGAAAACGTTAGGGGGCAGAAGAAAAATATGCATCACCACCACTCTTACATGTTACATGCAGGCCACGCGGAACGTTTTTCAGAGTGGAGTATTAATGATCCGGTAGAGCGTAGCGAGCGAAATGACCCGAGCCTGCATAGGCTTGTGGCCTCGCTCTGGCGAGGGTCAGGGGACGGATCCACCGGAAGCTCAGGGTTTTTAGGCATAACATTACGGTCAGTAAAGCATATTCAGATACCATATTTTGTGACACTGGCAGGTCACTTAATGGCGGGTAGTCCAGGGGGCCGAGCCCCATGAAGCTCAGGGATTTTAGGCATTATTTTAATGACGATCAGATGAGCATCCGGGTCCCTCCTCCAGGGGCAGAGCTCCCGGAAGCTCAGAGGCTTTAGGTACTATTATTACGGTCAGATGAGCATCCAGGGGCCCGCCTCAGTCCCTTGGTAGGGTCCAGGGGGCCGAGCCCCCGTAAGCTCAGGGTTTTTTGTGACACTGGCAGGTCATTTATTCTTAGTTTCTCTCTTTGTTTCTTTTTCTTTTTAACATACTTTTGTTTAAGTGTGGGGGTTGGGGGGGGGGGCTCGAGCCCCGAGCCCCCCGTTCTGCAGTCCCTGACATGTAGGCTTCTCGATAGGCATATTTTTTTCCTGACTGTATGTTAGGCAATTTGAAATTTTCAAACAGAAGCATAAAAACGCATAATTTACCCCCAAAATGAGAAAAATCAGTACACCAGTGCATAGGGCCTCATGTCTTATCGACCCTTTAATGAAAAAATACGCACGCTTTCCCATCCTCTCACAATATTTCCACGATATATATAGTCCTTCATTTATAAATAAAGGGGAATGCGGAATGCTTTGAATTTTTTTTAATTCCTGTTTACTTTCCTTTTCTTTGAATGGAATATAACTTTTATATGATTAAATTCAGGTATTATTATTATTTTTTTTTTTTTTTGGTTAAAAAATACAAACAATTTTTACTCCTTTAGAGGGGGGGGGGGGGTGTACTCATATTAGCCTCGAAACCCCTTCCCATTTAAGGGTCATTTGGGTGATTTTTTTCGAAGAAAAGCCCAAAGACAAATCCATAATTTTCCATATGTTGTACACTTAGAGTTAGGAAAATGACTGTCTGCAGGAAGACTAGTTCGCTATCGAAGAACCATCTAACTTTTGATAAAATAGCATTTTTTCGAAAGATGAGACCTTAATCTTGAACTTCCATTAATCTCTTTAATATTTATTTTCTCTGAGCGCTAGCGGACCGATCCAAAGTTATCCCCCCCCCTCCAATTTTCCATACGTTGTACACGTAGACTTATGAAAATGACTGTCTGCAGAAAGACTAGTTCGCTATCGAAGAACCATCTAACTTTTGATAAAATAGCATTTTTTCGAAAGATAAGACCTTAATCTTGAACTTCCATTAATCTCTTTAATACGTATTTTCTCTGAGCGCTAGCGGACCGATCCAAAGTTATCCCCCCATCCCCTTCCAATTTTCCATATGTTGTACACTTAGAGTTAGGAAAATGACTGTCTGCAGGAAGACTAGTTCGCTATCGAAGAACCATCTAACTTTTGATAAAATAGCATTTTTTCGAAAGATAAGACCTTAATCTTGAACTTCCATTAATCTCTTTAATACGTATTTTCTCTGAGCGCTAGCGGACCGATCCAAAGTTATCCCCCCATCCCCTTCCAATTTTCCATATGTTGTACACTTAGAGTTAGGAAAATGACTGTCTGCAGGAAGACTAGTCCGCTATCGAAGAACCATCTAACTTTTGATAAAATAGCATTTTTTCGAAAGATTAGACCTTGTTCTTGAACTTCCATTAATCTCTTTAATACGTATTTTCTCTGAGCGCTAGCGGACCGATCCAAAGTTACCCCCCCCTCCAATTTTCCATATGTTGTACACGTAGAGTTAGGAAAATGACTGTCTGCAGGAAGACTAGTTCGCTATCGAAGAACCATCTAACTTTTGATAAAATAGTATTTTTTCGAAAGATTAGACCTTTTTCTTGAACCTCCATTAATCTCTTTAATATGTATTTTCTCTGAGCGCTAGCGGACCGATCCAAAGTTATCCCCCCCCCCTCCAATTTTCCATATGTTGTACACGTAGACTTATGAAAATGACTGTCTGCAGGAAGACTAGTTCGCTATCGAAGAACCATCTAACTTTTGATAAAATAGTATTTTTTCGAAAGATGAGACCTTAATCTTGAACCTCCATTAATCTCTTTAATACGTATTTTCTCTGAGCGCTAGCGGACCGATCCAAAGTTATCCCCCCCCCCCTCAAATTTTCCATATGTTGTACACGTAGACTTATGAAAATGACTGTCTGCAGGAAGACTAGTTCGCTATCGAAGAACCATCTAACTTTTGATAAAATAGCATTTTTTTCGAAAGATTAGACCTTGTTCTTGAACTTCCATTAATCTCTTTAATACGTATTTTCTCTGAGCGCTAGCGGACCGATCCAAAGTTACCCCCCCCCCTCCAATTTTCCATATGTTGTACACGTAGAGTTAGGAAAATGACTGTCTGCAGGAAGACTAGTTCGCTATCGAAGAACCATCTAACTTTTGATAAAATAGCATTTTTTCGAAAGATGAGACCTTAATCTTGAACCTCCATTAATCTCTTTAATACGTATTTTCTCTGAGCGCTAGCGGACCGATCCAAAGTTATCCCCCTCCCCCTCCAATTTTCCATATGTTGTACACGTAGACTTAGGAAAATGACTGTCTGCAGGAAGACTAGTTCGCTATCGAAGAACCATCTAACTTTTGATAAAATAGTATTTTTTCGAAAGATCAGACCTTAATCTTGAACCTCCATTAATCTCTTTAATACGTATTTTCTCTGAGCGCTAGCGGACCGATCCAAAGTTACCCCCCCCCCTCCAATTTTCCATATGTTGTACACGTAGACTTATGAAAATGACTGTCTGCAGGAAGACTAGTTCGCTATCGAAGAACCATCTAACTTTTAATAAAATAGCATTTTTTCGAAAGATGAGACCTTAATCTTGAACTTCCATTAATCTCTTTAATACGTATTTTCTCTGAGCGCTAGCGGACCGATCCAAAGTTACCCCCCCCCTTCCAATTTTCCATATGTTGTACACGTAGAGTTAGGAAAATGACTGTCTGCAGGAAGACTAGTTCGCTATCGAAGAACCATCTAACTTTTGATAAAATAGCATTTTTTCGAAAGATGAGACCTTAATCTTGAACTTCCATTAATCTCTTTAATACGTATTTTCTCTGAGCGCTAGCGGACCGATCCAAAGTTATCCCCCCATCCCCTTCCAATTTTCCATATGTTGTACACTTAGAGTTAGGAAAATGACTGTCTGCAGGAAGACTAGTTCGCTATCGAAGAACCATCTAACTTTTGATAAAATAGCATTTTTTCGAAAGATTAGACCTTGTTCTTGAACTTCCATTAATCTCTTTAATACGTATTTTCTCTGAGCGCTAGCGGACCGATCCAAAGTTACCCCCCCCCCCTCCAATTTTCCATATGTTGTACACTTAGAGTTAGGAAAATGACTGTCTGCAGGAAGACTAGTTCGCTATCGAAGAACCATCTAACTTTTGATAAAATAGCATTTTTTCGAAAGATCAGACCTTAATCTTGAACTTCCATTAATCTCTTTAATACGTATTTTCTCTGAGCGCTAGCGGACCGATCCAAAGTTACCCCCACCCCCTTCCAATTTTCCATATGTTGTACACGTAGAGTTATGAAAATGACTGTCTGCAGGAAGACTAGTTCGCTATCGAAGAACCATCTAACTTTTGATAAAATAGCATTTTTTCGAAAGATAAGACCTTAATCTTGAACTTCCATTAATCTCTTTAATACGTATTTTCTCTGAGCGCTAGCGGACCGATCCAAAGTTACCCCCCCCCCCTCCAATTTTCCATATGTTGTACACGTAGAGTTAGGAAAATGACTGTCTGCAGGAAGACTAGTCCGCTATCGAAGAACCATCTAACTTTTAATAAAATAGCATTTTTTCGAAAGATGAGACCTTAATCTTGAACTTCCATTAATCTCTTTAATACGTATTTTCTCTGAGCGCTAGCGGACCGATCCAAAGTTATCCCCCCATCCCCTTCCAATTTTCCATATGTTGTACACGTAGACTTATGAAAATGACTGTCTGCAGGAAGACTAGTTCGCTATCGAAGAACCATCTAACTTTTGATAAAATAGTATTTTTTCGAAAGATCAGACCTTGTTCTTGAACCTCCATTAATCTCTTTAATATGTATTTTCTCTGAGCGCTAGCGGACCGATCCAAAGTTATCCCCCCATCCCCTTCCAATTTTCCATATGTTGTACACTTAGAGTTAGGAAAATGACTGTCTGCAGGAAGACTAGTCGCTATCGAAGAACCATCTAACTTTTGATGAAATAGCATTTTTTCGAAAGATGAGACCTTAATCTTGAACTTCCATTAATCTCTTTAATATGTATTTTCTCTGAGCGCTAGCGGACCGATCCAAAGTTATCCCCCCCCCCCTCCAATTTTCCATATGTTGTACACGTAGACTTATGAAAATGACTGTCTGCAGGAAGACTAGTTCGCTATCGAAGAACCATCTAACTTTTGATAAAATAGCATTTTTTCGAAAGATCAGACCTTAATCTTGAACTTCCATTAATCTCTTTAATACGTATTTTCTCTGAGCGCTAGCGGACCGATCCAAAGTTATCCCCCCATCCCCTTCCAATTTTCCATATGTTGTACACTTAGAGTTAGGAAAATGACTGTCTGCAGGAAGACTAGTTCGCTATCGAAGAACCATCTAACTTTTGATAAAATAGCATTTTTTCGAAAGATAGACCTTAATCTTGAACTTCCATTAATCTCTTTAATACGTATTTTCTCTGAGCGCTAGCGGACCGATCCAAAGTTATCCCCCCATCCCCTTCCAATTTTCCATATGTTGTACACTTAGAGTTAGGAAAATGACTGTCTGCAGGAAGACTAGTCCGCTATCGAAGAACCATCTAACTTTTGATAAAATAGCATTTTTTTCGAAAGATTAGACCTTGTTCTTGAACTTCCATTAATCTCTTTAATACGTATTTTCTCTGAGCGCTAGCGGACCGATCCAAAGTTACCCCCCCCCCTCCAATTTTCCATATGTTGTACACGTAGAGTTAGGAAAATGACTGTCTGCAGGAAGACTAGTTCGCTATCGAAGAACCATCTAACTTTTGATAAAATAGTATTTTTCGAAAGATTAGACCTTTTTCTTGAACCTCCATTAATCTCTTTAATATGTATTTTCTCTGAGCGCTAGCGGACCGATCCAAAGTTATCCCCCTCCCCCTCCAATTTTCCATATGTTGTACACGTAGACTTATGAAAATGACTGTCTGCAGGAAGACTAGTTCGCTATCGAAGAACCATCTAACTTTTGATAAAATAGTATTTTTTCGAAAGATCAGACCTTAATCTTGAACCTCCATTAATCTCTTTAATACGTATTTTCTCTGAGCGCTAGCGGACCGATCCAAAGTTATCCCCCCCCCCTCCAATTTTCCATATGTTGTACACGTAGAGTTAGGAAAATGACTGTCTGCAGGAAGACTAGTTCGCTATCGAAGAACCATCTAACTTTTGATAAAATATTATTTTTTCGAAAGATCAGACCTTAATCTTGAACTTCCATTAATCTCTTTAATACGTATTTTCTCTGAGCGCTAGCGGACCGATCCAAAGTTACCCCCCCCCCCTTCCAATTTTCCATATGTTGTACACGTAGAGTTAGGAAAATGACTGTCTGCAGGAAGACTAGTTCGCTATCGAAGAACCATCTAACTTTTGATAAAATAGCATTTTTTCGAAAGATGAGACCTTAATCTTGAACTTCCATTAATCTCTTTAATACGTATTTTCTCTGAGCGCTAGCGGACCGATCCAAAGTTATCCCCCCATCCCCTTCCAATTTTCCATATGTTGTACACTTAGAGTTAGGAAAATGACTGTCTGCAGGAAGACTAGTCCGCTATCGAAGAACCATCTAACTTTTGATAAAATAGCATTTTTTTGAAAGATTAGACCTTGTTCTTGAACTTCCATTAATCTCTTTAATACGTATTTTCTCTGAGCGCTAGCGGACCGATCCAAAGTTACCCCCCCCCCCCTCCAATTTTCCATATGTTGTACACTTAGAGTTAGGAAAATGACTGTCTGCAGGAAGACTAGTTCGCTATCGAAGAACCATCTAACTTTTGATAAAATAGCATTTTTCGAAAGATCAGACCTTAATCTTGAACTTCCATTAATCTCTTTAATACGTATTTTCTCTGAGCGCTAGCGGACCGATCCAAAGTTACCCCCCCCCCTTCCAATTTTCCATATGTTGTACACGTAGACTTATGAAAATGACTGTCTGCAGGAAGACTAGTTCGCTATCGAAGAACCATCTAACTTTTGATAAAATAGCATTTTTTCGAAAGATAAGACCTTAATCTTGAACTTCCATTAATCTCTTTAATACGTATTTTCTCTGAGCGCTAGCGGACCGATCCAAAGTTACCCCCCCCCCTCCAATTTTCCATATGTTGTACACGTAGAGTTAGGAAAATGACTGTCTGCAGGAAGACTTGTCCGCTATCGAAGAACCATCTAACTTTTGATAAAATAGCATTTTTTCGAAAGATGAGACCTTAATCTTGAACTTCCATTAATCTCTTTAATACGTATTTTCTCTGAGCGCTAGCGGACCGATCCAAAGTTATCCCCCCATCCCCTTCCAATTTTCCATATGTTGTACACGTAGAGTTAGGAAAATGACTGTCTGCAGGAAGACTAGTTCGCTATCGAAGAACCATCTAACTTTTGATAAAATAGTATTTTTTCGAAAGATCAGACCTTGTTCTTGAACCTCCATTAATCTCTTTAATATGTATTTTCTCTGAGCGCTAGCGGACCGATCCAAAGTTATCCCCCCATCCCCTTCCAATTTTCCATATGTTGTACACTTAGAGTTAGGAAATGACTGTCTGCAGGAAGACTAGTCCGCTATCGAAGAACCATCTAACTTTTGATAAAATAGCATTTTTTCGAAAGATGAGACCTTAATCTTGAACTTCCATTAATCTCTTTAATATGTATTTTCTCTGAGCGCTAGCGGACCGATCCAAAGTTATCCCCCCCCCCCCTCAAATTTTCCATATGTTGTACACGTAGACTTATGAAAATGACTGTCTGCAGGAAGACTAGTTCGCTATCGAAGAACCATCTAACTTTTGATAAAATATATTTTTTCGAAAGATCAGACCTTAATCTTGAACTTCCATTAATCTCTTTAATACGTATTTTTTCTGAGCGCTAGCGGACCGATCCAAAGTTACCCCCCCCCCCTTCCAATTTTCCATATGTTGTACACGTAGAGTTAGGAAAATGACTGTCTGCAGGAAGACTAGTTCGCTATCGAAGAACCATCTAACTTTTGATAAATAACATTTTTTCGAAAGATGAGACCTTAATCTTGAACTTCCATTAATCTCTTTAATACGTATTTTCTCTGAGCGCTAGCGGACCGATCCAAAGTTATCCCCCCATCCCCTTCCAATTTTCCATATGTTGTACACTTAGAGTTAGGAAAATGACTGTCTGCAGGAAGACTAGTTCGCTATCGAAGAACCATCTAACTTTTGATAAAATAGCATTTTTTCGAAAGATCAGACCTTAATCTTGAACTTCCATTAATCTCTTTAATACGTATTTTCTCTGAGCGCTAGCGGACCGATCCAAAGTTACCCCCACCCCCTTCCAATTTTCCATATGTTGTACACGTAGACTTATGAAAATGACTGTCTGCAGGAAGACTAGTTCGCTATCGAAGAACCATCTAACTTTTGATAAAATAGCATTTTTTCGAAAGATAAGACCTTAATCTTGAACTTCCATTAATCTCTTTAATACGTATTTTCTCTGAGCGCTAGCGGACCGATCCAAAGTTACCCCCCCCCCCCCTCCAATTTTCCATATGTTGTACACGTAGAGTTAGGAAAATGACTGTCTGCAGGAAGACTAGTCCGCTATCGAAGAACCATCTAACTTTTAATAAAATAGCATTTTTTCGAAAGATGAGACCTTAATCTTGAACTTCCATTAATCTCTTTAATACGTATTTTCTCTGAGCGCTAGCGGACCGATCCAAAGTTATCCCCCCATCCCCTTCCAATTTTCCATATGTTGTACACGTAGACTTATGAAAATGACTGTCTGCAGGAAGACTAGTTCGCTATCGAAGAACCATCTAACTTTTGATAAAATAGTATTTTTTCGAAAGATCAGACCTTGTTCTTGAACCTCCATTAATCTCTTTAATATGTATTTTCTCTGAGCGCTAGCGGACCGATCCAAAGTTATCCCCCATCCCCTTCCAATTTTCCATATGTTGTACACTTAGAGTTAGGAAAATGACTGTCTGCAGGAAGACTAGTCCGCTATCGAAGAACCATCTAACTTTTGATGAAATAGCATTTTTTCGAAAGATGAGACCTTAATCTTGAACTTCCATTAATCTCTTTAATATGTATTTTCTCTGAGCGCTAGCGGACCGATCCAAAGTTATCCCCCCCCCCCTTCCAATTTTCCATATGTTGTACACTTAGAGATAGGAAAATGACTGTCTGCAGGAAGACTAGTCCGCTATCGAAGAACCATCTAACTTTTGATAAAATAGCATTTTTTCGAAAGATTAGACCTTGTTCTTGAACTTCCATTAATCTCTTTAATACGTATTTTCTCTGAGCGCTAGCGGACCGATCCAAAGTTACCCCCCCCCCCCCCCAATTTTCCATATGTTGTACACGTAGAGTTAGGAAAATGACTGTCTGCAGGAAGACTAGTTCGCTATCGAAGAACCATCTAACTTTTGATAAAATAGTATTTTTTCGAAAGATTAGACCTTTTTCTTGAACCTCCATTAATCTCTTTAATATGTATTTTCTCTGAGCGCTAGCGGACCGATCCAAAGTTACCCCCCCCCCTCCAATTTTCCATATGTTGTACACGTAGAGTTAGGAAATGACTGTCTGCAGGAAGACTAGTTCGCTATCGAAGAACCATCTAACTTTTGATAAAATAGTATTTTTTCGAAAGATTAGACCTTTTTCTTGAACCTCCATTAATCTCTTTAATATGTATTTTCTCTGAGCGCTAGCGGACCGATCCAAAGTTATCCCCCCCCCCCTCCAATTTTCCATATGTTGTACACGTAGACTTATGAAAATGACTGTCTGCAGGAAGACTAGTTCGCTATCGAAGAACCATCTAACTTTTGATAAAATAGTATTTTTTCGAAAGATCAGACCTTAATCTTGAACCTCCATTAATCTCTTTAATACGTATTTTCTCTGAGCGCTAGCGGACCGATCCAAAGTTATCCCCCCCCCCCTCAAATTTTCCATATGTTGTACACGTAGACTTATGAAAATGACTGTCTGCAGGAAGACTAGTTCGCTATCGAAGAACCATCTAACTTTTGATAAAATATTATTTTTTCGAAAGATCAGACCTTAATCTTGAACCTCCATTAATCTCTTTAATACGTATTTTTTCTGAGCGCTAGCGGACCGATCCAAAGTTACCCCCCCCCCCCTTCCAATTTTCCATATGTTGTACACGTAGAGTTAGGAAAATGACTGTCTGCAGGAAGACTAGTTCGCTATCGAAGAACCATCTAACTTTTGATAAAATAACATTTTTTCGAAAGATGAGACCTTAATCTTGAACTTCCATTAATCTCTTTAATACGTATTTTCTCTGAGCGCTAGCGGACCGATCCAAAGTTATCCCCCCATCCCCTTCCAATTTTCCATATGTTGTACACTTAGAGTTAGGAAAATGACTGTCTGCAGGAAGACTAGTCCGCTATCGAAGAACCATCTAACTTTTGATAAAATAGCATTTTTTTGAAAGATTAGACCTTGTTCTTGAACTTCCATTAATCCCTTTAGTACGTATTTTCTCTGAGCGCTAGCGGACCGATCCAAAGTTACCCCCCCCCTCCAATTTTCCATATGTTGTACACTTAGAGTTAGGAAAATGACTGTCTGCAGGAAGACTAGTTCGCTATCGAAGAACCATTTAACTTTTGATAAAATAGCATTTTTTCGAAAGATCAGACCTTAATCTTGAACTTCCATTAATCTCTTTAATACGTATTTTCTCTGAGCACTAGCGGACCGATCCAAAGTTACCCCCACCCCCTTCCAATTTTCCATATGTTGTAGACGTAGACTTATGAAAATGACTGTCTGCAGGAAGACTAGTTCGCTATCGAAGAACCATCTAACTTTTGATAAAATAGCATTTTTTCGAAAGATGAGACCTTAATCTTGAACTTCCATTAATCTCTTTAATACGTATTTTCTCTGAGCGCTAGCGGACCGATCCAAAGTTACCCCCCCCCCCCCCTCCAATTTTCCATATGTTGTACACGTAGAGTTAGGAAAATGACTGTTTGCAGGAAGACTTGTCCGCTATCGAAGAACCATCTAACTTTTAATAAAATAGCATTTTTTCGAAAGATGAGACCTTAATCTTGAACTTCCATTAATCTCTTTAATACGTATTTTCTCTGAGCGCTAGCGGACCGATCCAAAGTTATCCCCCCATCCCCTTCCAATTTTCCATATGTTGTACACGTAGACTTATGAAAATGACTGTCTGCAGGAAGACTAGTTCGCTATCGAAGAACCATCTAACTTTTGATAAAATAGTATTTTTTCGAAAGATCAGACCTTGTTCTTGAACCTCCATTAATCTCTTTAATATGTATTTTCTCTGAGCGCTAGCAGACCGATCCAAAGTTATCCCCCCATCCCCTTCCATTTTCCATATGTTGTACACTTAGAGTTAGGAAAATGACTGTCTGCAGGAAGACTAGTTCGCTATCGAAGAACCATCTAACTTTTGATGAAATAGCATTTTTTCGAAAGATGAGACCTTAATCTTGAACTTCCATTAATCTCTTTAATATGTATTTTCTCTGAGCGCTAGCGGACCGGTCCAAAGTTATCCCCCCATCCCCTTCCAATTTTCCATATGTTGTACACTTAGAGATAGGAAAATGACTGTCTGCAGGAAGACTAGTCCGCTATCGAAGAACCATCTAACTTTTGATAAAATAGCATTTTTTCGAAAGATTAGACCTTGTTCTTGAACCTCCATTAATCTCTTTAATATGTATTTTCTCTGAGCGCTAGCTGACCGATCCAAAGTTACCCCCCCCCCCCCTCAAATTTTCCATATGTTGTACACGTAGACTTATGAAAATGACTGTCTGCAGGAAGGCTAGTTCGCTATCGAAGAACCATCTAACTTTTAATAAAATAGCATTTTTTCGAAAGATGAGACCTTAATCTTGAACTTCCATTAATCTCTTTAAATGTATTTTCTCTGAGCACTAGCGGACCGATCCAAAGTTACCCCCCCCCCCTCCAATTTTCCATATGTTATACACGAAGAATTATGAAAATGACTGTCTGCAGGAAGACTAGTTCGCTATCGAAGAACCATCTACTTTTTGATAAAATAGTATTTTTTCGAAAGATGAGACCTTAATCTTGAACCTCCATTAATCTCTTTAATACGTATTTTCTCTGAGCGCTAGCGGACCGATCCAAAGTTACCCCCCCCCCCCTCCAAATTTTCCATAATGACCCATAGAGAGTTATAGGAAAATGACCGTCTATTTTAACCTTAATTTTTCTAGTTTTGATATAAAAATAATATAATTTATTATTTTTGCAAACTATTCGTTTTTGTTTAAATCAGGTTAATAAATAATTTATTTAGTTGCATTAATGAAATTTTAATTTAAGACCCTTATACTTTTTACATTCTTCAAATTGGTTTTCCGGCTGGAATCCGGCCAACTTCCATTCAATCAGTGAATCGAGCTCGTGTGTGAATAGAGCTACCGGAACGAAGAAAATGAAAGCTCCCAGCGGAGAATCAGGTGCCATGTTGGGTCCTGATTTAAGCGTTCCACTGCAAGACTGCTCGTCCTTTGAAGACGGCAGAGAAAGAGTGATGTGCATACAAGAGGTGATAGGCACAGAAGAGAATTCTCGAAATGAAATGCAGGAGGTTAGAATAATGTAGAAGGATTTGCTCCTTGTGTATGCATGGAGCAAATTGTGGTAGAGGTGACATTCTCATATTGACGTAAAGTCTCACCTCCCTGTGAGAAGTGTAGTAGTGAAGAAAGTTAGAGAGAAGATGTTGTTTTTCATCCTTCTTGGGAGGCAGGATAAAACAAAGAGAGTTTATACCAAATTCTGGGAAGGAGAATGAGTCACTGGTGATTACCAGGTACAGGGACATTGAAGCCATTATGCTGACACTTGTTGACACATAGGGTGGCAGTGCCTGGCATAAGTCAGAGGGCAATGTCCTCCCAAATTGGGTTTACAAAGTAACAAATGAAATTTGGAAATGAAGAAAGATGAAATGAGGAAAATACTACATAGCGCTTAATACGTCGGGAATATCCGAGTTTCTAAACAATGTATGCACTTTCTCCACTCCCTGGGGAGCATTCCAACAAGAGCAGGCTCAATTGCTAAGCATGCCACATTGGCGTTCGCATCCTACCGGGTACCCATTTAACACCTGGGTGGAGAGTGACAAAATGTAGATCAATATCTTGCCAAAAGACATAGTGCCGCGGCGGGACTCGAACCGCGGACCTTGTGATCGTCAGTCCGGTGACGTATCCACTCGACCACAACACCTCTAATTCTTGCAGATACTACTGGTGAAGTACCGGACCACCGTCTTTTTGTGCAGCAACAAAGCAGTTTTCTCTAACTTCTAACCAATCAGAAGGCCTCGTTTGTTTCCGAGAGTGCCATTGGACATGATGCGCCAAATGTTCCCTCAAATGTGGTTCTCAAATTGCAAAAGATCCCTACTCTTGGAGGGGGTAGGAGAAAGCAGTTTTACGTCATATTACTCCAGTAGTGCCTCAAAATGCGTGTAAGTGGTTCTAAAATTGCAAATACTCTGGGAGGGGGTAAGGACCCACCCACTTGGTCGCTCCGCTCTGTCGCTTTATCGTTTTTATATATTTCACCCCATGCCATTTTGTGCCCCCCCCCCCCCCCGGTAAGAAATTCCTGGATCCGCCACTGATGCCCATACCTTGAGCTTCGGGGGTTCCGCCCTTTGACCCCCTTCGGGGCTTTGGCTAGACCCCATTTTGAAAAACGTTCAGCGGAGCCTGCATAATTTATAAGAGTGGGGTGGTGCGGATTTTTGTGTGTCAGCCCCCCCCCCCCAAAAAAAAAAACGTTTTTGCTCATTACGCCACTGTCCCTGAATCAAATCCTAAACGGAAGAGTGTGTTAATCCTCAATTCTTAAAAAGTGTCTTCCTTTAGTATCACATGATGTGTAGCATGTCCTTACAGTCAAGAACTGTGGTAAATTGAACGAATAGATCAAAACATATCATGCTCCAGTGGCGTACGCAGGAGTTTTTCAAGGGGGGGGGGGGGGTAAAATCGGACCCAAAAATTAGCAACGACTCAGCCAGCCGTTGAATAAGCGGGGGGGGGGGGGGGTAAGAGGACACTTTTTTTTTCGGAGTCCCAAAAAATCGCAACGACTCAGCCTTCCGCCGAATGAGCGGGGGGGGGGGGGGGGGGGTAAGGTCACCTTTTTTAGGTCAGCCTTTGGTATAAAAAAAAACTCAAAAGGGAGGGTTGCCAAAAATGTACACAAAACATACACATAAAAAAAACTCAAGGGGGAGGTTAACCCCCCCCCCCCCCCTGCGTACGCGCCTATCATGCTCTATCTCGTTTAATCCACAGAATGCGGGGATATAGTCATAGGGGAGTGGTGGGGCACGGACACGTGTCACCCCATCAAAATTCAGTTCCAGGAGCCAGGGATAAAAATGCCAGAGGTAAAAATGTTAGAGGTATTAGGAAATGCCATGGCAGAGGAGAGAGAGAGAACTCTAACCATCAATTTCGATAGACATGTTTCCATTTTGCTTCTTACTTTCCTTCCTAGATCAACTTATTCAGCTTTATGAATGGCAATTGAGATTAAATTATTATGAGCCTATATCCACGTGCGGTTTTAGAATAATTTAATATTGGGAAGGCCCCAGGTGGGAGGGGGGGGGGGGTGGGGGAGCGAAAAGTTGTGTGGGAGCGTCAGTTCCAGTTAGTAAAACCTTGAAACAATGCCGCTGTTCCACGGTACATAGTGTATTACATTGAATTTTTTAGTATAACGTACTGCCCGACTCCTCCTCGAAAGGAAAACGATGCATAATATTTTTGCTAGGCCTACTACACCCCCCCCCCCCCCCCCCCGTTTTGGAGTTAGATTTGCAATTTGTACCTTGACTCTCGCTTATTGAATGCGAGTTATTATTTTGTGATTTAAACAAAAATATGCACTCTATTATCAAAATGAATCAAATCAAGATTTTTTTTTCTCGGGACGGTTGTGTTTCTTTTAACATTCTAAGTCTCTTCCGGTAGCATAAACAAAGCAGTAATTCACACCTGAAAAATGCATTATAACCCATACCAACCAAGATTACCTGCACTAAATTAAACAGGATCACATTTATTGTCTATCCCAGGAAATCTTTATAACATTTCACTATTCTTTCATACCGAGATCAGTATTTATAACCTAAACAAGTGGGGGGGGGGGGGGGGGGGAGGGGGAGTGGAGGGGTACCAGCAGGCGCGCCGGAAGCAGTTTTGGATGGGGGGGGGGGGAGTGGGAGAGGCAGACATTTCAGGGGCTCACCTTTCAGGGGCAGTGCGAAACAGCCAAAACGTTTGGGGGACGGAAAAAATCTGCATCACCACCACTCTTACATGGAGGGGCCCCGCGGAACGTTTTTCACTGTGGAATATTAACGAAGCAAGCGAAGCGAGTGGAGCGTAAATTGGCCTGGGGGCAGTGGCGGATCAGGGGGGGGGGGGGGGCCGGACCCCAAAAAAAGTGCTCACTTCCCCAACCCCCCTCCCCCCCCCCCCCCCACTGAGCGAATTTTCGGGAGCAAAAAATAAATAAAAAATATAGTGCTCACTACTCCCCACATGAAGCTCAGGGGTTTTAGGCATTTAATTATGGTCAGATGAGCATTCAGGGGCCCGTCTTAGGGCCCTAGGTGGGGTAAAGGGTTAGAGCCCCCCTAAGCTCACTGGCGCTGACAGGAGGATTCTAAATGAGCATATTTTTTGCCTAACTGTAAATTTGGTAATTTATATTTTCAAACAAACGCTCATGTCTTTTCACACCTATAATAAAAAATAGACACGCTTTCACATTTTACATTTTCCTTGATATACGCGTATCGCTATCATAAAATCCTCTATTGATAAATATAAGGGCATGCGAATGTTTAAGACATTTATTTCATGTTTACTCTCCTTTTCTTTGAATGGAATATATTTTTTTATGTGATTCAATTCAGGGTGTTTTTTTCCTTTCTTTTCGGTTAAAAAAATACAAATAATTTGTATTCTTACACTGTTATTTTTTTTTTTTTTTTGGGGGGGGGGGGCGAAAAACGCTTTCCCCCCCCACACGTTTTTCGTTTGGGGGCGATCGCCATCCTGCCCCCCCCCCACTTCCGGCTCCCCTAGTACAAATTACCGATTGTCTACCTTTCCAGGTTGTTTGCCCCTTCAAATCATTAGCCCTAGCTCTAGCTAACAAGCTTGCCGCCCATTCCCACTTTAAAAAATAGTTTGCACTCTTACAACATTCCGCTTACACCTTCCCCCGGAAAACAACCGACATAAAAATGTAATAAGTCAGCCTTTTGTGTTGAGCATCTTTTTGCAAATAACTCTGGTAAATTACAAATACAAACAAATAAAATACAACAAAACAAGAAGCAAAATTACCGAGTCTGAAAGGAGGCTTGCCTACATTTACTTGAAACACAAGACTACAAGTTAATGAAAAATTATATTATCTTACATTTAGCTTCTGTACTCGCGCGCAATCCCATTAATGGTCTGAGAAGTAAACTAGGACCGGTAAATACTACGGATACCTACACCGTAAATGCGAACCGGATATTTGTATAGTTTCAGGGGAGCTCATTATTTCGTCAACAATAGACCCTAAGATCTACATCCAACTCACTGAAAAGAAATAACAAAACATTTTTCTTGTATGACCTATGAAAAAGCATAGGGCAGTCGTCTGAAGAACGATATAATCAAGATCAAACTGATAAGGAGGAAGTCATGGATCCTCTACTTCTTGGCATTATCGCACTTGTCATAGCTTTGATATTGACCATCGCGTTGCTGGTTGTGCACACAGGCATTCTTCCGGCAGGTTGATGTAAACACTGGCCGACCTCCCATTGCCAATGTACGTGTAGCATACAAGTTTGCGAGGGGACCATACAGCGATTGTGGACCAATGTTCTCAGAGGTTGCCAGTCTAGCTCCAGATCTGCGCTGCATTGGTGGTACTTTGATGATCCACAGAAGGTATATAAAGAGTCAGACTCACTCGATCTTCTTTGCGCTAATGTACTTTCGTATCAAGAGTTTGAACCGTAACTCCGGCGTGGAACTAGAATAGAATCTAGTCTAGCTAGAGTCTAAAAGTAAAATATAGGGGTCTACCAAAAAAGAACTAGCCTAGAAACGTCTAAATCTTCATCAATTGTTCAATAATGGTTATAATTTATAAGTTGTAATGTTTCTTTCCTGTTTCATGTCAATTTTCTTATCTCTTTTGGAGTATCTTCCCCAAACAAAGACACTCGTTCACTTTTTGCGGACTTCTCGATTGTGTTCCAACACGATCGCACTTCTTCTTCTTCCAGTATAGTACAGTCCGCCGTTGGCGTATTATCGTACCTTGTGTTTGTCAAGTGCCGAGTGTACAGTGCAAGTAAAAAGGCTCTTCTTCATTGTCTAGTACGAATGTTAATTGATTAATGTAAATCCGAACTTATCCTATGTGTCCAAAATTTCCTCAGTCAGTTCAAGAATCCAGTCAGTCAAAGCAGAGAATCATCGGTCAAATGAAATAATGATCAATATAGGTGCTCCCCAAGGTCCAGTCCAATAAAAAAACTTTAATCTTGAATATTATAATACGGTAGACCTATACACTTTCTCACAGGTTTCACGGCAAACCGCTGCACATTGCATATCTTACCGACGAACATGTGCAGATGGGCATGCGCGCGTGTGAAGTTTAGCGACTGTAATCTAAGATCCTCATTAAATTCATGTAAGTAATTCACATTAGGAAGATGAGGATCTGAATTTTTCAAAGTTGATAAAATCAAGTTAATATTATATACACATGTTTTTCCTCTCCAAACTTTCCACAGGGGAATCTTACAACCAGCGTTATATAGTCGGCACTATTCTCAGCGAGGGGACCAGTGAAGTAGACAAGAAGTAGAAGCTCGACTTGTAGAGCACGAGTTCAAGCTAACTAACTTCCCAGCTGTAGACCATGCAGTCATTTGCTCATTTCCATTTATCTGGACCCTGTCTAGTTATAATTGCAACTGCCAAAGTATGGCCCCAATTAGGAGAATACATAGAGGTAATCACGTTTCAATTATAGACATTCATTGTGTAAATGAGATAGGAAAGAACTTAATCTTTAAATCTTAAACTTAGGTATGAAATCAAAGTAAAAACTACTATAGTGTACTAAGTGCAAGCCATTTTAAAATTCATTCATATCTTTTCTTTTTTTTACATTCCTTTTGACAATCAACTCATACAATTGTTAATTTTTTAGTAGAAAATATTCTGCTCAGCAATTATTTTACATCATGTTGATATTAAAAATGCTAATTAATGTCACATTTACAGAAGAGTTCTACAAACCTATACATATCTACACGTATACATGCAAACGGCGAACTCGCATTATCTTGAAACACTTTTTGATATAAGGAACTTATGGAACAATTTAAGAGATTTTTTATCAGAGGAGAGTGAGGAGACCCCTGTCACTATTGTTTTTTTGTTCTTCCCCTTTATTTCATCTAGGGAACGTAAGCTATGTGCTCATCCAGCCATCGAAGTCTACACGGGAGATGAGATCCAATACATGCTACCTTGTCCAAGCAAGAGGATTTTTACGTAGAAGAAGCGAAAAAGGCCAAGGAGGAGATTGCTAAGAGCTTGCAAGAAAGTGATGGAAAAGAAATGAATCTGCCATACCGGATGATAGTACCATGACATCATCAGATGGAAGTGATGCAAGCAGTGGAAGCGAAAGTTCCTTTGAAGAATTATCCCTAAAAGAAGGTGAAAGAGAAGAACCCAATGCTTCTGCAAACGAAATTAAAATTTGCTGATACATACATACAGTATATTAATTTGCAACTGATACAAAACTGATGATGAATGTCACTGTTGATTTTATGAAGTTATTGAAGTGTAATGAGTCATTAAAAGATACTTAATTTACAACCTACACTTCGTTTCTACTTTCAAGAGGCATTTGTAAAGTATCACTATCATTATAGAAGATGAAGTTTTGTAACACTCGAAGGATGTGCTCCGAGTCGGCAATCATAGAAATATTGTAATATAAGCCATGGTGCAGTGCAGTGAGCAGTACATGTAAACCAGGTGGTAATTATTGTGAAGTTGCTGTAATGTAGTTAAATGTGTATTTTCTTATAAACATATATACATGTTATTGTTTATGCAAATGAAATTAAAATTGATATCATGAGAGATTGGCATCTGACATTTTTTTAGAGATTAATTTCATCACAGCAGCATCTCTCCTGCAATTTAAAATGGATGTTATTTTGTGAATAATGTGATTGTAATACCGTATGTTTGTCATACATGTATATTGGTTGGCAAGTGCCATGTATTGTTATCCGGTACCAAACAAAAAACCTGACCTACCGGTCAAGTATATTGTATGCAATTAATGATATAACATGGGATGAATATGGATTCAACCATAAATTTGTGATATTGGTTTTGAGCATTTGAAAAGATGAAGCGCTCAAGTGTTTATAGAATTTCTGCTATCAACATTAAAAATTTGTAATTATGATACATTTTGTCAGCGATTGTATCGTATGCAGGGGCGTACGCAGGGGGGGGGGTTTTGGGGTTCAAACCCCCCCCTTTGGTATTTTTATGTTGTAAACCCCCCTAAAAAAACCAAACCCCCCCCCCCCCCCCCCCCCTTTGGGTTTTTTTTTTTTTTTTTTTTTTTTTAATTATTAAAAAAAAAAAAAAAAAAAAAAAAAAAATAATTATACCCACGGTTAACCTAAAAAAGGTGACCTTACCCCCCCCCCCCAACGAAGAAAATGTCAAATTATGAATTTCGAGACCAAAAAAAAAAAAAGTGTCCGCTTGCCCCCCCCCCCCCCCCCCCCCACTGAGCGACTTTACGGCTGACTGAGTCGTTGCAATTTTTTTTTTGGACTCCAAAAAAAAAAAAAAAAAAGTGACTGCTTACCCCCCCTCCCCCCCCCCCCCCCCCCACCCCCCACTGAGCGACTTTTCGGCTGGCTGGGTCGTTGCGATTTTTTTTGGACTCCCAAAAAAAAAAAAAAAAAATTGTCCGCTTACCCCCCACCCCCCCCTGAGCGACTTTTCGGCTGGCTGAGTCGTTGCGATTTTTTTTGGACTCCCAAAAAAAAAAAAAAGTGTCCGCCTACCCCCCCCCCCCCCCCCCCCCCCCCCCCCCACTGAGCGACTTTTCGGCCGGCGCGATTTTCAAATTTTCGGGAGCAAACCCCCCCCCCTTGAAAAAATCCTGCGTACGCCCCTGATCGTAATGTATTGTATCACATTTGCTCGGGTCGCTTGGAATGTGAATTTGTGTCTGATCTAGTCAACTGACATGTCTAATCTTTCAAATATTGATTTGACTTTGACACTCTTACATTCAATGTTTTGTAACCTGTTTGTTTTAAGTTTCTGCTCAATACATGATCTAGTTGGTTCTGAAATCTACCTCTACATATATATATTTTTTTTCTTCATGGGGGGGGGGCATCTTTTGAGTTTTGATAAGACATGATAGCTTGTGTAATTATAACTTTGTCTTCAAGTACCTTAACAGTACATGTATAATTTCAGAAGCCTTTAACTTGGTTGGAATTGCTTTAGTTTTTAAGCGCAAATCAGAGATACAAGTCGGTCACTATTTGTGAAAATTTAAAATGTTGTAATTAAACAAGATGTCAAAGAAGCAAACCAGTGATGTAGGTGTTTCTCATACATGTGTTAAGCATGTATTTTAGGTCTATATAGCTACATATGGTGAGCAACAAATTTTAAATTGAAGTTTCAGAAGGCTGAACTGTTTTTAATAGAGCATGCAAACTTCTTTGATGACACTTTATTTCCAAATGAGAAATATTAGAAAAATAATCATTGTAATTTCAATGTTTGCAGATTGAATGATTTGAGGTCTTCTGTATTATTTGTGCAAAAATGCAAAATTCATTATATTTGATTAAAATTATGGCATATACATGTACCTTATTTTTAAGTATCTTTAGTTTTCTACATGCAGTTGTGACATTTTCTACTAGAAGTATGCCACACGTTTTTGTTTATCAAATGATATCAACATTGCCACAAGCACCAAAGTTAAAGTAGCATGATTCCCTCTTCCAATTGATATTTTACAGGTAGATTAATGTGCTTCCAATTCTTGCTTTAGCAAAATGTCCTGACTTCCTGTGTATTTCTAAAAGAATTTTTCACCATAAAAGCTGTCATCTAAATCATAGTGATAGATGTGACAAGTCTTTGAATAGTGTGTATTTGGTGTCGGTTAACTGCTATATTATTATTTCTTTCTTATTTTTTTTCTAATTTTTTGGGTCTATGTAGTGCAAGTCAATATTGTTGAATGTTAAGCTTGAAATGTATGAATTTACACTTGGGCATTGTTTTATTAAAAGCCACTGGCTTAGGAAATATAAGGTGCGAAGATGAGGACAGTGCAATGATTACAGCAGTGGTCACGTTTCCAGAGAGGGTTCCAGTCCAAATCATAGCATTTGTGCTACTGGATGAGGCATTACTCTTCAATTATATACATTGTTGTCCCTCAGATAGGACCTAGGTATGCATTTTGCAAGGTATGCATTTTCATATGCTAATATGAATGTATTTATTATTCATATGTTATTGTGGTTGTATGATGTATGCTCCTGTGACAATTGCACTGCCGTAATTCCATGATCTAACTGATTCCTATATACCTCGCCCTAACCTTTTATCTTGAACCTACATGTAGCCTGACATCAAATTGTAATCCTTAGCCTAACCTTATACATGTCCTTCTGACCAAATAAAGTCCAGAGAAATTGTCGCCGGAGCAAGTTTCAGATCACTGCTATTGAACATTAAGTATATGTATAGTAACATTTTTTTTATGAAATGCCAAGCCTTTAAGTACAATATTAAGCACACTGCATATTGAATTTTGAAGAGCAGCTAAGATGAGGTCAAATAGTTAGATGAATACTACTCCATTTATTTTGGCTTCTTCTTTAGTGTCAATTTGTTTTTTTAATGCCAATGCCTGTATGTACAATATCAGCACACTGCATATTGAAGTTTGAAAGAGCAGCTAAGATGAGGTCAAATAGTTAGATGACATACTACTCCCCATTTATTTTGGGTTCTTTTATAGTGTCAATTAAAAAAAAAAAAATGCTAATGTCTATAAGTACGATCTCAGCACACTGCATAATGGAGTAAGAAAGCAGCTAAGATGAGGTCAATAGTTAGATGACATACTATTCCATTTATGTTGCCTTCTTTCATTTTCAGATAATATATTGAGTATAAATCTACTAATGAAATAATACAGTACTTTGATTTTTGTAAAGATTTATAACCGAGGTACAATTAAATTGATACATTTCTGTACATGATTAACAGTACATTCATACATGGGGTATTAAATTCTGTTTCAGTAAAAAGAAAAAGTGTTTGATAGTGTTGAGTGGCTGCTTTAATTTAATGAATTCTAATTTCTATATTTTGCAGTTATTTTCACTTTTCTAAAATTCAAATGTTTATTTGTGAATTAAACCAGGTACAGACATTATATCGGTTGTTTACCCCCTGTAAATCTGAAAACTGTAAATATCTATTTTGTGTCTGGAAGTGAAGAGAAGGGTGCAATAAAATGCATGTATGCAGGATTGTGAATACCAGTACATGCATGATACAATGAAAAGTCACCTCTGAGATCAGAGATTACTAGAGCGTAAATCATTAAATATCAAGAAAATTGAAAACTGATCTTGTTCTTTTTGCCTGAATCAAAAGAAACAATCTTTGGACTTTAATATTCATCATTGTGTTCTGTTTTCACTATCAGACATATTGATGAGGGGAAAAAATGGATTAAAGTAAATATTGTATTTACATGTATGCTATTCCATATCAAGCCCAAAAAATGTCATCTTATAAATAGATAAATTATGTACAGCAAATTGGTGTTTGCTTACGTTACTCTGTTCTATTATTGAATACCCGGTACTGTACTGCATTGTACCTGTATACCAACATTTTGTTCACATTCGACCAACGTAATTGGAAATTAAATTTTAAGCAAGTGGCAGTATTTTAGGACCAAATATGACAGCATCTGAACATTTTTTAGTTGCCTTATGACATACAATTCAGGTTAAATCAATATTCGTACATTCATTATGTACTCCCAATACATTAACATGTTACTTCCCTTTTTGTCATGTAGATTTGGTGGAGGTTAAGTTAGTAGTTAAAATTAAACAGTCTATATGTGAAGTAAAACTGTATATGAAAGAAAACTTGTTTCATTTATTATCCCCTCATAATAGTATAGTCTATGGAGGTAACTTGTTCTTACGTATTGTAGGCCACTTGTACCCGCGAGGGGATGCTATGCTTTGCATTGACTTGTGTTGATGTTAGCCTTGATATGATATTTTGAAGTTCAGAAGTGTAATAAAAATGAAAATACAGATTACCCTTGACTTCTTGTCTGGTTTTACTTCAGTTTTCACGTAAAGTCTTCCTGCTACTTCACTTTTGAACATAAACATACTTCAGTAAGTAAACACATATATACACTCAAATTTGGTCAAATAATTCTGCATCCAGTTTTAATCAAGGTACCGACTGCCGCTGAAATGGTTTTACTTGATGTGACTACCGTACATTCAGATTACGGATTTCAGTAATCTTAAATCACCAACAGATATATACATGTATAAACCCCAAATACTTGATAAGCTTTGTCTTACAAATGATTCAACACAAAAAACAGACGTTCCATTAAATTGACATTTCAAAACTGTTCCTATTTCTGTCCATATCAATGACATACATGTACAATAGATCGTTTCGATATCTCAAAAATACATATTTTCCAGAAATATCTATGTTCCAAGTTCCCAACTTACGTAGTGATTCCATACGACATGTTGGTTGTATTTTTTCCATTGTATATTTATCCGGGGTTATTTTTTGGTAAATGTATGATTATGTGTTTTATTTTTTTCACCTTGTACTGTCCTGTGTAGTATAGGCTTGAATGTTCATTTATGCACGTTTTCTCTTGTTATATAGTCCACAAATTCAGTATGTGACAAATAAAACAAAATTATAATTTACTTGGTAAATTTTGGGACACACAACTTGGGCTTGCCCATGTGAGGACTACACAAACACTTCATCATAAGCAGAAGTTAACTAATTCACATACATGTATACAGTTAACAACTGAACCACTCACAACCCTTG
>NW_022145612.1:22979310-23264310 GCF_000002235.5 Strongylocentrotus purpuratus
CTCGATGATCCCCAGCTTGACGTTGACTCCGTACTCCTTATAGAACTTCTCCATGTATTCTTCGGGGTCCATCTTCTTCAGCATGTCAAGAGTCTGAGCAGGGAACGAGGAAAAAAATAAATTATCATCAACGTAAACTAGTCAGGAATTGCAAGATAGTTCCTCTGGGGTACTGAACTGCCTGCTATATTGGATTAGTGTTACTGTAAATGGTAAAAGCTCTCAAGGAATAATCTGTCTACACAAAGTACCACCTCTTGGCATTGTAAATTTAGAGTGTGCTGTTAATACTACTGTTCATATCTTCTTTTGGCAAAGTGTATCACTTAGAAAACACACAGACATGTATCCAGTAAGGCCCACTATCAACTACTTTGAGGATGTGAATATAAGAAAGCAAACTTGACATTTACAATTTGGTGGCATTTACAGATTTACAGTATAAGAAATTCAGATCTATTTTTCACTATCATTCGACTGGATTTTCTCATCACAAATTCAGTAAAAAAGAATAAATATGAACATCAAAGTAAACAACGAGATTCAATGTTAATAGGAGATGATATTTATACACAAAATTGAATCAATGAGGGTATGTATATTACCTTCCTGACAAGTTTCTTCTTGATGACCTTGAGTAGTTTGTGTTGCTGGAGAGTCTCACGTGACACATTGAGTGGCAGATCATCGGAGTCAACCACACCCTTGACAAAGCTGAGATACTTGGGCATCATGTCTTCAAAGTCATGGGTGATGAATACACGTCGTACATAAAGCTGTGGAGGAAAGAAAAGGAACGTCTTGAAAACTATTGCAATAGGCTACATTAACATCTCAACAGGAAAGTTATATATATATATATACCAATCGTATGAGTAGAAATGTTATTACAGGAAACGGTAAGAGTGCTAGAAAACAGTCTAGATATTGGTATGCATTTCTTAGTCTTGATTTCCACTAGAACTATTTCAGACATCTAATGCAACATTACAAAATAATTTGTGACTTCTGAAAAGTACTTTGAATTTTTATGATGTCATGTTTTGGGCTCTTTATTTATAGAATGTTTTTCTTCTTCAAATGATCTAAAACCAAAAACATTTTCCTTTCAAATTTGATTTGGTTTCATTCACATTTAAAAAAAGTTGAGACTACATTTTAAATTTTTCATTGTTTCTATTTCTTTATTTTTTAACCTTACACTCAAACAATATTTTCTGGATGGAAAAAAGGGCAGAGGTATAATCATAACATATATCACGTAAGTTATCGTTTGGTATCTATCTTACGACAGACAGGGCCTAACAAACTGACCTTGATGTTGTCAAACTTCTTGCCATAGTCCTGGAACATCTGGTTTGGTGCCTTACTGGGGATGAAGAGGATGGACCTGAAGGTGACCTCTCCCTCAGCTGAGAAATGAGTCTTAGCCATGGGTGCGTCCGTCTCCTTGGTGAAAGATTTATAGAACTCTTCGTATTCTTCATCTGTGATATCCCGAGGCCTGTAAAAAAACACATAACACAAGTGTTAGATTGTATGCATGTATGCATAGTGCAATTGGGAACAATAGCCACTTCAGGTGTCAGCAAATGATTGTTAACACCAGGGGAGTGTTTCACAAAGACTAAGATTTACTTTAAGTTGGACTTAACTATGGCAGGCCATTCATGCCACTAGTTCCTTTAACCATTTCTGGCATTGGTTTCTCAAGGGACGTATAAATCTTGGTCACAGATCTAAAGGATTTACATTGAGAGACCAATAGTGAGAGCAACCAGTGGCATGAATGGCCTGCCATAATTAAGTCCAACTGAAAGTCAATCTTGGTCTTTGTGAAACACCCCCCTGGTCACACAGACAGTCCCTGTAATGAGAGACCCAATAGTGAAATCAAATTGGTTTACTCCTGATGGAGCGGATCAGCCTCCTAGCATAAGGTGGCTCTCCTTCACTTATTTATTTTTGTGAATGTTATTTGCCCATTGAATTGAACAAGACTTGAAAGGATGAAACAAGATGTGTTTTCTTGACTTCGAATCACTTCCCTCCTTCAGAAGTCTTCCAATAAGAACATGCCAGGCAAAAATCTACATTTGTCTCTCCTCAGAAGAGAACAGGCCCTACAGAAACCTAGCTAAGCTTTGCTCAAGAGTGGAAGGGCAACTTAGTTGTGCACTATTTGAAGCCTTAGGATGCATCGTACAAATGATATCTTTTGATATCTGATGAAATAGTTCAATACTTTTTCCTCTTAAACACATGAAAACAGTTTATTTTTGTGGTGAAGCTATTTCTATAAGCTGTCAAATCATGCTCCACAGATGCTAAAAGGCACATATTCAAGGTTCAGTGACACAAAGACGTAACTCCATATGTTGCCAAAATGAGTATTTGATATCAAAATGATCAAAAAAATGTAGGGTTTCCAGGAAACACAAAGACTTAACTCCACCAAACACCCCATTGAAGTCAATGTCTAGTGAAACATAGACTTAACTCCTTAAGTGCTAAGTGACACATAAACCACTTTTTTTTCAAAATGGAGTTACGTCTTTGTGTCACTGACCCCCTCGATATATTTGACTTACGCTCTGGTCCAGATGGGTTTGTTCTCATTCATCAATCTCCAGTCCCATGTAGTCTTATCCACCTTCTTAGTCTTGGGTTTCTCTTCCTCGTCTGTCTCCTCCTCAACCTCAACATCTGATCAAACAATCAATAAACAGGTCTTCATTTTATGATGTAGATTCAACAAGACTACATAGTGCATGTTGGAATAGTAACTGTATAATACTTGAAAGATTAAATGTGAGTTCTGAACAGTTTCTTAATACTTGGTGAGAGGCATTAGAATCTGCCAGAATTTTGTGCAAGATCTTTTTTTTAATACACATCTAAAATGAGTCAAGATGGACCCATAAGCAAGCTTCAGACTATTTTGACTTCATTCTGTAAATTTGGTTGAAGAGTAATTGGAAAGTATATTTCATCGTTGAGTTGAGCCATGATAACCTTGAAACGGCAACTAATTCTGGTTTATTCAGTGACAAATTCTGCATTACTGCCAAATTTCATACCATATGAGCTAGAATATTATGAAGGCAAGTCTGAAGTATTTTGTCCCATACATAACAGACTCTATCAAAGAAGTTAGCTTTCATAATTTTGTTTAGTTGATAGCCCTGTAAAAGTTTATATCAGACCAGATGTCGCAGGAAAAAGATACTTTTAATGCTAATTGTTGTCATTATAGCATGATACTTGGTACCATATGGGACAGATAATGACTCCCCCCAAGAGCAGATTGCTTGAGAGATTGTTAGACTGACTTACCCTCATCTTCAGTCTTATCCTCCTCCGCTTCAGCTGCTTCATCTTCCTCAATAGGTTCTTCAACTGACTCGGTCTGGTGGTATTAAAAACATTGATGGAATAACATTAACTTATTAGCTCATTAATTCATTACGTCTTTAAATTCTTCTATCAAATCTTTTATGTTGAAACAGAACAAGTAAGATAAACATTCTAAATGTGAAGCACAGATTCCACCATAGATGTCAAAAGCAACACTGATCTGAAAAATACAAACAATTCCCATAAAATATATTACTTTATGAGAAAAGAAAAGAAAAAAAAAAATCAGATATGAATGCAGCTACTTGTCATAGTCTGAACAATTTTACAGGCTTAATAGACTATATGACGCCCCCCCCCCCCCCCAACAAAAAAAGGAAAAAGAAGACAGCCAAAAAATTTCCTTCACACAAAAATTAAATAACTTCTTTTAATACAACATTGTACAGGCATTCAAGATTCCTAAATGATGTCATCCCTCTCTCTCTCTCTCTCTCTCACCTTGCTACCCCACAGGTAGATGGGGAAGTTGATGAACTGACTGTACTTCTTCACCAGGTTCTCGATGGTATCTGCTTCCAAGAAATCATAGGCTTCCTCCTTCAGCAAAAGACTGGAGGAAAAACAAACATATGAATATATTACTAATGATCGATTAAGACTGTTTGATCCCCAAAATGTACACATGATTCCGACAGAACACTGAAGAAATTGGATTTACATTGAGAATTTACCAACTATAAACCCAGCAAGAATTGATGGTACCCGTCTTCAAAGCAACAAAGTTCCAAATGAGCAGAAGAAAGATTTATATAAAAGTAATACTAAATATGAAAGTGAAATTCAGAAAGCTTTCTGTTTCTTGATCTAATACCCAAAAATGATACATCACAAGAACAACTCCTTTATAGAAAAAAATAGACTGTTATATAAGAATGTGTCTAACCCATAATTAAATGCATCTATAAAGTCTTTTAGAGACTTTCGAACAGAATTTGCAAATCTTGATACAAGGAAATCATATGTAAAGCATCAAGATAAACATTCCACATCACAGACAAATCATATGTAAAGCAGTCCATTATGTGATAAATGACTGAGCGCAAGGTACCTGATAGTAGTTCCACGTTTGAGAGTGTCTCCACGAGGGTCCTTATTGATGGAGAATTCAGCCGAGTCAGATTCCCAGATGTACTGCTCATCATCGTTATGTTTAGATGTGACGATAACACGCTCAGCAACCAAGAATGAGGAGTAGAAACCAACACCAAACTGACCAATCAGATCGGTAGCTTCAGATGAATCCATGTCCTATGAAGAAAAGAAATATCTAATTGTCATTTACAATGTTTCCACAAACAAATACAGTGCACAACTTCAATGTTGATTTCTGGCAAGATTAATGAGAAAGGAATATAAACAATCAGAAATTTCACATAATAAATATGTAAATCTATTATATAGGTTATAACAATTGAATACGCCAGAAAACAAAGGTTAAAGACATCATGGAGAAAGTCAGAGAATCAAAGTGGAGATGGGCTGGGCATGTAGCAAGACTTCAGGACAATAATATGGACAAATCGTTTAACAGAATGGCAACCAAGGATGGAAAAGAGAAGAAGAGGAAGGCAGAAGAGAAGATGGAGAGATGACCTAACATCATACATGGGAACGGCCACTTGGACCAGGACAGCTAGAGACAGAAGAGAATGGAAATGTTATGAGGAGGGCTTTGTCCAAAGTCTGGATGAACTATAGCCAGATAGATAGATAGAATTGAATACTACCACAGCTACGAATAATACCTTTAAACCTTCATATCTTCCAGATAAAAAAAAATTTAAAGCCATTTTTTACTTAGATTAAATGAATAAAAGGTTAGGGTTATTTGCAGGGTTCTTTTCTACAATATATAAACAAATGTTGAGGTCTCTCAAAATATATTTAACAGATGCAAAGTACTTACGGATAGTTTTTCAAAGAATTCACTGGTTCCAGATTTGGCGATGGTTCCAAGGTTGTTGATGAGGTCATTCTTGGTCATACCCACACCGGTATCGGTTATATGAAGCATGTGATTATCTTTATCAGCCTGATGATGAAATAAAACAAGATTAACTACTTTAAAGTAAACTACAAGTATAACTCTAGAGCAAACTAAATAGATCATCATTGGAATAATAAATAAATAATCATTATAAGACTCCACTATTATTATTATTAAATAGAGCTTATTTATCATCTTGAGACTCTACATTTTGCTAAAAAATGCTCTAATAATTTATACATGTGTGTTGTAGCTTCAATAAATAACTTAATTTTTGTAAAGATTATAAAAAAACAGATGTGATCAAAGAAAGAGCAAAAAAAACAACACAATTTTCACTAGAAAAAAGCCAACATAACATCATTGCAAAAATCTTCAATCTTAAATTCTGCATCGCATCCAATAAGGTATCAGATGTTGATGTATTTCAATCTTAGCTCCTAAATCAAATATGGATTATGGACAGAGATTGCCTGCAATGCATACATTGTGATTCCCAGCCTAGGTCTTATACTGCAGGCTGGGGAAATATACAGAAGATACAACATAAAAACAAGTTTGTATTTCTGAAAATAATGAATGTAAGAATACAATGTGAGTAGAACGTATAGCGCTTAGAGACTTCGGTGGTAAGCACTCTATAAGCATCGCTTTTATTATTATTACCATCATTATTATCGTACCTTAATCTTGATGGACAGTTCTTCTGTGGCATCCAAGGCTGCTTTATCTGTCAACGATGTCAATCTGATCTTATCCAGAGCATCAGAAGCATTGGAGATCAACTCACGCAAGAAGATCTGCAAAGAATATAAGAAAATGCAATCAATGTGAGAAAATCTTGTGGAGCTAATCTAAACAATTGGTTGAAGATTTTAATACACATAAAAAAATCATGGGTTTCAGGGTACCCAGACCATCCAATTAAACGAGCATATGCCCTCAAAAGGCAATTATTTTAAAGTAAAGAGTAGATGAAGCTATGTTAGTAACTCGTCAGAATTGAAAATCTTTAGAACAGTTATTATTCATAATGTATAACAAGCTACAACCAAATTTTTAACTACTAATATTGGCTTCTTATACTATGCTCATATCAAACAAACTGTGATGCTCAAATGCTTCAACATTATTACCAGGGTTATTGCTATTTTAGGTGTGAAAGAAAAGAAATTCATAACAGAAAAATGCAGAGACTGAGGGGTCGTGACCTACCTCCTTGTTTCTGTAGAGTGAGTTGATGATGAGTTTCATCATACGGTTGACCTCAGCCTGGAATACATGTTTTTCAGCTGAATCTCGTAACTCTTTCATTTGAGAAACATTTAATCCATCCAGTTTGATTGCTTCCTCCTCCCTAAAAAACACAGCAATATAATGCATGTAAATCATTCCCTGGAAACCACATTAAATACAAAATACAAACTGTAATGTCATTGGTTTCACATTACATTTCATTTCATTTTGACTCTTAAAAGAAGAAAACATGTAACAATAACAAGCAGAATACAAAGCCTAACATTTACATAGATTTTTATAGTTGCCTTTAGGTAACAAGTTTCCTTTAAATCTAACCTTACAGCCCATAGCAGGGATTTACAAGCCCTCAAAAAATGTATCTCAAAATTCATTAGTGTGCAAACTTTCTCTCTGAGTGAAAATTGAAGCCCTCATTTTGTACGCAACAAATGGGGTGAATGAATTACTGCCAGTTGCAAAAGTCAAATTAACAATAAAGAATATTTTAGCCCCATTACAAGTTTTGAGATTTTCACTGTGCAAATACCTGCAACGCCCTTTTAATAAAGTAAAAAGAAAATTTGTAAAAGTGACAATGGAAGTGTTTATCTTTCTATTCAGTGCTCAAACCATTTGCCTCAGATATAAACAATCGCAAGTTGTGGTATCTTCAATACATGTATATTAATCATCTGTTACAGTAGCAACGGGAAGGCTTCAAGGAAGTGCATGTTTACCTTGCGACAACTTCATCATCAGTCTTTGATCCATCACGACTCTTTCCAATGTCGTCTTCAACAATTGCCTCTCCCTCATCTTCATCTGCTGCTGATGCACATGCTGTAAGAAAAAAGGGAAAAACAATACAATAAGCAATGCAATATCTTCAGATTTCTGATGAAACATGACTGGCAAGTTATCCAGTAATAAAAGTAGAAGAATCCAAGCAGCTCCTTTGATTTACACATGTACTCCATAAAGCATCCCATCTGATTTATTCAAGGACATACTGAAACAGTAATTTCATCTTGGATTCAGAAATATGTGTTTACATTTTTGTTTATCTGAACAAGTCTGAATTTCATTTCAAAATACAAGATTGTTATAAAATTTCCGTCACTGAGGCAGCACTAGATCTACACTCTCTGAAACAAAGACTTTAGTAGACCTAGTTTAGTTTTTAGTTTTACTCGACTTTAATAGCCTACAACAGAATGTCTGGAAACCCTGACATTAAATTCATTTCTCTTCAAGTCTTTTCATAATTTTATCAAACCTCAATCCTCATTCTTGACTTTATCTCTTGAGATTGACGTTAGTCGTTTACTTACCTGCTTAAAATTTACAGAAATGACCGTTAGGCGTTAAAAATAAAATTGCAATGACATGCAAAACTAGTAAGTTAGAAGTCTCGAAAGAGCAGTAGGGTCTAATTTAACTGGCACAAGATTAATCAAGTGAACCAAAGTCCAAATTTAATTTTTGTACCACTTGCATTTTCCCTTGTCTTCTGACTATAGTTTTGGCTTATCATCTATATTAAAAAGCATTCTGCATTCTACACATCCATTTATGCATTAAGAAAACCGATTTGTATTTAGATTACCGTCCTCAATACATTTCATTTGTTCTAGTTTTAGCTCTGAGGAAGTTGATAAAAACCGAGCGGGGCGAATCATAACACTACACAAAATCAAGGATACGGGACTGTACGACTAAAAAAATATCACTTTGCTGAAACATTTCGCCCCAAATTTGCACCTAAAATACAATCTTGTTGCTTACCTGCAAAAAGCAGAACACCTATGATGGCTAAAAGCCAAAATTTGTTGACCATTTTGACTGCTCCTCAGACGTAACTGAAAGAAATGTAATATAATGATGAGCAGCTACACCTATCTAGATCTACTGCCTTTTCTTCCCTTCGCAGCTGAACGCTTACGTGTATTTCTGTCACATTTACTACACACACACGTGTAAGCTGTCCAATCATTGAACACCACGCCAAAAGGTTGTGATGACGTCGACCAATGACAGAGGTCCAAATCAGCTTATAACCACTTCGTGGACCAATGTGATTGGTGCTGTAGTTCACATCATCTATACTTTAAAAGGGGCGTGGCAACTAGTAAATTCTACCTGTTGTCAAATTAATAGGTGAAGATTAAATTAATTAATTAGATATATAGGGGGTCTAAGTCTACTAGCAATTGAATAGGCCAAACAAAGGGCTGTGTAAGAGTAAATGATATATAGAGACAAAGAATGTATAGAGCTAGGTACGTGAGATGTGCCATCCCCTAACTATTCCCCACTGATAATAATTATGTTTTGTTAAAGCTTATCTGTATGAGGGATTAGACCACCCTGCAAGGTCACTGGACAGGTGGTTATCTCATCAACTCAGCTCTCGATTAAAATAAGAAAAAGAGGATCATTGGGGACCAATAGTCACCGATTAGGCATTGTTTTCTAAATAGAGGGAGCAAGTAGCGGACTTGGTAACATTGTTCAGATGAGAGAAAGTGGTGCTAAGGACTGGTAAAGACTTCAATGCTAGATGAACAATTAAAGTTAATCTAAAAATAGACCATTATTATTATTATTATTATTATTTTAATCCGTATTTTTTTCATGTTAGAGGGTTAGTACAGTAAAAGGAATATAAAAAGTAACAATGCATACAAAATTACGCAGTTTTTTTTATCAACCTTCAACAATGTTACCGAGTCACTTCAGTGATTCTTTTTCCTTCTAATTCTAAGACACACATGAATTGAAATTCCATAACATTCTTATTATTTATCCCATTTCGATGAAACTTTCAGTTTTGTTTGTTTAATTTGTCTCTATTTATTCAAATCAACTTGCAAAGAGGGACAGACTTGTCTTTTAAGCCCGAATCTGAGTCCGAATCTGAATCTGAATGTACTTTCTCTCTCACAATTTGTCTTCTTGATCTCCATGGAAATGATATGCTCGCTGAAGTGACTAAATCCTAGTTTTCTAAAAGGTATGATCACTCTGTTCATAGGTGCATGTACTCGGTACTAGGGGCCTGATGTCGCTTGCCACTGAGTCTAATCATTTCGAGCGAGCTAGCAAATACTCCACTTCAAAGGTACACGGTATTGACGGTAATGTGAATGTGATCTCCCCGTTTTCTTTCTTTCGAGCATAAAATGATACTACCTGTATCCCTGTTGGTTTTAATTTTCAAGTGTGTTACCCAGGGGCGGATCCAGCCGGCGGCAAGGGAGGGGGCCAACTTAGGGACCCAATTCGTGAGAAAATGTTTAGCGGCGAATCAGCCAGCCCGCGAATAAGGGGGGGGGGGCTAGTGAGCCCTGTTTTTTTTACTCAATACCTACACCCCCTTGAACCAGGGGGAGGGGGACCGTTATTTCTTTTTTTAATAAATAAAAATGGTTAAATTTACCTGTTTTTTGGCCAGGTGAGGGGACCCCTCCTCCTAGATCCGCCACTGGTGTTGCCTAGTCCTCTTGCGCTCTGAAATTTCTATTAATTTCTTTTGTCTTCTTTCTTTCTTCCTTGATTTCCTTCTTTCTTTCTTCCTTTTTTTCCTCCTTTTTTTATTTCCCTCTCTCTCTCTCTCTCTCTCTCTCTCTCTCTCTCTCTCTTTCTCTGTTTCTCTCATTCTCCCTCTACTTCCCGTTCCTCCTTCCATCACAAAGAAAATATGAATGTCAGTATATCAATTATCATAATATCATATGTGTACTATGCATAATGTTGTGCACAACAACGAACAGTTCCACCTCGTTTCGTTCTTCCCCATAAAATTATTGTGGGCGGATGTTATATCACCTCAAATATTTAAAAGTTCAATTATAATTGTATTACGCCAACTTTTTAGTTGGAATAACAACCAACGTATACCATGTGGTGATATACACCTAAACCCCGGGACCTGACATTGCACCAGAACACAAGTCTCTTAAATATTCCGTTTCTGAGCACCCGTGAACATAAATTACCTCCTGAAACCTGGAAAATAATAAAGACATTAAACATTTCGTCACACCCACTAAGTCATCGTATTGTATAGAAAGAGCAAGGAAACTAAAGAATTCGTTACATATAAAATTACTGTCAGATATTGGTCTTTAATACACACCGTAACAGGGGCGGATCTAGCTTTTTGCTAAGGGAGGGGTTGACCGAAATAATGACGATGCGGAGCATCGTCCACGAGCCGCGAAGCGGCGAGCCGATTTTTTGGGGGTGTTTATTTGAACCCCGTAAGTGATGTTTTCCTGGCATCTATTAACACAATGGAGACCATAAAAAGCAGTGCATGATAACGTCTTTTTAAATCAAGTAACAGTTAAATACACAGTTATATCCAGAGTTATCATGTGTTTGGTTAAGTTACCAGATGAGTTGAAAATCTTCTCACAATATTTGCACTTGAAAGGGTTTCTCTCCAGCGTGCGTTCTTTTTTCTTTCTTTTTTTTTTCACTTCGGCGGTGGCCCGTGTCCTCAAAAAAGCTGATGGGGGGGGGGGGGCAAGGGACTCTGTGACATTTGTTCGCCCAACCCCCCCCCCCCCAAAAAAAAAGAAAAAAAGAAATAATAATAATAATAATAATAATAATAATAATAATAATAATAATAATAATAATAATAATAATAATAATAATAAATAATAATAATAATAATAAATGAAATAAATACATAGAAATGGAATAAAATAAAATTACAAGTTTTAAAAAAAAGATAAGATTTTAAAAAATGGTCCCCGGATTTTTTTTTTGGGGGGGTGTTGCAACCCCCCCCCCCCCCAACCCCCCCTCTAGATCCGCTTCTGCGTAAGAGTACAAAAACATTGAGAGAAAATGCTGTCCTGAAAATTTGAAGCAAGTGCAATTTATATCATCTGTTCATCATGAACAGTCATGATCCCGATTTTAAAAAAATGTAATGTACGTTCAATAATAGCAAATTTGATGAGATATACCAGGTCCTTTTGTCACAAATTTATATAATGCCGATAACTACCTAGTACGGAAACTTGTCGGACGAACAAAATCATAATAGGCCAGTTGACTCATTTTCAATATTTGGATATGCAATTTTTTTAAGATCTCGCGTTGGAAAACTGGGTGGTGGTGTTGCAATTTGTAGTGAAGCACTAATTAAAACCCCGTGATCCCGACCCGTGATCTACAGACAAAAGCAAACTCAATTGATATTCATACTACCACCAAAGTTATCAAAAAATATTTCATGTCTCATCGTATGTCTAATATATTTTCCTCCGAGATAATATTATGGCAAATGAGTACATCAAGCACTATGATTGATAGTTTGTTTATTAAAATATATGTAGAAGCGGGCGCTATTTCTGTTGTAGGAGATTTTAATGATTCGGATGATAATCAACTGCTTCAAAATCATTGCTTAAAAAGATTATCACCGACTGCCATAGTAATCTACCGAGACACCCAAATTCTTGAACCGATATAGGCATGAGCGATCATAACACTGTGTTGTATGCACAGAATTGTAATTTGACATTTCTGTGGTTTTATGGCACCCTTCTTAACAACGTTGTACATCGCAAAATGAAAATAAGACCAGGGCCTCGTCTTATATTAAGTGTTGCGATTGGTCCCAATCAATCGCAAGTTTGCAGTCTCCCATCTCTTATGTGCATAGTTGCGATCAACTCTTGATAAGACAGGGCCCAATAAAAGGTATGTGCGCCCTCTACGAGAAAGTGGTATTCGAGAGTTTGGAACTTGGTTGATAGATCATTCCAGGGATGACGTTTATTTATTTATTTATTTATTTATTTCTAATCTTTTGACAGGGTAGCCCATTCACCAACAAGTAGTGGTCTTTCATGGGGCCATCGCACTAACGATCCTTCTACAACATGTGATTTATTTGTTGAAATGTATTCTAATGTTCCTCGGATGTTATTTTCATTTTCTAAACAACCTATACAGACACATTTGTTATCATATTGATAATATACCTTTACCTAATACGGTTAAGATTCTTGGTTGTCACAATTCAAAGTGGCCTTAAGTGGAACACTCATATCATGTAACTGAAATTATAAAGAAGAGTATAAGGAAATTATGCATGCATGCTACGTAGGCCTACATTTAAAACTTTACAACCTCACTTGTTTGTGATATGTTACTGACCGTACCAATTTTGGATCACTGTATAACTCTTTTTCTGCAAGTTTGACTAGCAGACAGATTAATGATATATTAAGTATACAAAAAAGAGAATGTAGAATAATTTTGTGATCAAACTACAATTCATATGACAATGCATTAGCAAGACTAGAATGCCATCTCTTTTGAATTGTAGAGAAAAATTTAATAAAGATTTTGCGGTTTCATAATTATGAAAAAAAAGTATGTTGTAATCGTGGTTACCTCCTATAGAAAACTAACAAGTTCAATTTACGAAATGTCAAAAGATATCAAGAATTTACTTGCAGGACTAAGTGATTCCAAAATAGTGCCTCTCCTAATCTCACACGTACACTCAAGAATCATCACGCGAATAAAAGCTTATAATAATCATCTATCATATTTGTGATACTCTGATCAGTATCAAATGTTTATGGTGTTGCTATCAAGTCACTGTTTTTCTTCTTCTGTGTTTATACGTTAACCATACTGTACTTTTTCTCCATCTCTTTTTGTATTTCTCCCTTCTTTTCTTTCTCTCTCTCTCTCACTCTTTCGTATTTTATGTAATTTGGTACTTATTCACAATTAAAATTTGTATTTATATCATATTTTAATCTTTGTAAAACATGTATAATTCAGCCTTTGTACTGCAAAACATGTTTGAATAAACCTTTATTGAATTGAGCACTTGAACCACGCTGTACCGTAATTTTTTTTTGAATGCATACATTTTGATTAGTGAGATCACCTCCTTTAATTTCATCCCATATTTTCAACATAATTTTCTTTATTGTCATTTCTCATAGAAGATATACAATCTTTTTCATTTTTATGAATATATATTGTATACAGACAAAAAATAATAAATCACAAATCACAAGTCAATGTTTAAGAATTTATTTCAAGATTTTATTTTTCAAAGTTATCTGCATTTTTTGGAAAACATGTAAAATGAGTTGAAGGATATCAAGTTTTTCGACAGCAAAAACAAAAATCGAAAAACAATGAAAAAACAATCATATGCAAAAACAAAATGTCAATATACATGCTCATAACAACATCTTCATATATCTTTAAATACATACAAGAATATTTACATACTCATGATTTCAATATCTTTAACTAACTATACAATCTGGCAATTAAATGGAAGTTCCATTCCCAAGATTTGTTTCATTTGCATCAACTTATAAATATATATTTAAAGTCATTTTTACTGAAAATAGAGAACACTTTACACTCCATCTAACAGATAACAAGAATGTACATGATCATGTATATATTTTGCATGTCAAAATACAGCATTATCTGCAAGGAATGTGTACATCAAAGTTATAATTTTTTGCAATCATTTTTCAATTTTTCCCTTCCAACTACAATAATTCACATTAAGTACTGAATTAACTCGTAGAATAAGCATCAACATCATCATCATCATCATCATCATCACCATCATCATCATCATCATCACCATCATCACCATCATCATCATCATCATCACCATCATCATCATCACCATCATCATCATCATCATCATCACCATCATCAACACCATCATCATCATCACCATCATCATCATCATCATCACCATCATCATCATCACCATCATCATCATCATCATCATCATCATCATCATCACCATCATCATCATCATCACCATCATCAACACCATCATCATCATCATCACCATCATCATCATCATCATCACCATCATCATCATCACCATCATCATCATTATCATCACCATCATCAACACCATCATCATTATCATCTTTACAAGTTATGCATTAGCTTGATATTTACATCCAATAACATATAATGTAAATTATATATCAGATCTACATACATGCAAATCCTATATCATTCTGCATAGTCAATGTGATTACTAGTATCCAACAATTACAATACGCATTATTGCTTTAATTGGTTTGCTGGTATCATACTCAAGTTAAGTAAGATATATAAAATAGTGTTTGCTTTTTTCTCTATATATATACAAGTTCATGTATATGTAGAGTCAATTAGTATGGAAGTATTCCTAGTCACAAATAGGAAGAAGAGGCGTTTGTTGGTATATACTGTAAGATAAGATTTGAATTTGTACAACAACGATCTGAATATATTTTTCTCTAGATACCTGTTTAGAGCAAAAAAGATAATACTTGGTATCCATCACTAATTGGAAGTATGCCATTTTTGTCGAATTTGGATTACATTTTTTTCTCTCCTTAAAACATAGTATGTCCAATAATTTCCCACATGGTATTATGATAAATTCAAAACACTAAATATGTCGCAATAACATAATTTACACTTTCTGACACAACTTCAGCTCACAAGACACTAACATGTATGCCAAACGACAATACACCCAGACAAATATAATATTGATGATCATGGATGTCATACTAGTACGAACAATATTTTCTGCACCATCAATTCCATGACACTATATCTAAAAGGTCTATCCCCACTGCTTGAAAATGTGACAGAAAATTGCATATCACATCTGGCACCCAATAGGGAGGAAAAAACCTGCACCAAAATACAAGGCATATGTGAACCAGCTCCTTCAAAAGTGCTGTACACTAAATGTATTTTGCTATAGTCATGGAATGTGAACAATTTCCATATAGCAAAAAACACAAATATGATATAGATTTTTAAACGATAATGGCACTTTGTTCAAGACTGTATCTTAATACTTTACATATGGCATTATATCTTGCACTTTTTTTGCATATTTTTTTTTTAAAGGAATACAAGCTAAATATAGCAAATGCAAAGAAAAAAGAAATGTCACAAGCCATGCAAAATTAATGTCAGGTATATGCACTATTTCTGAATACAATATAAATGGCTACAATTTACATACCATTCAATTACTAACTTCAGAGGTTTGTCAATATTTTTAAGACTACACATAATGGGTTATAAATACAAAATATATAAAAAAAATATATAAAAAAAGATTATCAAATAATGTAGCAAAAGCTCATCTCTACTATTGTACTGAATAGAAAATGGGTTGGACAACAATATCAACATGCTTGCATATTCAAGAGAATATCTGCATATTTAAATTGATAAATAAATAATGTATATATATATTGGACAAATTTGTTATATTCTGAATTTATCTAAGTACCCATGTACTAATGTTAATGTGATGTATAGTTGTTACATTATCAATTAAAATTAAACCAAAAAATATTAGACAAAATACAAAAAGGACTATGAAGGAAGGAATTTTGTATGAATTGGGAATATATGAATAAATGCCGGTAGGAAAGAGAGTACTGTTACAAGAACTCTTTGGTTTTGAGCCAGCTCAAGCTTACTTAACAACATTCCACCAATAGCTACACACTAAAATAACCAAATTAAAGGACTAAATTGATTTTTAAATAAATACATTAATAAATGTGGTAAGTCAGGGAGTTTATATTCATAAAAATCAAATATGCGATAAGCTTTTAAAAGATAGAACGTAGAAGTATACTTGGGAATGAACAGGATAGGCTTGATTTCTCAACATCAATAATACATGTACATGCTTAGATTGTGTTATAGTCGTGAAACCCTAATTACTTGAATACAAAAATAACAACACGATTAACAACATATCCCCCTAAGATTACATAATCATCTCTTGATTTATTCCTACTTGTACAGTTTAATGAACTTACAGTCACACATTTTAAAGACTGCACTGTTTATTTAATATAATGTATTAGTTTAAACCATTACTCCATTTCCTCCTCATTAAAGTATATAAAGAAATTCAATTCATTCAATTTGATGAATAACTTTGAATTAATCATCCCATTATCGCATATTTGTATAGATTTCATTCCGTCCATTAAATTTGTTACCTACGCCATTTCCCCAATTGTCTCCCTTTTGCTATATTCTAGTGGTCACCTGGTTTTTCTAACAACTTAGAATAGCCGGGCTTCCATTTGGAACTCTCCAATCCTGATACAATCATTTTAACTAAATGTCAGTTTGCATCAAATAAAATAAAATGAAAGCAATATTACAAGCACCTAGGATACTTTCTTTGCATGTCATCTTCACGGCAAAATTCAGCAAAAATCATAAAGATACTGGGCTATACTAGAAGAGCTAAATGCTACAACTACACCGAATTATACAGCTGCAATTTAAGCTTCTCTAAAGCAGGATTTCAATATACAATTGCAAGATAATCACAGAAAATTGTTAGAATGAAGAGCTCTTGGAAGTGATAAGTTTTCCTTTATGTACAATTTGCATCAATATATAAAAATATATAATCTGATATAAAGTTCTCTGATAAGTATCAACCCAATCGAAGGAGGCAGAATTTTCTTAACATGGTTCGTTCCAGACTTCCGTTTTACTTGACCTAATCCTTTTCTCTAATTCTCAATAATATGTGGTCCAGACTTCTTTGGTGAATTTATGTTGCAGTCTGAAAATAAATCCCATCAAGCAGTTTATCTGAATTTAAAAATTTAATTCTAGTTATTTAGTTATCATAACTTCTTTATTGTTTTTACTTTGCACCAAAATGATACTAACACTAGTTGCTTTAAATCTAAGGTTTTAATTTAAAAAAGGTTAAATTAAATTCCAGATTCAAATTGCTTTGAGTTGAAATTTTATATTTCAGTTTAGATGTCTCAAGTACTTACAATTTTTTTACATTAAGTTTTTCTCTCTCTCTCTCTCCCTCTCTCTCTCTTTCTCATTCTCTGTCCCCCTCTGTCTCTCTCTTTCTTTCTCTCTCTCGCTCTCTCATATTCTCTCTCTCTCTCTGTTCCCTCTCTCTCTCTCTCTCTATCTCTCATTAACAGGTGGTGGATTGTATGTCGGAGTCTGGTAGCACGATCCCATTCTTTCTGCCTACTTCTCTTGGGTTGATGGTTATTTGTCAGAACGATTTGGACATGATTCTCTCGATCTCTTCGATCTTCTCCGCATGTCCCTGCTTGATGGATGTGTCATCCTCATCTAAGGCTGATATTAACTGAGAAGTACATGAAAGAGAGAGTAAAAGATAACAAAATGTTAATATTAAAACAAATAATTAAGTAATATATTTGGAGGTGAAAAATTAAGAATTTACCTAAAGAGCAACCTAGTGCAAGTACATTGCTCCTGATATACATTGATAATTTAGTCAATGTGCCATTATAGCAGGAAAGATTTTGATATCAGACTTGTATACCATTTAACATCCATAATTATGTTTGCATCATCACACAATTCTGACAGACATAATTTCAATCACATAATTTCATTATTTCAAGCAAGACTGAAACCCAAGACTAATGCATTGTTCTCCAACATGGGGACCTTCCTATCACATCCGATGATTGACCGAATGTTTGTTGAAAATCAAAATGATAATTTTCAATACTTACTTCACTTCTGTACTTGCAGGCATAGCCAAAGTAGAGTTCATTGAGAGCTGATAGCATGTAGAAATCATAGTGATGTCTTTGTGAATGCTCAGCTAACATAGCATTCATGTCCTGATCACTGATCACAGGCATGTTCTGGATGTCTTTGTAGTACCTGTGAATGAATAATGAATATAATGAATAAACATTCAAGCGACCAGCAGAAAGAACTGCAATTTCGAAATCAAATGACATTTTTGGTTTGTCTGAACAACTGCAAATTTGATATTACTTTTAACACAAATATGATTACATAGACATGTATTCACTGCAAACACACCCCTCCCCTTCAAAACAATTAATCAGGAAATTAAATCCATGTTGTATATATTCATTTTACAGACTGTGTGCTAAGATTAAGGCATGTACAAGACTTACTGTGAGACATATTCTTTGTATGCAGGGATATCCTTGGCATAAAGAAGCTTGCTTGCCGGTGAATTCTTGTTGAGCTGTTGCTCCGAGACAGAGCACGCTTCCATGACGCACTGAGCTACGACGGAAAGACAGGAGTCCACCGTGTCAGCCTTGTGGATGTCAAAGATCATATCAGGATTCTTGATCAGATTCACCCAGAACCGAAGGGGTAGGCTGGATAGGAAAAGGACAAAGAAAGGAGTACAGTGATTATAGATTCATGTTCATTTTTACATAGCAACTTTAATGTGGAAAAGAAATAGGAAAAGTAATATTCAATGCATAACTATTTAAATTTACCTTCGAACTTGGTCTATCAACTTAGTATTCCGTATTATCTGTTATTCTAAAACATCATAAAACAGATCTTTAATACTCATCAGTTATTCTAATTTGTGGAATCTTTGATTTAAACAGAGCAAATCTGTAAAATTGTAACATGTATCTTGATTAGAAAATGTTTGTATGCATACAAGTTCAGGCACAGCTGGAAAACAGTGCCCACATGATAGGTAACCTTGTTGAGTGGGAGCAAAGATTTGAAACTCTAATTGCTATCAAGTTGTTTCAATCTCTTTATCATGGTCAAAGCAGCTGCTGGTGAGTGCGTACCCAAATGCCATTTAATCCACTTATTTACAATGCAATCTCAAATTCTTATGGGTTAAGGAGTCAAATCTCCCCCCAAAATGACTTAGTTATTACATTTAATGTGAATTATGTATTCTTACCTGTTGCTCTTCCAAGCATGGATGATGGCAGGATCCGTGATACCGTTCTCATAAGCTTGTTCATCCAGGAAATCAAAGAGATACTTGATGGCGAGAGGCAAGGAGTTATCATCATCCAACATGAAGACGGTCGTCACAAGGTCATCTACAAACTTGTGCAAGATGGTCTGATGGAGAGGAGAATAAGAGTGAGTGAGACAGATTGAACGATTAGGACCTAGAAGCCATATTCACTTATTCACTGCAATGCAACATGTTGGTTCTGACTAATAAACTGTGTATTAGCACCAGCACCAACAAAGCCATCTTTTAGATAATAACTTGGGTGATCTACTTTTTTCACTTTTACATAATTATATATATCTTAATAGCATTACATACCAAATTTTTGTTACATGTTCCATAGCCTAAAGCAGAAACCTGAATGCCTATTACCACGACCCCAGTTAAAAATCCAGGATGGATTTCTTTCATCAAATTCAAGGCATTGCACATGCGACACCATACCTTGGTAGTTAGCAGCCTAGGAAGGTATATCTCTGCCATCATCTTCCGATCAGTAACACCATTCTCTTGCTGCTGGTGGTCCTGGGGCTTCACCAGATGCCACATTCTATTCATATTCTCATAGTCTATGGTGATCATCGGTGACATGGAAGATGCTGGGGTCTGGATGTTGTAGCTCACATTGACATTATCTACAAAACAGACAAGACAATTAATTGGTCTTAAAGGTAATGCTTATATATGAAATTTGACAAGTTGAAGCTTATTCACCTAAATCTATCTCTTAAATATGATTGTTGCACAATTTTCGAATCTTTGCAACTTTTCTTTATTTTCTATATTTAGGTCAATATACTAGTCAAAATTAAAAATTATTACTTCGCAATAACTTTAATAGAGATAAACTACAGCTGAAGTACTTTATTACCATATTCTTTAAATTAAAAAAACAAAACAAATATGATGAAAAGTGTCCTATATTTTGAGACATAATGGCCCGAATTCACAAAGGAGGTTTGAGCTCAGACCAAGGTTTTCGTACGTCATATGACGCGTTTTACGCATTTTTTACAAACCTGGTTTGTAAAGAACAAAAGGAGGTTTGGCGAAACAAAAGGAGGTTTGAGCTCAAACCTTGCTTTGTGAATTCGGGCCATTAAGTTGCTAGGACTATCCAACTCATACAATCCTTAAAAGAAATGATTAGTGATCTTACTGTATGATCTAGCTGGTGAAGAATGGTTGGAATGTAAGGATCCACTGCTCCCCTGAGCTTGTAGAAGGTAGACCGTTGCACCCTCTGTAACCTGTAGAGAATGTCAAAATGAGAAGAGATTATATCAACCCAGTTGTATAGACATCAAAGAGTGCTTTAACCTTTCCAAAGTTAAAGAATGGAACTCTGCATAGTGCCTACAATTGCACTCACTTTTCTTAATGCGTACAACAACAAATAGTTATTACTTGTCTGAAATAAACATAAGATGCCATTATAAAATTCTTATCAAATTTTAATTCATACCTGGTAATGTGAAAGGGTGTTGATCTTTCTCCATCCACCCTCCATAGGTCTCAGTGCATCATCGTCAAAAAGAATTTGTTTGCCACCTGGTCTATCATACCACTCTGTAACATCAAAAGAAAATACAATGTATTATTTGAAGAATCTAAAAATGACTTCATAGACATCTGATACAATACGTCTGATAAAAGCCAGAAAGGCATTGAGTGAGTGTACAAGTATAGGAGCCAACACCCTTCTGGCTCAACGTCCTCCCTACGATAAGTTTTGATTTAATATAAGCTGAAAGTGACAAAACATTTCGGCCCGAATCCACAAAGGAGGTTTGTCGACAAACCTTGGTTTTCGTACGTCGTATGATGCGTTTTCACTCATTTTTTACAAACCTGGTTTGTAAAAACGAGTAAAAAAAAACGAAAACCAAGATTTGTCGACAAACCTCCTTTGTGAATTCGGGCCTTCATGTCTGAAGACAATATGATAAAGGCTAAAGTTATTACGTTTCAATTCATGATTGGTTAACACTTGGTAACTTTAAGATTTCCCTTGCTGGCTGCTTTCCATTTTGGAAGAGTTCACAAAACAAAATATCACAAACAAAACCCTAAAGTTACCTAGATCAAGTTCATTCTTCTTTGGTCTCTGCGAGTAAGGCGAGGTCTTGTAGATGGCATCTAGGATCTTAGCCTTGGTCTGGGAGATGGTGTCACAATCAAGGACTTTCACTTCAACCATTGGAGTGTTACGGTCTGGTCCCTGTGCCTTTAAGGTCTGTAGCAGATGGGATAAGGAGAATAAAGATCACGTTATCACAAATGTCGATTTTTCACATGATTGAGGAGAATTAAGATCACTTTATCACAAATGTCAACTTTCGCATGATTATCAACTAGTCATATTTATAAATGAGGATAGGAGATAGCTCCTGTGACAATTGCTTCGCATCAATCTCCTACACTGATCAAATTCTTATCTTCAACCTCCGACCCAACACTATACCTATACCTGACCCTAACCCCAGCCTAAAGCATAATTTCAACCCCAACTCTACAAAATTGACGAAATAGAGACAGGGGCAATTGTTGCAGGGGCAACTGTCAGGATACCAGGTATATTGAGTGGGAAAAACAAATACAGCTGCCAGTATACGTAATTATTAATCCTATAATGAAACCGCTTCTGCATGGATCAATAGTCTACTGAAATCAATATTAACAGGCTGGAATTAATTGAAGATCAACGATTTCTGTTAATTAATTGATGCCATGAAACATCCTTCATGCTACTGAATGGTAAATATACACCCACTTTTTTTATCCTTTGTACAAATATTGATATTTTTGTGCATAATACAAATATGACATAAATTTTCTTATTCTCACCAGTTGCTTGACATCAACTTGTTGTCTGATGAGTTTCCCCTCCGTCAAGCTGTACCTGGCCTCCCCCGTCACTGAATCGACTGGTCCTTTCTCCACCTGTTGCTTGATGGCATAGAAGAGTTTGAAGAGCGGCTCACCGGCAGAGTCTTGGAGATGATTGTAGAGCAGGACAGCAAGCCAATTACCAACCATCTTCTCCACAACGGATGATCCTCTGGAATTATATGAATAGTATTCAAATTTATGATGTTATCCTCATCCCCATTACAACCATGCTGTCATATCATTTCACCTGGTATCACGATGATGTCTACCAAACTATCTAAATTCCTTATTTAACCTAGAACTATACATGTACATCTGTTATCATTATCATTGATATCTGTGCACCAGCTTTAGCTTTTCCATTTCCATCATTGGAAGTATTTGTACAATTACTATACTTCCTAATCAGGAATTATAATAACAATATTTTAATTCTTAATGAGCGAGAAGGACATCAAGAGGATCAAGGAACAATTAATATCTCATCTCCTTAAGAACACACCTCAATGATTTTCTCTCATACAATTTTCATATATTCTCAAAATCATAATTGTTGAAAGTACTTTCTACAATCATGTTCATCAACTTTGCCATCTTAGGCATCACTACAACCCCAGCCCCCCACTCCAAGAATGGAGGGACAGCATTCATGTTCCCAAAATCTCTGGTAAAGGGGTACTTTTCATGCAACAAAGTCTGGCTTGTAATACCAAAACAAAAAAACAAAACAAAAAAATCGGCCCATATTGACTTTACACACCAGACTTAGGGGGGTGCTTTCAAAGGGAGGGAATATACACACGTACCCTAAATAACACTGAGTGACCCATAGAGCAAAAAGATCACCATCATTCTCTCACCTCCTCATGAAGACTCTAGCAGACTCCTCTCCCTCCTTGACGTGTTGTTTGATAGCCCTTGCCATGAGAGCCTTCAAGACATCGGTACAATACTCCATCTTGCCCTGGAAGGCCACTACCAGGAGGGATGCAACGTTGCTGAAGTCCTTGGTGGACAGGGTTCGCTGCTCCTCCAGCACACGTATGAAGATCATCAGGAAAGACTTGTTGGAGAGCAGCTGGCCAAACTGCCACAGACCCTTCTGAACAAAGTCCTTCCTCACACCAGCAACCTTAACATCAAAAAGTTGGGTTTTTATTAAAATTACATTCAAGGACAGATTATACTTTTCTTAATTCAACAGTACCTCTGAAGACAAAGAGGCCAAAGGCCCGCATATGTATTAGTATGAGTACTGATGAGTGTAAAAACAAGATGTTAAGTCTGTAATATTGCAATTACCCCCCCTCTCTAGTTCTCAGCCAATAAATTGCAGGAACATCTACCCATGAAAAGCGAATTGATAAATGTGTAACTTGGATACGCCAAAGTGTAAAGAATGTACTCACAGCAGATATATCAAAATTAATTTACTAAGATATGTGAACACTCAAAAAACTTGCAATATATCAACAGAGTTTTGTGTTAAGTGTCTTGATAATGTTAACACATTTCAGGAATTTAAGATATTTTCATTGATAAGAACTACCTATGCCCCACAACATTAGGATCAGTGACTTGTTGGGCAATCGACTTACCGAGAGATCTTTGAGTACAGCATGGTTGGGGTTCTCAGGGAAGAGAGACTTGACAACGTAAGATCGGTAATCAAGAATTGGGATTCCGTGACCCTTGATGTCATGTGTGATGGACAGGACACCAGTCTGTAACTCGGCAAAGGCTATAATCAAAGGAAAAGTGAAAGATAGGGAAATATTTAATGGTAAAGGCAAAATAGAATGGTATACAAGCGATTGTCAAGCAAAATACTGTAAGGTTTTTTTTTGTGTGAGAATGATTGTTATATTTTACAAATTATCAAAATTGCTGTATTTTCTGTCTTTCCTCTAGAGACAAGAGATTTTTCCAAATACCTTAAATCTATAACATGTGATGAATGCTTTCACCTTCAAAGAATTCTAAGACTTTTAACCAAACTAATTGATCAGTTCACAATGGTTAAACTATGATTCATCATAAAAACGGTGAAACACTCAGCAACATCATTCATATATATAGTATATATATAGTAGTATGGTATTTATTCATCAACATATCGCAGCCAATGGCTGAATTGCATGCATGATTTACAGAGATTTTATTTAAAAAATATTTTAAAAAAAACATCATATTTACAGTTCGTTATTTAACAATAATTCAAAGACAAGAACCTCAATTAAACTCATAAAGGGAAGACAGAAATAAAGCAAATATGGAGCGGGGAGATAAGGAAAGAAGAAAAGGAATGTTGAGGGAGAGGGATTGGAGAGAGAAGGGGAGAAGAGAAGGGAGTGTGAGGGAGAGAGAGAGGGAGCGAGAGAGATAGAGAGAGAGTGAGAGAAGAACAAAGAGAGAGAGAGAGAGAGAGAGAGAGGAACACAAACACAGAGCTGGTGTAATATAAAAAAAATTGAAAATGTAATTGAAAATAGTTATTTCATCCACATAAGTGGGAAGGAATTGATTTGTAAAAAGTTATTTTGAGGCAAGAGTAAATACATTTCCACAAACACAGAGCTGGTATAATATAAAACAAATTAAAAATGTAATTGAAAAGTAATGGGAATGCACTTCAGAATGATTGATTTAAAGAAAAGAATTTTGAGGCAAGAATAAATAGATTTCCACATTTATAGGCAACATTTAAACATTAATCTTCAATTCACTATTTAGAGTTCAGCAGTTTGATAATTTGTGGGATCGCACTATTTTTGTAGCGTTGTGTCCTACACTTTAGTTCTCGTAATCGGTTGCTGTGTCTTAGTTGTCTGTTTGATGATTGGCTTTCCGGTAGCCAATGTCGAAAGTTCTTGAACAGCTTGTTGGCAAAGACCCGACAAAGGTCCGCTCTCCTTTCTTTGAGCGATACCAGGTCGCAAGCGCTAAGAGCACGTTGATAAGACTCGTACCCACCGGCTAGTATGGTCCGAAGGGCACGCTTCTGGATACGCTCTAATTGGTTCTCTTGGTGCAGGGTTAGGGAGAAGTGCCAAACTACACAACAGTACTCAAGGATCGGCCTGATGTATGAGGTGAATACGGTGAGGAGGTCCGTTGTAGGCATAGCAAAACGTTTGAGCATCCTCAAGATATAGAGCTTTTTTGCGGCTCTTGATGTGACATTATTGACATGATCTGTCCAACGAAGATCGTTCCTCACGATCACGCCAAGCAATTTTACATGCTGACTTTCTGGTATGATTTGATCAAGAAGCTTTATCTCGGGTGGAGGCAGTTGGCGACGCGCGAAGGAGATTTGCATGACCTGACATTTGGTGGGATTGAGGCGCATGTTTGATTCCTCACACCACTGTTCAAAGGAAGAGAGGGTCGTGTCGAGGTTGCATGGGGAGTTCACTCGGCGAGTTTCGGCCACTGTGAGATCGTCAACATACTTCCATCGGTGGCAATCTGACGTCCGAAGTGCGTCGTTGACAACAGCGAGAAATATGAGCGGTCCGAGACGGGTGCCTTGAGGAACCCCTGCCGACGTGGTAAGGTTCCTAGAGAGTTGGTTCTTGTAGCGAACCTGTTGGGTACGCTCTGTGAGAAAGCTGCATACCCATGGGATGAGGGATGGTCTTGCACCCATGGTGAACAGCTTATTGATTGCGACATTGTGGTCAACTAAATCAAATGCTTTAGAGAAGTCTGTAAGTACCACTGTTGTGATTGATCCGGACTTGTCAGCATTGGAGTGCAAGTATTCTAGCAAGTTCAATAAGTAGTGGCTTGTTGATAGGCCAGAGCGGTTGCCAAATTGCTGAGAGTCGATTACAGGGGAGATATCTGCCATGAGCCATTTGTAAGCAAACAGTTCAAGGAGCTTTGCAAAGAAGTCTGTTAGAGCTATAGGTCGCAGCTTGTGCAAGGTAGGCGGGTTTTCCTTTGGAACTGGAACAATGAGTGATTTCTTCCAACAACTTGGAACTTTGCCTTGCTCAAAGGAGGCATTGAAGATGTTGCATAATGGGGAGCTGAGTTCAACGGCGAATTCACGGATCAAACGTGGGGATATTCCATCTGGACCGCCACTTTTTCCAACGTGCGTTTTGGACAGTTCCTTGTAGACTGACCATGGTTGGACAGAAGGTATCGAGTGTAGTGGAAAGGGTCTATAAGCAGGAATGTTCTTTGCTGCAAGGGGTGGTGTGTCTTTGGCTATGCTAACAAAGTAGGAGTTGATAGCATTGGCGATTGCTACCGAATCAGTCGCGTCAACATCTTCCAGTGCGATTGACACATCCTGTTGCATGTTGGAAGACATGACCTTGATATAGCGATACCATGCGCTGGGATTTTCGTGTTTGAGGTGTTGGACACGATCTCGGTAAAAAGCTTCCTTCGCGTGACAGATTTCTCTCTGCACTTTGTTGCGGAGATTGTTCTGGTTTGAGGAATTATTGTGGAATGCCGTCTGTCGCTGGTTTATTAAACCCTTGACTCCGACGGTCATCCACGGTTTGTCTGTCGCATGTAGTCTGATGGTCTTACATTGGAAATAAAGATTAATGGCAGTGTTAAGCTCGTTATAGAAATGTTCACACTTACGCTCAACATCGTTTTCATCATAAACGTTGCTCCAGTCGTGATGCGTTATCCAGCTACCAAAGGGACGGACACTAGATTCACGGAAAGGTCTGACAACTCTGTGTTGCACTTTATTTTTATGGGGTGGCTGTTTTTTCGGCAGCCAAGTAACTCCATTGTGGTCGCTGTGTCCAAGTGGGGCTACAATGTGAACAGGGGAGTACAGATGATTCAAATTGGTTACAATTTTGTCCAGCACAGCTTGATTCCGAGTTGGACGGTTGACCACTTGCTTCAGGTTTTGCCCCCTAAGGAGCGGGGACACATCGGTTCGGTTAAAATCACCCATGATAATAATACCGGCTGTGGGATGGTTAGAAAGAATCTCGTCGACTGCATAAGTGAGATACTGGACCAATTCATCTGCATGGGTGTTATCAGGTGGCGAGTAGATTGATGCGATGTAAATTGATGAAACACTCCTTGGCAATCTACTGGGTCTGATTTGCGTCCAGACTATTTCATGCTCTTCCGGTACATGAAGTTTCACGTGAGTCGGGTTCATGTCGGTTTTGGCAAAGATGGCGACTCCACCACCTCGTCGGACTGTCCTGTGCTTCGAAAACAAAGAATATCTAGGAATATTGTACACGCTTTGTGGGATGCTTTCACTGAACCATGTCTCACTGACACACACAATATCCGAGTCAAAACTTTGAACAAGACATACAAATTCATCAAACTTGTTAGTTAATGACCTGGCGTTGGCCATATATACGGAGGGGAGCACATCTCTGTGTGAAACAGATGTGGAAGTTACTATCGTTGCTACTTGAGTCAGATATGGAGTTCGTCGTGGTTGACTTACATGATAGTCTCTAGCCGAGACCATAACTGTGAATGTAGTCCTCTTCCTCCTCTCTTTCCTCGCCTTCTCCATCTCTTTCGCTTGCTGTCTCTCCAATTCTCTACTTTGGCCTCGCTGTATTGTACATGAGTCAAACACGGCTTGCGTAGTAAATGGAGGAATTTTAAGTTCAGGCAAACTTCTCTATCCAGTTGACACTCATCATTGTAGAAGGGGCATAGTCCATGCAAGTACACTGCTGAATACTGGATGAGTTTCAAAGCTAAAGTCATTCTCACTTTGTAAAGATTTACACAATGGTCAATTGTTGATTGTTCTTGAGTGACAATGCACCGATGTCCAGAATGAAAGGCTGGTTGAACACACTGAAAGGGATTCTCTCTGTGTAGTGACAGTGAATGAGGGCTTGAGTGAGCCCCATGTACTACTGGAGTCTTCTGGTACAAAATCACCAACAAAATCAAGTTGAAAATACAACCTATTTCAGACTTTTTCTTCCCCAAAATTGCCATGGTTCCAACCTAGAGCACATAATCTGTGCACTGATGTAAAAATTGGAGTTAATTTCAGCTGCTTGATGGTAACAAAACTTAGCAAAACAGGAGAGAATGCGGAAGCTGCCACCAGGCGCTGCACATTCTCTGTTAATGAAGTGTATATCGTGCAATAAGTGCATTTAAAAAGATAATATAGCCAATCTCTCCTACTATACACGGAGTACAAGAAAATATCTGCTTTATGACCACTATGTATGATGATGATACAGTCAAACCTGCTTTAGTGACCACCTGTCTACAACAAGCACATTTTTTGTTTCCCTTGAAAATGGTTTCTCATTGAAACATGTACTAAAGGAACCTGTCTACAAAGACCACTTTCGGTGTTTCCCTTGAGCGGTCGCTGTAGACAGGTTTGACTGTATCTGCAGATAGATTCTTGTGTCTTCGAGGACCTTACCTTCTTTGCACTCCTGCGCCACTGTAAGCTCCAGGGTTCCAATCTGATCCTCCATCTGCTTGAAGATCTTCTCGTTGTTATTGTTCTTGCGGTAGGAGGCGATGCAGACCCCCATGATGAGGATGACGAGGAGGAAGAGAACCCCACCCGCTACCGATCCAACGATGAGGGCCAGGGGGATGGCTTGGGGGAGGTACTCCACCTGACCCACAAGGAAACTCAAGGAACCGTGGTACACCTGAGATGAGTGCATGGATGATAACAGTTTTATAGTTACAACTTGAATAATCATAACATATCATAATCATAATATATCTGTAAAGCGCTTTGAGAGGGCCTGATGTCCTGAAAAGCGCTATAAAAGAACTGGTTATTATCATTATTATCATAATCTGAAAAAACAACAACCCTGCAACTTCCTCTGTTTGCTAAATTACTTGTAGTTTCTTCAATTTGTGAATAATAACCATATCTTATGTTCCAAATTCGAATTCTTTACAAATATTACTTAGGAATTGCACTGTATAGTGGGCAACACATATTTCTTATTTATGTGACTATAACAACAATGGAACCATATTTAGTATGCCACAATAGACAAAAGCACCACACAATGGATATTGTCCAAAAGGTAGTACTAATAACTCTCCAACCTTTAAAGCTAAACTTTAGTACTGGTAATGCGATTGCATTGTGAAAGAAAAGGTGTGAAAGGATCAGAAACAGTTGATCATGTAGCATGTAAGTATTGGTGTGCACTGCAAGGTTCTGGAGTCATCAAAATCATAATAAATTTGACCGAGTCTTGGTAAAGTAACAAACACTCACATAGAAAGCCATATATGGGACAACACACATGGTGTCGGGGATGGTACTACCTTGGTTTCCTTGTCTTTCTATGCTCATTACTCAGCCAGTATACATTTTCTTCCAAAATTGTTTGGCACATGTCATTTATTTGTAATCTTGAACATTCAGTGTAAGTTTTGTTTGATTCTGTGAGAATTTTTTTTTTTTTTTTACCAGTACTGGAGTTTATCTTTAAGTCAATACCTCTAAAATCTTTTTTTATAAGTATTACAAGCAAAAGGTTATATGACACTTCCATTTATCAGATCAAATTCTCTTTGATTGCAACAGATACAGAAAAAGAACAAGCCATCAGAAAGGTGTTTCTTAGTTGTTCATAAAAGCAAATTGGAAATCAACCTACCATGACATCAAATGTGTTTCTTCCTTCTAATTCTGATGGTGGTGTTTCTGGAGCATAACATGTCAGTTCCTGTTGTTTGACGACAACATCAGTACATGGTGCTCCCCCGATGGTTACTCTCACATCATCTTCTCTGTATGCTAAGGTAAGGTTATCACCCTGAAGGGACAAAGAAGAGAGAGAAAACAATGTCAAGGCTTATTCTCTTAACGATATTATCTATGTTTAATAGTGAAGCCATATTCACATTTGGGTATGTTCAGAACAATGAATCTCCAATGAGATTTAAAAGACCTACAACCAATCAATCAACATGTGAGGGCCATTTAAATAGCCATATGCATCAACTATTGAAGAAAAAAACAAAACAATGTTGGAACATTACAATGAAATATCACATAATTTGAAATTGACTCCATATGCAATGCTATAGAGTATTAATATTGGCCTTTGAGTTGAATTCTCAAAAAATCTTTGGGATCACATTTTTCCTACGGCACTTTACTTTCGAACTCTCTGAACTCCCTGGCTGAGAAACATGAAGTTATGAAGTTATGAAGTGATGCCTCTTTAATGGGGCAAAAGAAATTACTGTATGGACAGCTGAATTAAAAAAAAAAATTGTTTAAAAGCAGACAAAATTAGTGACTTACCGAGATCTTGATGAATTTGCGCTGATCAAATTCCAGTTCCACCTTCTGATTTTCAAACTGATAGAAAACGGGATCTGGAACGAAGATGAACGCTTCATCCAGGCCACTGATCTGCCCATTATTCTGCAAGGGTGCATACTCCATCACACCATCCAATAGGAAACTGACGTTAGCAATAGGTACCTCTAGGGGTAAGGTCAAGTTGAGGTCACTCACACTGGGGGTCAAACACATCATGGAGGTCGTTGCACTCTTTGAGCAGTTCTGTAGAAAGATAAGATGTCAGTAGAGATATTAACATCATGCTTTATTTAATGATTACAGTATATTGATAATACATACATTAAGTAAATTTAGCATCAGGATGATGACCCAACTGGTTTGAAATTTATAATCACACAAAATATTGATGTAAATGACATTTTTTTAAATTCCATTAATAAGAGACAAGCATAACTATTTAAAAATAAAAAATAACACATCTCCGTCAGTCAGTTATGGTTATCATCAACGTTTATGTAAATTGATCTCAAAATATCAAGACACATCATTGGCATATAAAGAGACTTCGGTGATAAGCGCTTTATAAGCACCATTTTTATTATTATCATTTATTATTATTATTATTATTATGATGAAGTACTGACCGAGATGAGTTGCTGGTCCTCAATGAGGAAGCTGAGTTGAGGCCACTGAATGGTGTCAAATTCACTTCCTTCCACATCAAGCTCCAGGGAACCACTATAAAAGATTTAAACACAGAATATAAACTTAAAATAAACATCAAAACACGTTCGTCAAGTGTCAGTATCACTTTCAAAAGGTCTTGGTATAAATAAGTACATGTATGCATATAACATTTCTTGTTAATACATTCAATTACTTTGTGTAAAGTTCATATTCAACTATCAAATTGTATTCCTGCCTATATAAGCTCCAATTTCTATAATTTCCTGAGAGGATAAAAACAATCACAATAGCTTTCTTCGGAAGACTAACATTTGTGTATCATCATGGGGACATTGATATTGATAACATCATTCAAGTATATACCCCCTAATATAACCCCATTTTTATGACTAACAGGTCTTATGTACTATAATGCATAAATCACACCGCTGCCACTTTGTGATATTTTGGTTGTTAGTTGTAATGAGAGAGGCTTGAATAACAACTCAACAAACGGTGATCTCCTGTGCCTTAACTCAATCAGGCTGTATAGTTTATTAAAGTCATATCAGGAGGGTCTCTGGCACCCTCTTGCATTATAAACATTACAGTCTCAATTGGATCACATAAACAGAATGTTGTTACATTCACAAATCTCCCCTACAGGGGAACTTCGACCATCATCATACCTGCTGATGCTGCTGAACCGGCTGACTCTAGTAATAACTGGATCTGGCCGATATTGAAACTCCGATGATCCTTCCACGTAGTGGTCATCTACAGTCATACTGACATAACCCATGGTTCCGACTCCAGCTGCACCACTCAGACAAAGTACCTCAGATGGGAAAGCACTAAAGCAAGAAAAATAAAGAAAAAAAATCACTTAAATTATTTAATAAAAAAAAATAAATAAAAAAAAAGAGTAATGAGTAATGAGTGGAATACCAAGGTATTACATCGATAGTCATTTGAGTTTCTGAATGGCCTTCACACGCATTTAAACAATAATCATTGTACAAACCCCTCCTCAAAGGACCAAAAGGTTATAGTATATAAAAGTGTAATAATTTTGTATCCCAGGATATACTAGTAGCTATCCTTTATCAAGTTTTATTTTAACCAAAACACAGAGCCTGAAAACATAGATCTTAGGATGAGAATTTAGAACAAAGGCAATTAAAATAGAACAAAACGTATCAATACTATTCAACAACTTTAATTGTAGATATCATATATCCATTAACAAGAAACTTTCACAACTTTCATGAATGATCAAGTATCACAAAATTTCATGCCACAAACTATTTGATATTCAACAAGCCCAAAATTAAGTCTTTGCCATTTGCGAAACTATATTTCCATGAAAAGGCTGACCTTACCAGTTTGCGAAAGTTTCATGTCACGAAAGTTTTTGGTTATACATTATCCGTAAAGGAGTAACTTACCTGACGATCCGACAAGGAACACCGTTTAGGTTTGCTATGCTGCTGCTACCAGCATCAAGGTTAAGACCCAGGATAGAGACAAGAGATCCACCAGACGCTGGACCGTAGGCGGGTCTTACTCCTGTGATCTTGGGCAACTACGGAATACAAATTAGGGATAAGAAAAGAGAATGATAATCAAACTTCAGAAAATATCACCTGGAAACTTTTTGTCAATAAAATATGTTTGACAATCAATCATTACTTTCACATTTGAATTTGCTCCCGCATAAATGCCAAACACAGTAAAATAAACACTATAAAAATGGCCACCTCTCTATAGAGGTCACTTGTATTGTCTTCCTCTTGGAAGAAATATGTGTCATTAAACTTCTGAAATGACCATCTGTCTATAGTGGACAGTATTTGTTTTTTCCTTTTGTGGCTTTACATGTCTATCATCAAAGGAAATACTAATAATAACTTACCACGTAGCTGAACACATTTTCGGAGGTAGCCAAGTACATCTGTCCTCCATTGTTACCTATGGTCACCTCTACATTACCAGAGTCTGGTTTTAGAGAGGAGGTTGTGGTACAGCTTATTCTGCACAGGAAAGGGAAAAATGACACAATTTGAAAACATGATGAATGTGAATACAGTTCAACAACTTAAGTGAGAATGTATCATTATTTTTACATTAATCATTTTCAGGGATGTATGAAAGGATTGCATAATTTTACTTTCAACAGAATCATTGAACTTGATCCCTATTGACTAATATACCAGATGCATTGAATGATGAATGTATGATGCCTTGAAAGCCAGAAGGGGATAAGCCGGTTTTTAAGTGATATGCCATAATGCCCTCCTGGCTCTGAGGAGACAAAATCATTGACTAAAGGGGGGAAGGAATGGTTTATACTTACTGGAGAGCAGTGATGTACGTAGCCTCATCCTTGATGCATTCTATACCAGCAACTCTAATGCTGATGATGTCTGCAGCAGTCAAGCCAAGATTGTAGCCTTTGATTGTTAGATTGGTCCCACCAGTGAAGTAACCAGATATTGGTGAGATCTGGATGACAGATAAGATATGATGGATATTGAAATTACAAGCTGCATCATCATCATCATTATCACTGTGGCAGTCCACATCCTCCTCCTCCTCATCATCATCATCACATTTTTGTCAAAATCATCATCACCATCTCCATAACCATTACCATCATTATATATGTCAAATTATAATAACCGTCATTTATTATCATCACTGCCATCACCTTCACCACCACCCCAAGTAATGTCCTTCAAAAGTAGTTAATACCTTTGTGGTTGTTTAGAATCGCAGAAAAATCTTATTTCTTAATATCAATGAAGGGGATTGAATACCTCTCTGATTGTTGGGTCAGGGCAGACCGTATCCTCTCCGATCAACCAATCATTATCCAGGCACTGGGATGCAATCCCGCATTCAAACTGACTACTGCACCAGCCGCACTGGAACTTAGGATCCGCGCTCAAGCAGAGTCCACAGTTTGATCGGTCAATGGTACACTTGTACAAGATAACTGAAAGATGAATGAAAAAAAAAAATGTAAATACACTTTAGATGAGTTAAATCAAAATTAAATTATATCTTTATTATCAACAGCTGTCCTGAGGGTCCCTTTGCTGCATTACATGTAACTTCGGTTACATAAAATAGTGGCATCATAATTAATCTTTTACATTTTGTCCTCTCTTTTTAAGCAGTGATGAATACATCAGTATTTCTTTTTTGTTGTTGCTGATAATAAGGAGCTATGAATCATAATGAATTATAGCCATCAAATTAATATCAACACAGATGAAACTTTCAGAAGACTAAGTATAAAAAATGTTGTCTGCTTGGACCCAGAAGAGCATTGACTCTGTGTTAATGTATATGAGTTAGAACCCTTCTGGCTACACACAGATGATTTATCAATGTACAGTGCCGGCTGGCCGTTCTTTGACTCACTATGGCACTCAGGAATCCAGAGCAATAGACGGAACAATAGGTTTAGAGAAACAAATCTGTTGTTCTGGGTTTTTGGAATGGGTCAGGAAATACTAGCTGGTACTACTGTAGTGGTTGATTTGTTGAATGGTCTGATGTATCTGTATGATGAATGGAATGGATTGTGGGCGGGGTCAGAGATACACATCCAGGGTATTTTTTTCCTTTTCTTGAAGTATTTTAGTGATTTTCTTTCTCTAAAGGTAATTTTATTGACGACACGTGGGATGGGAGGGGGGGAGGGGTGTGACTAAGTCCCTTCGCGATTGGTTATTTTCATATAAGATAAGATTTTTCTTTTACCTGGTATCTCTCTATCTGTGATGACAAAGACATCATTCCATGTAACGATCATAGATCCTGTAACACTGTTGGCCTCTGCCTCATATTCAAACTGCAAATTTGAACAAAAACATACATCAATTTATAATCATTGAATCATAACACCATTCCTCACCCACCAATGGTCTAAACTCATACACATCTTCATGCATTTAACTCAGTATGGGTATAACATAAAAATACTTCATGGTACATTTTTATATGCATACTTCAAAAAGACAACCAGGCCAAAAGTTCACCATCTGCTAAGAGTCTAGGGGCTACATCTTTGTCAAATCATATAACAAAGTGCCCTCCTCCCTCTCAACAGACGATGTAGTCATGCAGTACTTCTCCTTCTATGAATATCCTTTTAGGTTCAATAACAAAATACCTGGTACTTATCCATTTTATAATCTTAAGAGTCTTCTCTCAAAATAACAATTAAACTTGGCTGTGTCAGGAACATGGTGAACGAACTTTCCCAAATGTCTTTAACTTGATAAAGAATTCATTGCCAAAGTATATTATTTATTTGGTAGAAGAAGACCTGCATCATAATATTGTTTTCTGGCTCACATACGCTGTTGAAGTTATCATTTCCTACTTTTTTGGAACCATGTTATGAAAAACACCCACAGATATCCTTTTTGCTTTGTACATCGGATGGTGAAATGTGATTTTTGGTCAGGGGAGAAGGAAACAGGAAGGGAAATAAAGTAATGCACTTCAAAATAATGTCAAATATATTTACAGACCAAATAGACATCTATATAAATGGAAGGAATAACATTATACAAGGCTAAATACTTTAGGAAGATAATTATTGTGTAAATTATATGTGAGTGTTCTATTTTTTTTTCTCCTACAGTTTTTTCTGATTATTTCAATAACAAAACCAAACATTGTAAATCTGTAAGGTGTCAAAATAATCTGTTTAGATCTTAACTGAAATTGAGGATCTCATTATTGAGAAAGTAAATTTTATTGCTTTTAGTGTAGCAAATGATGCGGCAATAGATGTTATTTCAGTTTTGGAGGAAATAAAGATATAAAAACAATTATTTTGAAGAAAAAACATAGAACGTTCAGGCAAGAACTGCCATATTGTTCAATAGCATATGCTCACACATAAGTCCAGTTTTAAGGGCAGAATTCCCTGAAAAGTTAGGGGGGAGAGGGGGGGGGGGATGGATTAATTGTCATGGACACTACCCTTCAGTCTAATATGAACTCAAGAGAAATTATTGACAATCTTACTACTTCCTTTCCCTTGAAACCATGACACAAGGATGTTGCATAACACAGCTGTTATCAAATATCATAACAGGATGCAACATATCCGAGAGAACAGTATGTACATCCTTTTAAACAACAATCCTCTTATCCATGTTTATAAATAAATAAACAGGACATAATATCATTGTATGTTTGGAGCAAGAAAGGCATTATCTCTAATATCATTTCAAACAAAAGTTAATGCCCTTAATGCTCTCAATAGATGACACATTCTTGTCGTTCGGAAACACAACAAGAACCAGAGTATATGTATAAGGGTGACTGGAAAAGATGACGGCAATCAGGCCTAAACAAAAAAGATGTTGTATTGCCCTTTAGCTGCCAGCATCTGGGCCGGTCGGTCGGTCAATTTTTTAATTTTTTCTTTTCTTCCCCCCCCCCCCCCCCTCTTTGGGCTGATATTTTAAAGTTTTTTCTTTTCCTTTTTTTTCCCCCCCTCTTTGGGCTGATATTTTAAAGTTTTTTAATTCATTCAACATTTTTCTCTCTAAATACAGTATAAAAAAAACAACTTTAATATAAAGCTGACCGCAGAGTAGAAGATTTTGGGTCGCAAAGGGCAATACAACATCTTTTCTTAAAAGCCTTATAGGAGTTACAATAGCTACATATGATGTCATCAAACTTACCACTTGTTGTTCACAAACGAGAAGATCTTCTCCATCTAAATTAGCTTGGACGGATACCTCCTTGCTCTCATACTGGAAGACACACGTATAACCGACACCAGTCTGAGAACCCTAAAGAGACAGACACACACACACATACAAATAGAATATGAATTTAGATTACATGTATTATAATATTTTGTTCCTCAAAGGTAATACAAAGTTTTGGGAAATTAAAAAAATTTGATGGATAGTAATTCTTTAAAATTTTAAATAAATTTGGAAGCCCCTGTGTAATTATTATGAGCACTAGAAAATTTAGCTCCTAAAACACTTCTGCTTTCAAGAAATTGAATAATCAAACATTAACTGGTGCTCCCGGTAAATATCAAATATTTCAAATAGCACCTAAGGCTATCCCATGGTAGCTGCGACCATGCAAATCTAAGAATATGCAGTTCTGATATATGATTTCCAAATGGGAATGGCAAATTGGTCCATTGTAGTCCAGAAACATTGTTTAAAAGCTACACTAATATCAGTCTTGAGAGGGTGCTAATACAATATAAAGAGTTTATTGTGTACAATTTCATTACTTTAGACTTTATGTCAACAGCGACAACGATTATTGAATATTGTAAAATATTGCTTCCAATATGTTCATTTGAACCAAATTCACGATCCCATACCAAAAACTTTGTATTACTTCTAAGTCTTCATTCATACAGATTAACTTTGGTCTTTCACAACAAAGTATGAAAGTATGATGGTGAGAATAGAGTAGACAAGGTCAAGTAGTTGAAGGTAATGAACAAGGAAATGTGACTTATATCAATAAAACAGTAAGAAAATAAATAATAATCAACTTGTCATTAATATGATTTATTACTTATGAGACGACTCCTTAATAATGTCTCAACTATCAGGAACTATTTCTACAAATGATCATCACAGAAATATGGAGGTCAAATATGGCTAAATAAATACACTAAATAAATATTCCAATTAAAATGTACTATAGCCTAAACATACGGTACACACGAGGTTGAGTAAATTTTCATGAGAGTCATATGAAAAATGGCTAAGTCACCATGAATATATATGAGCTACAGGATAGAGCTTTGCAAAAATCAATTTCATATGACGGATGAGTTAGATGACATTAATGACCGTGTAAAATATTCTTTAATAAATGGCTAGGATTATCATCCTTAATATGGTATAAAGCCCACGTTTATCCATTGCTTGAAGTACACTTGCTTTGAGCAGACCGATGAAATTTGATCTGTCGATGAATAATCTGTGCAAATTGCACATATTTCAAATTATGATGGTTGTCATAACTCAATATCCCCCATCAAATTCCTCATTCTAAATGGTCCATGAATTCAATCTTAAAGATATATCTCTCATTTTCAACCTCACTGATTCTGTGTAAACAGATCAATTCATCATTAAATGCAATGAAAAATGACTGCTTTTCAACCTCACACGAATTGTAAAAAGGGTTCGGTTTTTAGCCTCTTAAAGAAAAGAAAAATATTCATATGTGACTAAATGAACTTTTAACAAAGGGGAAGGGTTGATATTTGTGTTAATCTAATTATTCAGTTTCTGAGCTAAGAGTGCTGTGATCCCTAAAGATTCTCACCAGGGGAGCCAGCAAATTGGCAACATTGAGCTGGACGTTCTTCTGAATTCCAGCTGGTATCAAGATCTCTGTATCATCACCGAGGCCCACACGAGGGCAGTATTCTTGACCAACCAAGTCGGTGGCCGATGGAGTGGCCGTCTGAAAACAGAAAATATTTTCAATGAAATAAACATTTTCAATCATTATAATCATGGACTAAGAACATGATTCATTTTCCATTTCCATCAATCATCATGACAAATTTCAAAATTGAACTGCTTTAAAGAAGTAATTCATTTATTCGATCATCAATACAATTTCTCATTGGTAGGTCTTAGTTTTCACCACAAAGGACATTTAAAAGTCCTAAGAAGCTACAAGAGTTTAAGACTCACATTTTCAGTGCACATGTATTGCATTAGAAAGGCACTCCTAATAAAAAAAATGTTTTTATCGAGCAGGAATGACTTACCCCTACACCCAAAATGATTCCCTCAGGTTGACACTGGCCTAGATTGACTGTGCACATGGTCTCGTAGCCGCACCAGTTACAACCAAACGCCTGCGCAACACACTCAGAACATGTGGAGAAAGTACTGCACTGGTAGAAATAGAAGTCTGTGGAAACGACATCGACGTTTGTCTTGGTGTGCCTCAAGGTGAGCTCCACTTGCGTAAAACCTGTTAGGAGAATGAACGTGGATTATTTGAAATTGAGCATGTATTAGAGTGGTAAATGGATTATTGTATTTCTGGGTACCTCTTTAAAAAGTCTCGTGAGCATTTGAAGAAATTCTGTCATAAGAAACTGTTTTGTTATTTGATACCATACACAAACAATCAAAATTTCTAAATGAGATTCCATAGACACTTGAGTTTCTTCTCAAGTTACTTTTAAGAAGTGTAATGGGAGCTTGTTTTCGAATGGTATATAATCAAGGTATTATACAGCATTTAAAAATTTAATCTTTCTTAATCTATTTCTTTATTAAATAACCATGCGAAAATCGACAGTGTCTCTCAAAACAAGGTTTGTTATTGTTCACTGAATTCTCCCTGTATTAATACCCTGAATCTACAGCTCAACGTCAAAGTGGCTGAGTTAATACAGAGTGGTGTTAAATGGATTACTGCATTGACTATCCCCACGGAGATGGAGATCCGCTGGTCTAGCATTCATGCTAATTTCATCTTCAGCAGGACTGAGCTAATGGATGGGGGATACTTCCAAGTGGCATATAGACAAGAATAAGCGACTGCTTGGATCAAAGCACGATCTCAGCTCAAGAAAATGAAACTGTTTATTTCTATCAATATCAAATGGACAAAATCGTGTGCTGAGAGCCAAGATGAGAGCCAGGATGGTGTTTAATCACATCATTCAATGCAGGGCTATTGCCCTTTTGGCCCTAAAAAGAAGACAATGATATAAACTTGTTATGGTGAGGAGAAATCTACTGGATGTTGATGTTATCTATTGATAATTTTGTCTTTTAAACACTTCTGTCTGAAGAAGTGACAGGAGTCCCACTTTGTAAAATAAAATAAGTTTTTATCTTCTATAGAGGACAATGTCATTCTAAAAGAAATATGTGAAGGACATAATTTCAAAGAAACCGAATTGTAAAAGGTTTAAGCGGTATTAAAGTGGCACTAAAGGACTGAAAGATTCCAACGCTTAATTCTTCAAATTTTAATCCAGATTAAATCTAATTCCTGTATTAAACATCCCATTTTGACTCACCATCAACCGGTTCGAGAATGTCAGGAGGGGTGTAACATGTGACCACCGTGCGACTGGGGATGGTGGTGTTGACTGCTGCAGGTTTGTCTCCTAGGTCGCCAAAGATACATTGGTATGCCTCCGAGACATCCAGAGCAGGGAGATTCAGTACTGTGATGTGAAGCTGTGAGAACACAAGGAACATATGAAGCTTAATATACCTTGTCTAAGATTCATGACCATTAGAGGATAGTACAAAAAAATATTTAAAAAACATCTGAGATACATTTATTATGCATCATCTGATCACACATCTCCTTGGGGCCAGAAGGGCATTAATTCATATGGGTTAATGACTTTCTGGCTCAAAACAAGTGATATTGTCCCCTGAAAGCTGAAGGGGTGTTAACTGTATGTTAAATGACAAAAGTCAACACTCTTTTAGCTTTCAGCTGTTTCAGCAGACAATACAAGACGAGAAAAGAATCACCAAATTCCACACCTCCATTTACTTTACCCTTATCTAGAGATCTGTAAAGTTCAGAGTACTATCTATACAAATAAAATATGACCAGAAACGAAACAAAAAATAAATATTTAAAGACAGAAAAATATTGTTTTAGCTTAGTACTTGTAGGAGGAAAAGAGTGGTTTATGGAAATCAATAGTACTTAATCACCAGAAGAAGCATATGAAAGGAAGTACAGCAATTAATTAGTAAAAGACATTCTTGCTATTAAAGGGATTCGGTAACTTTGTCTCAGATTCTGAAACAAAATTCTGGATTTAGTTCATGTTGCAATGATAATTATAGACCTTTAGGGCAGTCAGGAACCCCATGACTTTTACAAGCCGATCGCCTGTCTGATTATCAAGATATTTATGATTGGAATTACAAATTTTGAAAACCGTTTGCCAAACATTTTTCATAACACTACAGTCTATTGGGTGAAAAGAATATGTTAAAACCGGTAACTCAAAGATTTTTACTTTTTTGAGGCACTTCTTGATCATTTTGAAGTGCAATTTTTTTAGGGCTTCAATTTAACACCATATCACAGACACTGATAACACGTAGGGCCGTGTATCGCAGATTTAACATTGTTAAACGATCCCTTTAATAAAACGTATTAACACTAGTACCACTTGAGAGAAGATTTGAAGGACCACTTACCATAATGGTTGTTCCGCTGTCGGTGTTTGGAGGAGTTATCTTCTCGATTCTTGTATTTTCATCATCCCTGGTCAACCAACGATGAGGTAGGTTAGGGTTCTCCACACCAGGGCATTCAAACTCAACCCCTCTTGTGCACCTGTAAAGCAAAGGGATTATTCAAGATCGATATAATTATATAATCATGTTCCTTGAGTAAATGTATATTATTTTGAAAAAACACTTAGATCAAAAGTTTTTGATAACATTGAATAAAATTGCTTCTTTCTACAAATGAAATCAAGATCTTGCACATGATGAAGTGACTAGAAAATGAGTGAGTAATGAATCAATGAATAACATTTTGGAATCGAAACACTCCAAGAAAGGAGTTGGAAAACTGCATATATGGTTGCACACACAATCATAAATCTTATTGTATTTTAGGAGCCATTGTATACGTAGATCAATATTAAATGCACTTTAACTGAATAAAAAAAAAAGCAAAAGACAAGACGGTGTGAAGTATACACAACTGGGAACTAACTTCACTTCATATTATCCCTCATGCTCATGAAGTATCCATTACATGCATATTATGTTTTCAACTCAGAAGCAAAGCATACACACATTTATGTCAAACTGCACCGCTTTGAGTCAGTCACTGTCCTTGGTTTTCTAGTCATAACAACACCTGTAGCTATCTAAACACCCTCCACTTCTCTATCACATTTCAGACAAAACATTCCCTAAACTTGGACAAGCTCTTGTCAACCCCTTTACTTCTTGACTATCGTACTTTGCATACATTACTGTGTGCTCTTCTACCTTGCATACTTCTCAACCCCACCCCCCCCCCCCCCCCCGTTTCGCTTTCTTCCTATCTCTCTCTCTCTCTTTTTCTTTCATTTTCATTTTCTTTCTCTATCTCTCTAGCTTTCTCAATTTTGCTCCAACCACTCTGAATACAATGTACATCTCTCTCGCTCGCTCTATCTATCTATCTCTCCCTCCCCTTCTCTCCCTCGCTCTCTATCTTCCCTTTCTTCTCTCTCTCTCTCAAGTTTCTCTGTCTCTGTCTGTCTCTCCCTCCCTCTTTCTCTCCTTCCCTCACTATCTCCCTCTCTCTCACTCTCTCTTTCTCTCTCTCCTTCTCTCCCCTCTCTCTCCCTCTCTCCCTCTCCTGCTCTCCCTCTCTCTCTCCCTTCATTATCTCCATTACCCTTTCTTGTTCTCTCTATACATCATGTTTACTTTCAGGATGTATCAGGTCTCGTCCTACATACCTCTTCATTTCATTGTGATCATAAAGACATGCAAGTTTGGCAAGCTTTATCAAATGATCGCCACGCAAATTCAATCACCTGGCGCTCAGTGTAAAAGTTCATACCCATTCCTCCCACTAGCATTAAAGCAGACAAATAACCTTCCATACATATTAATATTTTCAAATCTTCAATGACTTATCAAAATAGTATGCATTTTTAGGTTTTGTTATTAGACGACCTGCTTCGATACTTATCATTATGAAATACGAAAACTTCATAATTTTATTTTTAAAATACAACGTGGCACTGAACAGCCGGTGCCTTTAACGCGAGTGCTTTCCACACCAGCGGCTAAATTGAATCAACTTGCGCAGTGCCCTGTGGGGGTTTAACGAAACCAACACCACATTACATACATTAGGATATCCTGATTCTAATGATAAATATGGACTGCACTTCTAAATCCACTTGCACCAAGTACAAGCTGAGCAAACATCCATTTCTCCTTTATTTTTATTTTATTTCCCTCTTTTCTTTATTCACTTTATACCCTTTTAAAGCATAGATTTTACACTTCTCTTCCCCAATTTGTATCCCCTGAAGGCTGAACTCTTTTTGGGGATATATTTGAAGCACATTAAAGTCAATGTTTGATATCTTTGTAAAAAACAGGAAAAATACTCCTTCCTTGTCGATACACATCATGTAAATATTAATACACAAAAGTGTTTTTACCAAAAAGGATTTATCTATTGTATCAATTCTTTTAGAATTTCTTTAAACCAATATTTTTAGAACTATACCACTTTCTGGAGACATTAATCCTCCTGATTGTTACAAAAAAATTAAAGTTATCATCTATCATAAAACTCTTTCAACAGCTTATCTATCTGTTTATCAACTTACATTGCCAATTTACATCAAGTTTATTGCAGATTTGTCCCATTTTCTTCAAGGCTAACAAATGAGATTTTCTTTCAGTGGCAAGTAAATCAATATTTGATGAATGACAATGGTTTCATGCACATCCAAAAGATCCACTGTTTGACGAGAGACATCGATTTATCATTTTATGGTTCAGTGATAAGTGAACTTCATGCCTGGTAGTCTGGGTGTAATTGCACCATTCAAAGTAAAAAGACTATGACCACAATGAGATGAATTCAACCCCCTAAATTTTAGCAAGCGTGAATAAAATATAACGTGAATGATTTATTTCATGATATTCTATGAGGTGTTGGTTTATTATATTGTGATCAGAATGGAAATTGAAGCATGATTTGTTCAGAATCAGTGATATCAGTGATAAGTGAACTTCATGCCTAGTAGTTTGGGTTTAATAGCACCATTCAAAGTAAAAAGACTATGACCACAATGAGATGAATTCAACCCCCTATACACACTAACTAGCACAAATAAAATGATTTATTTCATGCTTTTCTGTGAAATGTTGATTTATTATATTGTGATCCCAATGGAAAGACAAGCACGATTCCTTTGGAAAACAGGCAATTTAAACACCCAATGAGACAGAGCTTTATAATAACAAACACCTCATGATAATGGGAGTCCAATAAAATTCCCCTTTTTAAAACTTGAAATAATTGCTATGAAATCCAATCCCGTGCCAAACTCAGCATTGTGAGGTCATTAACCTGGAAGGAAGTGAAAGTCATTTAGTGCAATTCATGAGGACGGATCACATTACATTTTATTCCAGAATTAATCAATTATCAGAGATTCTGATTCAAGAAAAATATATCCCAGCAATCCCTCATACAAGATTAGCATGCATGGTGAGATTAGAATCGGACATAAGCTTTTAATCCCGACACTAGTTATCCATAGCTGCGTTTACTAAGGGACTATGCCACTGCTCTGAATTTCCCCCAGTTTTAAAAAGGCACCAGCAGGGTTTTATTTGTGGTCTGTTTTCCGAGTCTCAGAACACTGAATTCAAGGAGATATAGAATGCGTAACGCAAATACGGTTCATGTTACATTTTCTGCCCTCCTCGATCCAACCCCATGGCCTCACCTTTGATAGAGAGAGCACCATCCACAGTAGGGATCTCCGACGGCGGCGACGTCATCCTGCCCTCCTGCTCCTCCTACGCACTCTGAGAAAGTGGTGTACAATTCACACTCCTCCACCGGGACCTTGGTAACCTGCACCCGAAAAAGAAACAAAACAAAACATGACATGAAAAATGAGAAGAGAATATCTGTCATGTGTGTAGTGAGAAAATTGAGACATTCTAAGGAGACATTGGACACTTCGTTTGGGAGTAATGTGCTCTGTTTAGTGCGGCCTAAGATGCCAATTAAGATTTAGGTTCTTGGTGTTAACGTGTTTGGGGGTGTCTAGGGAAGTGATGGGGGAGATGAGAATTAAGATGCTGTGAATCGGAAAGATGGAAAAAAATGTATTCGGCAGACTTTAACCAGATTGCGATCTACTCTTGCTGAAATAAAGAGGAAAAAATCAATCTTGTTTTTTTCACATAAATGATGGTTGACTTAACGGTTGTGGATGGATGTGTTGAGCTAAGTAAGGTATCATTGGTTGATCTTAGGAATAAGGTTTCTTGCTAGATATTTCCCAGTGGATGTGATTGCTATTCCAAAGGAAACCCCTGGACAGCTCTTTCACAATCAAATCAATCAAGCATACATCTTGAAAGGTTGACGTTTCTTTGGGGAGTTGTTGGAACATGCCATGTACAGTATACCAACTGGTCATTTTTTCTGGATATCTTTAATAACTTGATTGTTTATTTAAATGATGTGTTCAAGTCAACATCTTTTTTGGAGGGGAGGGGAGGGGAGGGGAGGGGTGTCGAAAGATAAACACTTGGTCACAGACTCTTGTTGTTTAGTGGCATATAGATGTCAATTTTCATGGGGCAGGTGTCAAATAATGCTTTAATACCTTTCACAAGGAAACAAAAATCACCAAGAACAACCAACAACTAAATAAGAGGAAATTTGAGATGTGAGAGAAGCAGGCAAGAACTTGTCCACATTCCATCACTAAAGCTCTTATCTTTCAACAATGAGATTCTACTTCCTGGTGATATTAATAATACTTTCACATCCTTTTCCTCTTCCTTTAAGAAAGATGAAACATTTGTGCATCCTAATCGGGAGGTCAAGCCAAGCTATCCGAGGTATTACCCTAAAACACAATTCCTAGTCTGGATATCTGTCATGCTACTGACAGATATTCAATGTTCGATTTCTCGCCAGGGTACACAGTTCATCCTTGAGGGAATATCATCCCTGTCGACAACTAACATACTTGTCATACAACATATACACAACATTCCTTTAAAACTACAGATTTTCTATGAGAAGCCTTTGAATATAAATCTCCCTTAGAACTGTGCTCAGGATACTGTAAAGGAAAAGTATTCATTCATCAGTTTATATGTTCCATAGTCTCTGGTTGTTGTACAAATGTTCCACTATAGTGCTTCGGGAAATGAAACAAGCAGCAGAGTTGAAGAAATTAGGCGGTTCTGCAATGATATGTCATTCCTAAATAATTGTGCAAATATCATCTCGTCAGAAAGTAGACAGACCTTCTCTATCAGCCAGCAAGGACACATCGCCACTTAGGACTGCATAGAGACGTAGCTTTTTGATAGATTTATAAGCCCTCACATTTGTAAGCACATACCTGGGGTGTTCTCTTGAATCAAATTGGAAAGGCTGAAGATAAGTGCCGAGGTATCTACACAAATCGTGCAAACAAATGCAGTGTCATATTCTGTTTAATTCAAGGTCACACGACTATTCTTGTTATATAATTGTATCACGAATAACGCAGGAAAGAGAATACTTTCGTTGGAATTTGTAAGGTTGTCAGAGGCAGGGGACTTTTTGCTCTCCTTACCTCACGATCCGTGCTCACAGTAGGATACCATAGAGTTGACTCCCTATTTTAATCCATTACTTTTGACAGGGCGTGTTTCAAAGTGATTCCAGCCATACAGAAACAAACCACTACAATGTGCAAACTGATGTGATACCAACAATTCTAAGACGGCAGAAGTGAAAAATAAATAATTCTATTTAGGATATTATAAACAAAAATTGTAGAGACTGAAGAAAGAATAAGATCTCATTAAATCTGCTAATCAAAACATGGGAAATCCACAATAGATTTGTGTAAATGTGTGTATATCATAATCCAGTTTCAATTTCAGGCAATATACAAAAGAAAAGCTAACTTACTTGATACAACCAAACTTCAGAAAAATATGAAATGTAAAGTCTAGATCTACCCACTTACTTTAAAAAAAAATCCAATGATTAACAACTAATAATTTGATCCAACAAGTAATAACATATCAAAGTGACATTCTATACCGGTAAGCACTATTTCTGGTCTCTGCAAACTCACTGACCGAATCTTGTTGATGGTGCCAACAACAAACTTTTTCTTCTTTATTCTGTAGCTGTGGGATCCTTACCCCCCCCCCCCCCCCCCCCTACTCCCTGAATGATAAACCTTGCCTTTTCATCTCACCCTGGTCAGTGACCAAAATATATGGGATCTTAAACAAGTTTAGGGACAACACCAAAACAAGTTCATAAGCTGGGTAGTGATAGACACGCATGGGAAAATGACAAGGGTACAGCTGCTCCAAGACAGCTGAGCTACAAACCCCATATCAGATTCACCAATCATCAATCAATCTTGGAAGATTCCTACAAGATTCAACAACTAGACATGTTCACACTTTCAGAACGTTTTCTTCTCCATGACATTTCCTGAAGATTTCTTCAGGATTCAACCACTGGACATGTTCTCACTTTCAGATTTGTTGGAGTATAGGAGAACGTTTTACTTCTCCAAAATACATTTCTTGGAGATTTCTTCAGGATTCAACCACCGGTCATGTTCACTCTTAACAATGCAGTGTCGAGGAAAATATGCTATTCTCCATAACACAGGTCAATTTGTTTTAATTAATATATTTTCAACCCTTTTACGACTGAATTCTCTCATTCATTCCTATTGGTTTTAAAACGGGACCTCCTGGTTCCTATACACAATGGGTTAACAGGATATTTCCAGTCCTAGCTGTGTTGTTGCAGAAGCTCAGAACATGTGGATCAATGTGTAAAAATACACAAGCATAACTCTTTAATCGTGCAAAAGCAAAGTGTTGAAATGAAGAGTAATAAGCTTAACACATTCATAGATATATTGGATTTTTAATTTGAGTGTTCTTGCTAAAAAAAGAATAAAAGATTGATGGTGACTATTTTTGTCAAATAACTTATGTGTACACAAGCTTCATTACTGTTTACAGATTTGGTAAGTCACTAAGTGCAAACACCCCGCCTACTTTTTCCTGTCCACCCACCGAAGCTAGGTGATGGGGAGACAGACAACATCATCATAATGAAGGGCGGGCGTGAATCAGGAAATTAATAATGGTGTGGTGTCAGGAAATAATGATTGCTTTACCACAGGTACGAACGAACGATGAGGTGAACTTCAGGAGGTGGTGGTTATTAAAATCTCGGCTTGAAAAAAAAACAGAGAACAGAGTGTATGGTCAGAATGGCTCCTAGTACTACCCCCGTGGTCTATAAAACTTGACTGGGCTTCTATATTTCAGTACGATATAGTATGTTTAGACAAAGAAAATGATTGCATAATCACTATTATCATTTGAGTCCGAGAGTGCATGATATGATAATTTACTATATCCTAGTTTTGAATATACTTTATCATTGCTTGGAGCCAGAAAGGCAAACATTTATTCATACTTAATGCCCTTCTGGCTCTGAACTAACATTATATCCTCTATGCTTTTTGTTTACATAAATATAAAAATTAACATGTGTCATCGATTTCATATCTAGATTTTTTCAAATATATAAATCAGTCAGTATATTGAAATTGCATATGAAGATCTATGGAAACATGATTCTTGTGCAATTTCAACAACTGAATCTCCTTTCTATTTTTCCTATTTTCATCCAAATAGCCGGTACCCAGACAGTTCATCCAGACAGCAGAGGTGTTATTTGGCAAAACAGTTCATGCTTATTGCATAATTAATTTCATATCCTCTACAAGGAAAACAATTTTCATTTCAACAACATCAAATGACGAATCAGCTTCTTACCCTGCACTGCAATCCTTTACAATGGGAGGAAACAAAAATTGATTTGCCCAAACCAGGAAACGATATCATAAGAGGTAAGAGCTAGCCAAGAAAATATTGCAATGTTCCATCAAATGGAAATGTAAGGAAATGTTTGCACTTTGTCTCGCACGAATGTGGTTTTAACAATGGTGTCACCAAAGGAAAAAACTTCAGTCATAACATCCTGAGTCTAATATGGCAAACAGAGACATTTCAGTATCATATTGTTTCATATATTCTTTGATCTCCTTTTTGAAAATGTATTTATGGAGCAATAATTAAGGGCATAATTATTTTAAATTTCTTTGTATGGAAATCACAATTTGCTGGGAGGGGGGGGGGGGGGGGGTGACCTTAATGGTAATAAAGAGGAGTGAGCTAAATACACTTCTTCATGAACAACCTTATTCCCATCTTATTGGGTTTAAAAAATATTAAAAATTCACAGATTGAGAAATTAAAAACATCTTTATGATGTTCTATCGAGGAGGATATTACAAAGCTGGTATCTCTTTGGTTCTATAATGTATTTCTTCCCTTTAAATTCTCTTGAAAATCTACTTTATTCTCATCTTTTTTCTTTGATGAAAAAAATTAAAAGGTGGACAAACCTAATAGATTTCAATGATAATGTATCTTGGCTTTCTTCCCTTTAAACCACCAAATGAACTTGATAAGCTAGATTTAATGAGATTCATCAATTCACTCCAAACTTCATTTCCAACCGAGAGTAAGTTGAATAAGACTTCCTTGAAGGGTCTGGGAACCAATATTCACCGGGGTCTGCTATTTTCATAAAGTTGTTTTCTTCACAACAACTATGATGCCTTAACCATTGACAAAATAGGTTATTACATCCACAACTCCAATTTTCTCACGAGTCTTCAAGATAAATATTGGCTGTCAAGAAATGGTATAAATAGATATCTAATTTCAAGTTTGCCTAGATGTTTATGCCAGTTTTCCTTACATGCTATAGCATATGCAGAGTCAATCAGACATTTCTAAAAAAAAAACGTACAGAGTCTGTTGGGGAGCAACTTTTGGTTGCTTGTAAACCTGGTAGAGAATAAGTTTTTACATTAAGTAAAGTCTAATAACAAAATTTAGCAAGTGAACTTGATTGTTGTAACAAAAACAAGGGAGTAAAACTCTGCTCTTATCATCATGCTTGATATTGAATAAACTATTATCAAATCATAAAATATACTTGAACAAAATAACCAAAACACCTTTATGCTTGTTGATGTGCTGTGACATTGGCAGCTATGCTGTGTAATATTTTGTTTCTGTCAGTTTAGTCAAGGAGGGAAACTCTTTGGTTTAGTAATCTAATTCTGCAATTTCTTCTTCCAATTGAATTGTCATTGTTGGTGAAGACGAATCTACGTAAATCATATTTAAAAAATATATATCATTGGTCACTTGAATAATGTGATTCAAAAATGGAAAATAGACTACTGGAAGAACAGCTATATGAGAAAATATTTGTAAATAAACCTCCTTATTCTCATCTGTTTCCTTATTGGAGCTTACTATTATCTCAATATTAAGGAAGTTAATTTTATGCCTCAATTTGGATAACACTTTCAACAGGAGGGATAATGTTAATGAAACAAGATTCACACACTAATTTGTCATATCCGCCAATCTCTAGAGCTATACCAAATTTCTTCCAAGGAGCAGAATGATTAAAAGTCGCAAGAAGATGAGCTCATTTGTCAATAGTGATGAGTTTACAACATGATGTAATATTACTGGATCCTGTCTGGTCCAATACTTGGTTTCAGATGAGTGAATAGGGGTAGCTTGGAGAGAAAGAGAAAAATAGAGAAAGAGAGAAAGAGAGAGAGAGAAAGGGAGAGAGAAAGAGAGAGAGAGAAAGGGAGAGAGAGAGAGAGAGAGAGAGAAATAGAGAGAGAGAGAGAGAGAAACTTGAGAAAGACAGTGAGATAAGGTAAGAGGGGAAGAAGAAGAATGAGAAGAAGAAGAAAAATTCAAAGAAGAATAAGAAGGAGATCACGATTTCTGTCTGTCTTTTTTTCTTTTCCATTTCTTATTCTTCTGGCTATGTCAAAAAAGCCTATAGCTCACAAAATCGGAGAAACATGTCGACATCTATTCCATCAGCACATTGGTTGGGTTTTGGAAATGCAATAAGCATGAATTTTTCTTGAGTTCTGCATGACACGACAAGTGATAAATCATCACCATCCTGAGAAAACTGAAGAAAACTTGACATTCCTATACTTTATGTATGTGACATTGCCATGGCAACAGACCTTTTTCAACACCATGCTTGCCCACCTGTATATAGCTGGAGGGTTTTTCAACACCCACCCTCCACGTATGAAGAATGTCAACAGGTGTATTGGGAATGGCTTTACTGTATGAACTTGAGAAGAACATTCCCAGAATAGAAGCCTCCCAGGGATCATGCACGTATACACCCCCTTGTCCCCTGGCCCTGGCTTCGAAAACTTCTAAACCCTTGGAAGATAATTATATTTAAAATTTTGAGTAAACATGTTGATTTGAACATATTGGTAGTTACTTATATTTGGAGATGTTTTTAATGAAATTACAGAATATAAATTTCACAGTTGACATTCGATGATCTGTAAAAGAACATTTTGAAGGAAAAAAAATACTCAGGTTGGTTTTTACATCAGTTCTTTCTAAAAATTTAAATAACTTTTTCTGATTATCAACAGCATAAATGCTTCTCAATAAGTTTTAGAAATGAACTTCTGGATTTAGATTTAATTCAATTCATTCTTTTAAACCCATAGTGGAATGTATAGACCAAGTGTAAGATTATTTCTTTCTGGTTATATGACACTTTACATGATAAAAATTCAGACTCAGCTGATTGATCAGACGCAACCAAACTTTGATCTTGCTTAATGGGTACGTTAATTAAACATCTTCGGAATGTGAAGAAGCTATCAGTAGTGCGTTTCTTCTCCTTTAACAAACAAAACTTTTATAGCACCTTACACTGAAGGGGAGAGACAGCAAACAAGGTTCAAAGATAATAATAGATTACAAGGGTTTGAGATCTAACCCCAATCCAATGAATTCTTTAATGTGAGGAATAATCAATTAATGACTATACTTGTGAGTGTTTGCATAGAATATGAAAAGATTAAAGGGAAATCCAACCTTTAATAGCAAACTTTTAAATCTAATATAAAGAAGATAAGGCAGAGAAGCATTCTGAGGAAAGTTTGAACAAAATTTGACATAAGAAAGTTATGAATTTTGACAATTGTAATCACTGGAGGTATGGGGATCTCAAATTGGCTGACTCTGTAATTTCACTGTTATGTAGTGGCAGACAACTTTCTTATTTGTTCCAACACACAAAATGGGTGGGGGAAAAAAATTCTTCAAAATGTATATTCCAGGAGGGCCTTCCTTTTTAGAGGACCTGTAACGATATACTTTCCATAATATAGAATAATGCCTGTCAGATATATTTCAAACTTTCGCTATTTCGGTTCACTTATTTTTCTGCTTTCATACAATTTGACAAAGGTTGGATTGCCCTTTAAACATTTGAATACAAAAGTTTTATTGTTTAATTTTAACTCAGATTATCATGATTGCTTTGGCAACAAAATAAAAAGCATGCTTAGAGCTCAGTTTACAAGCCAAACTTCCGAAATATGACCCCTATGAAAATGATATAACAAGCACTTTTGTTTACCCTTTTTATCAGCACATCTCCTCTCATAACGGAAGTTGAGAAAAAGAACAGCCATTTTAAGGACATGAAGTTTGCCCCAAATCTCTTTCTTTATTTGCTGTCTGCAATCTGTGTTTTATCAAAAACCAACTACACTTGATAAAGCATGAGAGGTTGATCAATAAATGGTCTCTTCTTAAATGATGGTTAGATTGCCTAATGGTGGTGCCTAGTGCTAATATTGACAATGAGTGTTGAGTAATGGTGGCTACAGTAAGAGCATGTTATTGAGCTACCTAGGTTTGAATGTAGGTTGCCAGGAAAAGGGAGATGTACAAGATGCAAGTGACAGAGAGGCAAACGGTAGAAAATAGGGAATACAGGAAGGAGGAAAGTGGTAAAAGAGGGAGGGGGGGGGGAGGGGTGATGAACAAGAATCAGATGAGAATGAAGGGGAAAGAATGACAAGATATAGCGAGAAATAAGACATTTATCATAATGAGGTAGGGCAGATGGAGATTCCTTATTTTCAAAACATCAGATAAGACATTCATCTTTTTGAAGAAGAAAAAATGAATTACCCCTTTATTGTTTCAAATTATAATCCAATTGATGGTTTCAAGTATATCAAGTTATCAACTAATCAACTACCAGAAAATAGTGTGAATAATTTCATCATGAAATTGACGACAAACAAAGCTGTATGTAAATTATTTCTACATTCAGCCAGACTACATTTCAACCAGGGGGTTACTAGGGTTTCCATATTACACTATGTATATTGTATATCCAGTAGTTATCTACTTAAAATGATTAGCGGATTTATTTTAACTATTGCAAGCCAAATGTTTATCATGGATTAAATCCTTTAAAAAAACATACTATCATTTGTTGCACTACATCCCATTATTAAGTAAATCAAGTGATGATTCATCCAATCAAGCTTATAAATAGCAGGATAATGATAGCATATACCAATACTTTTATCTTTAAAAAATAAGCTGAATTGATAAAGATGGAAGCATGTCTAACTGAAGCAATAAACATATTATTTAAAGCATAAACATTATCATGTTAGTGTTTCCTCCCTTCACATTTAATAAAATTGTCCACCACCCAAGAGAAATAGGGATGAGTTTCAGGGGAAAAAAAGGGGGGGGGGGCTACGTACTTTTCAAGCTTGCTTGCATGAAAATAACACTACCGTATTTAATTTTTTTTTGCATTGAACTTGATGCATTTTTGGGGGGCTCTTTTATGACTATCGGGAACTCTTTTCTTGACATTTCGGGGGCGATTCGCCCCGAGCCTCCATGCATTTTTTTCCCTGATTGCATTTCTAAAGACAAATCAATATGATCAAGTTACAAGCAAGAATAGAAATGGTCCACTGTAAATATTGAAGGAATCTTATAAATATTTATTTACTTTAATAGTATTCTATTCATCTGTTTGGTCCAAAGCATGAACAAATTAAACAAAACAAATTACAGAAATTTGAAAGGTAGATGCAGGGAGCAAAAGAATGCTCCTTTCTTGACTTTCTGTATGTTTAGACAGATCAGTATCCTTGCTTTTTCCCCTCTCACATCCTAACCAGCAGCCGCACTCATCATCCAAGACATCCAAAGTCCCAAGAGAAGTCTGGAGGAAAAGAGCTTTTATTGATCTCTTCCTTCCTACATTCTTATCCTTGGTCCTTTCCTCATCAAGGTCATGGTCTCAAACTTGCCTGGAGAAAACTTTTTCTTTTTCTTTTCTTTTCTTTTTGCCAAGCAAATTTTCTCCAGGGTACCGTGATAATCTTATTCAGAGGGAAACACATGTTTTATTACTTCTTTTAATTGACGTGTGTCTGTTGGAGTCAAGTTCTTCAATTGTTATGTCTACAAAATGCTTTCCTTACAAGGAAGCTTTGTCAATTTAATGTTTCTTTTGTTTCTTTAGCAAACATCCTCTTATGACATCTACCAAGGTTATTATGATTTTTAAAATGTAAAAAATATGTAATTTATAATTCAACCATCAAGACATGATGGCTTTTTGATTCAGTTGATGTTTTTTTGTATCATATAATAACATGACTGCAAATATTTCAATATCTTGGCGATCGTTTCATATTCCTCATCTACATGCATCTCTGAATTTTACCAAAACATAGACTTAGCCATTATAATTTAAAAACTAATTACATCTATAATTCTTTTAAATGATCTTTCACCTAAAAAGATATCCTCCTTCTCTCATTTTATTAGAGGAGCATCCACCTGTTTCCTGAGCATGGTTGAATTCACTTGACATGCAAATGTGTCATCGGTAGCTGGCCATCCCTGTAATGTCTCCAAGTGAACCCTAAGCTTGGAAGGATCGCATCAATCAACCTCACCATCATCACAGACAGCCATCCCTCCTCCTCCTCCTCACGAGATCGAGTCAGGGAGATGCGAGCTTTTAGAAAGAATTCATATCTACCTGATCAAGACAGCTACCCCCACTGACGAGAATGCAATCTAAATTGCTCCTCTATCGTTCAATTAAGACTAATAGCTTACTCAGCTTCAACTAATGTTACAAGATGTTATCCATCTACATTTGCGAGACAGAATAAACTTTCTTGTGTAAATTCTGGGCAAAATACCCATCGCCTTTCAAGTTTCTGTTATGATATTGCCTTATGTACAGCAGAATATTTCAGAAATAACATATTTATAACTTGTCAATAACAGCTGTTTCGTTATTCTATTATTCTGTGGTGGGATATTGCTTTAATCTGGACCATTCACAACATTAAATTGAAGGAAAGTTTCATGCATGCAAAAATTCTGGCTTACATTATTCAATGGACCTTTCATGGCATGAGAATGACATGTTTTCACAATGAGAGGCGAGGCATCTTAGAAAATGTCATTCATGATTTAACCCAACTTAGAGGGGGTCTGGAACAAGACAACCTGTTGATAGCTATGGCATTTCCCTTTAAGCATATGGACCAACCAGACCATAAGCTTTATCAGACAGTAGTTCCTATTGAAGACAGAACATATAATTCCGGGTAGGAAAAAGTGAAAATAAGACTTCGACTTGGGGCAATACCAATTCTCTTTTGTATCATCTTTTGAAACGTGTGTACATTACAGTACATTACATAATCTGGATTTGATTTCTATTGGCAATACAACAGAGTACCGGTAATGAAATTGCCTTTTAGCTATAGAGTTGAGTTCTTGGAAGTCTTTGTTTTGTGGCCATGTTAAAATACCACATACTCCAAACATCCATGTAAACAATATCTCATGCATCCATATTCAAAGCATGGAAGGAAAGCATCAAATATATGACTTAGCTGATTTGCGAATTGTAATCCAATCCTCTGTTTGTCTGGCTCTGTGTTTTTGTTTGTTTGTCAGTAATCAATTGGCTGTGATCTTGGTAATGTTATGTATATGGAACCCATGGTTTTAATCTGACACGATACACACTGCATGGAATCGCTATCATTCCTTAATTCATATCCTTTGTCTTCAAGAATGGGGGTATAGACCACAGGGTCTAATCAATCAGACAGAGCTTCGTTTAATCTCAAGGAAGAGGTAGTGATTATCAGCTTCCTGCCTGTGTACCGTAATTATAAAGGAACTTGGTATAGGTACGTAAACCAGAAGGTTAACTGATTGCATACCTTAATATCAAGCATGTCTCTATCATTAGATAATGACTACACAAATAATCTTGCTTTCTTCCTATTTTTATCATTTTCTGCTCTGCTTTCTCTCGTAAAAGATTAAAACAACTTCATCATGAGTTTATGAGTATATCATGAGTATATCATTTATTTTTGACAGATTAATTAAAGCTTGGGAAAATAAGGTCTTAATGAGGGAGAAATTAGAACTAAGAAGGGCATTCACAATCTCTTGCTTCATTAACATTGCCATTGTTTACAATGTCAAATCCAATAGTTTAGAATTTAGATCACAAGTCGGCTACATACATATAAGTAGGAGGAGATTTATAAGTATAGCCCTTCTTAAAGTACCTCCTTTACCATTCCTTTTTTATGATAAATTACATTTAATTCAAAGCCGTGTGCCTTGACCATTGAATTCTGCAAATATTTTAAAGAATCTAGTTTAATTCAAATGACCATACAGAATTCTCAATATCACCCATGCTGTGTTCACTGCTGGATAGTTTTGGGACACCAATTGAACAACAAAATTCTGCATTGCGTTCAGCTTATTAATCAATTTCAAGCCGCATTCTTGAAGAAAAAAAATAAAGCATGTAGAAATTGGAGAGAGTGCTGAGGTGACTTGGGTGAAAGCTGAGGTCAAGGTGCATGAATGATCATGTGAATCTGACAAACTCATCTTGATAATGACTCGCATTAATCCCACATAATGTCATATAAATTATAAGGTAGGCTGCAGGACCCGAGGTTAATGCAAAGACACCAAACAACATACTCCAAATTGAAGCGAAGTTCTGATGCCTTACACCAAATCCTAAGATATTTTGTTTTGTAAATGAACGTAGAGTAACAATTAATGTTAACATCTTAATTAGGCTAGTAAATTAAACAGGAAGCTGAATGCATAAGATCACAGCTTGAAAGATATACTCCATAAGTATACTTTATCAAATTAAACTGATCTGATGTAGCTACACTCCTGACAACAACAAAGATAACATAATTGCAATCAAGTATCATGCTATATACTGTACATATAGAAACAATTGTTATTGGACAGAGGCAATAAGACAGTGAGACTGGAAGGCGAGACTAGTCATACGTCGCCTTGATAAATGACTGGGATATGTCATGGCTAGCTGAACGATGTTCTTGATCTAGAACTAAGCCCATAACTAATCTAGATGAATGGGTGGGAAATCTTCGGAGATTGAACAAGTTATTATACTGTGATCAAATGTACATCATCTGCCTGATTGATTGCTTAATAATGCAGGACAGATCACTGTTTACTAACTTACTATCAGTCTCATTTCAAACCAAGGACCACTCTAAATCCTCTATATCCTCTTGATCTGGCCAAAGCATCCTTTTACTTCTAAACTAAATCCTCAATGAACAAAACAGACAGGGTTTCTTCCAAGTGTGCAAAACAAATTTTTTAACTGACTGAATTGTCTGACATCAACATTGACTCTCACGATCCGTATCTGATTTTTATCATTACATCCAGTCATAAAGATTAGTAATGCAGATGATTCATAATGCAGATCCATTCCGTCAATAATGACGAGGATCATTCACAAGGTCATAACCTCAATTTTGGAGATGATTAAAATGTCAAAAATACGCTTTAGCCTTGAAATTGAATTTTACAGTGAAAAATAAATCAGTGGTTTCAAAAGTGTCAAAATTGAATTTACATCATTGAAAATATCTTGAAAATATGACACTGGTAAACTTAAGAGTAAAGATGCCGAAATATTTACCATATCAAACTATCAATCATTTGAAGAAGAAAAAACATACAAACTTGCAATCTAATTGCCTTAGCACACCACAGATTAATTAGAAACAATTGATCGAGTGCAGTCATTCGCACAATAGGGTGAAATTTGAGGGAAAATAAGGTGAAAACTCTCAATTTTCTGGCATGGGTTCAAGTTGTACAAATAGTGAGTGACTTCTGTCAAGAAGTTTTCATTTACTTTTACCCCATCAGGAGGCAAAGCCCATATTTACCCCCATCAAATTGAATCTAGAATTTCTGTTAAGCAATGCCGCTTATCCAATCATAAATCGTCATTCCGCGACAAAATGAACCCAAACGGGATGAAAAAAAGCAAACAAAGGTCTCACCTTAGTAACTAAGGAGACCTCACATTTGGGTTTAGAATTACAAAGTTTGGGTGTTAAATCTCAGTCATTGGACCAGTAAAAGTAAAGAAGTATTTCTGTTTGGTAGCATTTTTTTCGAGACTGGGAGAGGATTGCGTGCAGGAATGTTTGGGACCAAACCCATAGTTTGCAAGAGAGTCGGAAGAATGTGGGATGAAAATGTCGAAAGGACACATTTAATTTTGTATTTGATGTAGACTTGAGCATGGCGCTAAATCTACTTTCTGAGCAAGCTTTGGTAAACGGTCGACATTCCAAAGAGGTCTTAACTTTCTGTGATGAGGTATCATATTCTATGTTTTTCATTAAAATATAATGTGATGAAGCTAATGTAAATAGCTTTCCTAAAGTCACATGAGTTCAGGGGTATATTCAACAAAAATGTCAGAAAAAAAAACCGCTTAGGATTTGCATTCCAGAATGCTACAGGATATGACATAAATCTATATGTGTTTTAGAAATTTAAGCGAATAAAGAACATGAAATGAAAAATAATTGTGTTGCTATCTTCAACCCAAAAAGAAAAAAGGCAAACAAGTGTGACTTTAGTTTCCTTTTTCAGATATGAAAAACAAAAGATTCAATAACAAATACACCTTTAATCAAATTCAAGCTTCTAAAAGCAGGTAAAATGATAGACCATTTGACATTTGATTTCACAACACACCCTGCACCAGACTGACCCAAAGAGATAATAATTCAGTTGGCATCCCTGAGATGTCATTGCAAAGAGAAGATGATCATAAATGTTTTTATCATATCTTGTTATTTCAGGAATATTTCTGTCAGGTGACATCAGAAGAAAAATAAAAGGCCCAATGCACATCCTCTATTAAGTTAGAAGGGCGATGAATAAAACGACATTCTTGCTAAAACATTGTATGAATGGGCGTCCTTGGTTGCAGTTCATCTGTTTCGCCAAGCATGAGCATTATTTTCTTTGCATTTTTGTTACCCTCTATCATTCTCTGATTGATGAGACGTGATGCCGTGGCAACCATTGGCTAAGGTTCCCACGCTGATGTCTGGTGCCTGCAGCCTGCCCCAATTTTTTTTGGCGGAGGGAATCGAAGGGACCGATTATCACCACTTTTATCTCTCCTTGTCTGACGAATTATAACACTTCAATTTTCACATGAAAACAATTACAACTGTCACATGAGTAAGTGCATCGTAGAGCAGGTCGATTTGAATTTCTTGGTGTTGTAGCATACCTTTGCTAAACTTTGGGACATGATTGACAATTAAGAATTAAAAGATGTGTTCACATTTCTTCAAATGTGTCATACCAGTATCAAGCAAACCTTAAATCCAGAGGGGTAGACCTGCCCTATATGTACCCCTACATCATATCCTTAATCTTCCCCCCTCCCCCTTCTATCAAAGGTGAGGGCACAGTAGTATGCATTGCCTCACTATTCTCTTCCCAAATATATTAATTTAAAAGAACACAGTGGGTAATTGAACTATGATGATTGAAAGCTGTAACGATTAGGTATAGGCTACGTGGGGTAAAACTGAAGAAACACACAGTAGATATATATTTCATAATATTTCTTATTAACAGGCTCATACATGGTCATGGATACTTAAAGAATATTCCTCTGATGGAAACATTGATTTCTAAAGATAAACCTCAAGTGTGAGGAAATTTTGGCTAAAATGAGATAATGGCAGGTGCATTGGATAGGTTTGTTATTAAATTACTATGAGCAGAAAGTGACAATTCTATTGATTTTCCCCTCAAAGACGCAGGAAAAGACCACAATAGATTCACCTGCCATTTCCTGTGGGATGGGTGGAAAATGGTCAATTTCACAAGTTTTCTTGACGCCATGATCAAAATCTTAATTTCCATCACAGGAAATAATTTCCCCATATTCCAAAATGATGAATTTCTCGGTCCATTGCTTCAACAAACTTCTGTTGTACCAACATGTCTCTTCCAAAAACATCCCGATTATCTTTCAAGAACTATTCGAGACAGTATAAATATGTGATTTTTGCAATTCTGTTATCATCTGAGTGATTATTAATCATATAATCTGCTCTGAATGCATGTTTAACAGCGCATGAAATAATGTACAGGCTCCACTCAAGGTCTGAAGTTGGTCTGCACTTGGAGGTCGGAGCGATGATTCAACAATGATTCAAGTCATTAGGGAAGTACTTGTGATTTATTTCAATAAATCAGATTGAGGATTTCCTTCGCATGGATAGATAAGCTTTATTCATTTTATTTGTTGAATGAAACGTGTTTGATTTGCGTAGGGTACATCTCAAAGGGCGGAAAAGACTACCCATGCGTACTGTGTCTTGCTTTGGGAAATGAGATCCACCGATTTCATCAGCACTTTACACTAGAATACTGAATCCTCACAAATGATCAAGATACAACCATTATTGTAAAATTAGAATTTTTTTTGCAATTGCTAAATACAGTACTGCCAGGCTTTCTTATAGTCAGGAACATTCACAAATTATGTACAATAAACAGTTTCTTGTTTTATAGTACCCTCCCCTGATGTTATCACATGAGTATACATTGAGTTATAAATTCACTGCACAAGCGATTCCTTTAAGAGGCCGTGCATAACTTATTGAAACATCAGCACATGACCTGTAACCGGTAATGCCTTGACGGCGGCCGGAGAAGGGAAAGAAATCAATTTCCCCAAAGATGTAAAAGCTCAATTAAAGATTTGTTCGGCGGACAACATGTAAACGAGAAGAATTTGGAGGAGTGCTTTTGAGTACCGGTGCAGCCCCATTGCCTCTGAGACTGAGGGGCTTCCAGACTCTTTGAAAGCCTTGCTGTCAATATTTATCCCCAATGTGTAAAATGTTTTGGCTATGTGAAGAGAGGGGTGGCAATAGGGTGTTGAGGACGAGAAAGGCAATTGACATGTAAAGCTTGCAGTCAACATGGAATATGTAAAAAGAAGAAGAGGGGAAAACGTTGTTTTGCAATTGGAAAGAAAAGTATGCAAGGACACTGTCTGTGGAGTGTGTGCATACCTTGTTGGAGGATACACAAACGCCTGAATAGGGGCGCGACCAATACTGAAAGGGGTACAAACCCCGATGAAAGGGTCGCACCAACAGACAGGGTGTTGGATTAAAAAGGCGATTGTGTAATTCATTTGTGGAAAATGAAAGAATGTTCCCGAATTGTAGATGGAAGATGATGGATTAGTGATCAAATAGGCCGTCATGTTCCTATAGTGAAAAGGGATGGTCCCTAGAGACTAGCAGAAGCCATGAGCCATCATGCCATTATTACAGACTCATTGGCTGCATCTTTTATGAGAAGTACCCAGTAACGAAACGCAACATTTGACTGATGATTCACATCTTACCAGACAACACATCAATTTGAGAAGATTTCAGTCAAAAGGAACGATACACATTCTTACTTTTTGTATCAAATAAAACAATCATCTTTAAAGGTGAAGGAAAAAACAAAGTTTTGATATACAGAGCATTCAAAATTCAAAATTCTCACATTTCCAAAATGAATATCAAGACGTTGAGGCAAAGTTTCACCTTAAACGTTTTCCTTCAAGTGAACAATTCTCCCTCCACGTAAAACAAGAAAAAGACATTTGGTTAAGAACTTCAATTAAGGAATTATCATCCATACATTTAATCATGAGACTGTATGAACGGTAATGAGTCCTGCCTTTAGATGTCGCCTTTAACCGAAATGTGCTGAACGTTTTTTGAGGGAAAGCCTCGATTTTTACTTATAATAACCAGACATTTTCATTCGACCAAATTACCAGCTCCTTACCCAGACAGGGTGAGTGGCTGGCAGTGCAGAGACATGAAGTCTGCTTGTGGGTCTGTGTAAGAGCGTGGGAGCAGTAGGGGAGGAGGGTTCGACGACGGGCACCAAGAAAAGAGTTGGAAGCACTTTTGATTCATAGGAGGCCCGACTGTTTTTCACATACATGTGTTGCTGCTGAATGAGTTTAGGTAAGAGGGCAGAGACCTGCGCAGCAGAGAGGATGTGGAAAGGTGACAATTTTCTTCTTTTTCATTTGATCTTGACCAAGGTTACCAGCGCTTTCAACACCACAGATCGTCTATTTAAATCGCGAGGAATCCTGAATTGAGAGCTGTTTGAAGAAAGCAATTGACATGTGCTAGTTTTGTTAGCACTATCAGTTAAGTTGAATTGAGTATCCCAAGTTTACACAAATATAATTGTGACACTTATCGTTATTCTTCCACAAATTGGGCCTATAATTATAATGCTAACAGCAACATAAAATGGTCTGACTAGGTAGACTGACAATGATAATTGCAACATAAATGTCCACAGTTGTGGTTAGGCGTTTCCAAAAACTGAAAGATTTAGTGATAAAATAGGAGGAGTATAAGAATGGAGGGGGTAATAAAATGAAGGGCAAGAGGTGAACAGAGGGCAAAGGGGTGGAGCAGAGCATATGCAGGGGGTACAGGGTGGAGCACACAAAATGGGTGTACTGACATTTAGGAAATGCACAGGGTCAATTCTATTGACCATTTTCAAGACAAGACTTTCAAGTGATTCGTGAATGTACCATTCTTGCATGTAATCCAGCTAAAAAGCTACAGTGGTTGTATATTTACATGACCAACCATCCCTGGAGAAGCGAGTAACCTGGTTGATTTCTGCTGAAGTGCTCAAAGTTCCTCTACAGTGAACAATGACCCTGCCATAAGAACCTCTCTCGACACATTAATATTCACAAAGCCCTTCTTAAAATTCTTGCCCACCTCTCACACCTGACAGAGGGCATCTCCCCTTCCTATCTTGGAGACATCAGATGATTTCCTTCACCTTCTCACTCCATCATGGATACCGCAAGGCTTCAGATCGACGGTCGTTCCGTTAAGTAGGCTGTCATTATGGGCAGCCATCTTGATGTCTCAATTTCATGTTCAGTGATTGCTGCTCCAGGACTGAATATAAAACATGAACGCCATCCACCTGTTTGCCATTGAGCCTAATCCCGCTTGCCGCCTGGAAATAGATCCAGACTGACATGAATGCTATTTAAAATTGGAAATTAAAGCTGTGGTTCTCAAGACTACTTGATAAAGCTGTTTTTCAGATCCATGAAATAGGCCTATACATTCCCCTACAATACATTGCAACATTTTGCCTTCCCCTCCCCCTCCACCCTACCCATCATATTTTCCCTTCATTCTTGTACTCCAATGGGAGCACATAATTGTACATGATGATGATGATGATGATGATGATGATGATGATGATGATGATGATGATGATGATGATGATGATGATGATGACTTCGCATGTGTACGTGATAAATCACAGAATATCAGTTATAACATCAAGTCCAAGTCCTACATACAACAAAGAGTCTTATTTGATATCCTGCATTCCAGCACATCCCAAATGTCTCCATGTTCTACATCCTTGCATAGTTGCAAAATAATTCTTTTTTTTTTCATCCTTAAAAAGTTCCAGCACTTATAAATTTTCTAAACATCTGTATCAACAAGCCTTGATAATCTTAATGCAAAGACTAGCTTCTTTTTGTCAATCATAAAAAGAAAAAAAGAAAAAATGTTTGAAGTCATGAAAAGTTAACAATACAACCTCGGAATCATCCAGGCCAGCGGAACGGAGAACATTCATGGCCTGGCATTCTCCTCTTCTAACTCCCTATTCTTTCGTCTGTGTGGTCTCCGGGGCAAATTCAATTACGCTTTGCCGCAAATGTGCATACAGGAGTGATCATGAATGCCAAATGGTGGGCTGAGAATGGGGATTTTTCTGAAGAGTTTCCGACTTTTTTTCTTCTTCCCCACCTGCATCTGAAATAGTGTTTGCAGACCGCTTTGTTGGTGAGGGTCCTGTCTCCCTGTCTGCGACCAAACTTTGTCAAGTCAAGAATTCGAAGGAGCCATGCCCATACATTAGATGAGGAAAGAATGTAAATAACACCTTAAAATCAACATAAGATTGTGCAGAAGACATGCAGAGCAATGGTCAATAAGAATTAAAAGGATGAAATTTAAAAGGATGAAATTTAAAAGGATGAAATTTAATGCCCACAACCAATAGCCTCAAGCTTATCACTTCGTTTCTGAAAGCCTGAGATCATGGTGAATTGCAAATTTGAAAACCGGTAATGGTCCATCGAATCTATTAATCTTCGGCATAAAATATTCATTAACAAAATATCTCACTGCCGATGCAAGGAAATAATGCAATGTGTAAATGTGGTTTTCAACGAATTGTTCAGCACGGTCATTGCTGTATTATGTGTGAATGACAGGAAATGATTACCGGTATATTCTCACTGTTGAATAGAATGGTTCCTCCATAATTTCTAACCTGCCTCAAAAACCGATTTAGGGCTTATAATTATTTCAGTTTGGTGACAACAACACATCCCATCATCTCTCTACTTAACCTAAATATAGGCCCAAGCTATTAAAAATTGCATGGAAAGGAAAAAAACATACTAGTAATTCTTTTACCAAAGAAAATTCAAGTCCTCAGGATGTACCTATTCAACAAAAATTGGTAATTGTTTAGTCGGTTTTCCTGTCCTGTCTGCTCAATTAGTTCAAGTGTACCCATCACTGAGGTCGGAAGTATCCCAATTTCACACAGAATCATCCCACGACATCCAACTCAACAAGTGGGACTACCTGAGCGTAACAGGTCAAATTTCCCCCATTTATCTTTGCTAATTGAAAGCTCTGTGAAATATGATTCATCTTTGGCCAGTGTACCTGCTGATCACAGCTGAGAAAAGTAGGTTTTTTTTTCTTCAATTCCAAGAAAAATATAACTTTTCCCAGCATGCAATCTGTGCCTGGCTACAGACAGGAATCAGATCAAATTCAATATTATCATTTTAGTGTCATCATCTGAAATACATGTCAATTTATCTTTTCTTAACTTCAAAACATACAACTTGTAAACAAGCATCTATGAAACAGTGCGTTCCTTTTTGTCTTTACAATCCCCATTTTTTTCTTCATTTCAAATGATGGGTGTGTCGCATGTTGAAATACTTATTTTGGCAGAACTCAGTTGGTATTGCTGTCTGCACCCAATTGATCATTGTAGACAAGACTCATCTTGCAGCAGTCAATGTCAAGGGAAACCAGGTCATGGGTCAGACCCAAAGCTAACCTAGCTCCCAAATCAAACCACACCTCTCTTATGAGGGGTCAGAGGTCAATGGCAAACATGCAGGTGTGTCTGTCACATCAATTCACTTGATCCCACTTGTTGCCAGGTGAGACAAGTCTTTGCTTGCAGAGTCACTCTCTGATCTTCCCCCGAGGTTACATCTTCATTTTCTTATGTTCTTTGCTACAGTATTTTATCCTTTTACATTTCTTTTGTCTACTGTTTTTTTTTAATAAATGTATTTTGGGGAAAAGGGTTTCCATAAGAGTGTTAAGATTGACTTATCTCATTCAGAACCTCCAACGTTACAGATATAATTATGAGGAACAAATCTTTTAATTTCATACAGGTATCTCTAATTCTCAAATGAACTCTTCAGTCAAGTAGGCCCTTCTTATTTGACTCTCCCTGTTCTATTCTCTTCTTTGCTTTCCACCATCTTGCTCATTCTTTTACATTCATCCTGCACTAGCTGCCTTGGATTATACATTTCTACAAATCACTACTTATTACTGCACTTTCCATGCCATCCGTCCATCTACCCAGTTAGTAGAATGACCCCAATGACTGGTTTGCAGGTGGCTCTTCCCGGTAATTGTTCATCGTTCCAATCTTTTTATTTCAGTGGGCTGACCAAAGACACAAAAGACATCATCGCAGTAATTGAGTGTGATGATTAGGATGGATTACCAAATGCCAGAAAACCCTTTCAGAAACGTGATAATCCTACCTCTAAACCAGGAAGCCTCGTAAATGCAACCTTTTTATTGTGGATAGAGAATCTTCCTCAGGACCGGTCCTAACACCACCTCTCCATCTCTGAAGAAGTCAAAGAGGATCTCAAGGTTCACCAGAGATCAGAGACAGGACATAACCTGCCACCTAGTCTGCATTCTTTATTTTTTAAACAAAGATTTAATCTGCCTAAACAATTTTCAAAATTATGTATCCATAATTAGGAGATGGGTCCATGAGAATTTTACCTGACTTCTAAAAACAAAACATCAGTCTTGAAATAAAAGACTGTAATCGATATCACTACAAATATGACAAGAAGATAAGAAACCTATAATAGAGAAAAGTTTGTTCTCAAGACTAAGATGGCATAAATATTTTATATGTTGATTGGGCAACCACTAGTCCATTGAAGTTAAGAAGCCAGCGGCTAAACTTTTGTCCTGCGGATTTGTCATTATTACCTCTACAACTGCACTTTTCTTGCTACATTAATCACTTCCTTTTCTTAGCAATGTGTGCAATCTAAGCAGTCTAGATCTAGAGGCCTGTTCTAATTATCTGGTACCTTACAGAATATTTGTTTGTAATCCACTTAGGTATCATTATATTCTACTTTTCGCACTGTACTTTTGATCAGGAAACTAATTTTTTTGACAATTAATATGCATTTGGAAGTCAGATGCAATCAACATCTCCAGAACTCATCCTTCGGAAAAAGTGATTTGATTTATATGGCAGCTTGAAGATAGCTAGAGTAATTGTCCAAGATAAAGCTTATGGTGGGCTTGAGTAAATGTGGTTTCACAGATGAAGTATATAATTTAAGAAAGAAACCTTACATGTTCGGTACTTGTTAAGTTTCTTTGACTCTTTCTATTCCCTGTTCAGATTCAATACGAGACCGAGCTTAATTCAGAGATATAATCTTTGCCTGGAACCCAGTATCGTTTGTTATAAACCTTCTTTTATGCAATCCTTATGAAAAAATGTTAAATCCTCATGCTTTCTCAGGCACAGATAGCTCGGTTTTGATGTGCAGCATTACCGGTACATATTTCGACAAGAAGAACTTTATACACCATGAAATAAACTAATCATGATCAACTTTGGAATATTGTAAAATTGAATAAGTTTAAGAAGTAAGAAGTTTCATCTTTGACTATAACAAAATGCCTTTCCAGAGGTTAAGGTTTGTTCTTTAATCTGGGAATTGAAATTAAAATAATACTGAGAGTTCTTACTTTTCTATGTGATGAGAAGAAGTAGAAATGGAAAAGAATGAGAAGCTACAATAGTAAACATATATCACAATAGGACTTTGTTATGCTTCAAATTAAATGTATTCAAATTCTTTGGGGAATATGATGGCATTTTCTTTCGTTGACGAACACGGTACATCAAAGAACTGAGAATTTTCCTACAAACAAAAGATATTACCCTTATCTGTTGACACAAATTCCATAGAAAACGCTAAATGCATTATCAGCTAAATAAATATATCTAAATTGCACCTGCATCGGAAATTCACAGGGATTTGAAGTACTATCAATGCTGTTTCCATGGGACTAACGCGATGGTCTTCGTCCATAGAATACGAAGGAATGCTCTTCTGATTCCTATGTAGTGGGCAAATGAAATCAGCTTTTATTCAGGGAGGGGTTTCATTTCATGCGGTGTAAACAGTGGTACCTAGTACTTTAAGGTTTCTGCCACATTTTAAGTCAACTACAATTAATCACGCGTGGGTTGGAATAGTCATGGATCACTTTAAATAGATACTGGAAACAACAGTTTAAGAGCTTCATACGTGTTGCTTGTAAACACTTTCTCATGAGCTGTTGATAGATGTTTATGCTCATGTTTTCAAGGGAGTATGAGAATAGATTTCATTCAATAGCATTACCGAACGATGATGGGTCTTCTGATATCATGGCTTACTCCTAAAGTAAAGAAATTGCAAAGTTTGCTTGAATCTCATCACTGTCTCCTACTGCAAAAACTCTGTATAATATTTCAGTTCCTGCTTGTGTTTGCTAAAATACTAACCACAAAAATGAAAAACCACATCTATTTTCACTTCATAACATATTTGTCCCCCTTTCACAACTCGATTTAGGACCTCCCCTTTTCTTCATCATTACTCAGACTCAATTCATACCGGTAACTTACAAAACTAGGCTGAAAATTGGGGGCCCATCCTAATTTTCTCACAATACTCCCGCCTTATCACATTCATAATATATCTCTGAGAAGGTACAGCGATGGCCATATTTTCATTATTTGAATAACTCCAAATCCCATGACTCATAAACTCTTTATGTTGATATTGTATGGGAAAGCAGGTCCCTTTGACGAGGAGTAGAATAGATCGGGAGGTGGGCTCTTAACCAATCACGGCAAAATCATACTGATCAAACAGAGCTCTAAATGCCTCAAGTTTAGCCGTCCATGGCCATCGAGTTATGTCTCCTAAATCAAACAAGAAAAAACTTCCTAAAATTTACTTTACAGCTAGACAGGAAAGAATAAAGACCTCGTTTGCGATTCTTTAGAAATCTTATTCATGCAGGAACCATTGTTAGGCACGTTTGGGAACTTGGCAGTTGCATGCAGCGATTCAAAAGGCAGATTTTCAGTTAGGAGAGCAAATTTTTCCGCTTTTTTCACTGTTTCGCTCCACATTAGTCACATTCCATTGATTGTCCATTACGCTTCGCACGGACATAAAAAGAATATTTTTATCAAAATCCAAAGGTGGTCTTTCAAATACCACATCCGTCATAATCAGCACTCTATATCTTCTATTGTAATCTCACTTGGTCTCCTATTATCGCTTTTATTACTATAACCTGCTTTTTACTATAAACTGCTTTTTTACTGTAACCTGCTTTCATCCTTTGAAATTCAGTTATAGGAAATTAGAATGAGGAATAACAAAACAAATCCTAGACATGAAGTATGAAAAAAATGAATAGACATTTTGTACTCTATACCGGTACAAAGATTTTATAAATGAAACAAATTTCTGATTCAGTGATACGTTTTGTCATGAAAATGATGATAAAGTTATAATCCTTCAGGTTTCGTCAATGCAGGTGGGTCTTGCCTCAAAATAAAAGAAGTGTAACTTCAATTTATTATTGTGGGATATTCTCAAATTCTGTTTACCGGTACAATCTAATTTGATCTAATCATGGAAGAGAATTCACTCTTTTTCGAGTAAATGTAGGGGTTCAAATATGTTATCTGAAGAAAAGAATTCTCCCTAGGAATGTCATTTTCTTAATACATGTCATATGCATTTCAATAGCAAAATAAGAAGGCAAACAAATTCCTAGACAGGGTCTTGCTGACCAATAATTCACACAATTTCATCACGTTTTGGCGAATTACAGAAATTATTGACAAAAGTAAGAGAGTAGAGAGCACACACGCTGAGTGAATTAACAGATCTTTCTTGATACCATCTTGTATTGATTCAAGACAAGATTCAGGGACTTTGACGAATGAGTTCACGCCATTCATGGAGCATGCCAGGACTGGAAAAACGGTCAATACCCGGAAGATACTCTCTTCACCGATAAGATGTGCCATTTGTTGAAATTTAATTGAGTGACCCAATGATTATAGCAGCTCTGGAAGTACCAGTACGTTTCTCAATAAAACCTCTCCACTTGCTAATGTGAATACCAGGTTGTCTTCTTAGTGATCCAGTTTCTACCACTGCCCATGTCCCTTTAAATGAACTTGACTGCCCCAACTTCTGGTATGTGCATAATTTTGATATTTGGGGTCCATTTTGGAATGTCAAAGTCATCATGATCATTTAATTATCCCTGAAAGAAATTGCCGCACTGCATGAGTGCAAGAGATGTTTCAATTTCAATTCTGGTTTGGTAATCACAGGATGTGGACATTTGCTAACTAGGCTGGTCTTTCCAATGGACAGTAGCATAATTTCATTAGCCAAGATCTACCTGTGAAACAAATTAAACCCATTCAAGTTCATTTGAAGTATGGGAGGTGTGGGGCTTTTTTTTCATATCATACAATCTGATTACATTTCCAAATGCACTCCCTCCTGTTAAAAGATTACTGGTCAGAAACATTTTATATTATAAGAGTCACTTCTGGACATCCGTCTTCTACCCGTCTCTCCCCCCCCCCCTCCCCCCCCCCCCCCCCCCCCCCCCCCCCCCCCCCCCCTCTCTCTCTCTTTCATCTCCTTTAATTTTATTATTTTGTAATTCTTCTCTCTCCAACTATTATCATATCTCAAGATTTAAATTTATTTTAGTCAAATGGATGTGCCAACCCCAGAATTCATGATCGACTATCCTTTTATATGTCACATTTGCATTCTGGATCTTCTTTTCCATTTTTTGTTTTTTGGGAGTGTGTGTGAGAATATTATTGAATAAACTAACATGCTAGAGTCATCTCTACACCCATGAAATTAATAAAATAAAATAAAATCTTCAAATCTCACTGTAGCCAGTTAAAACAAAAAATTTGTGCTTGACATTGTCATTATTAATCTCCACAAAAGATTTCAAGATTCCACTATAATTATCCACCCTTTTTAAGAATTAGAGGAAAGACAGTGTGCAATCACAAACTGACACCTCTTGCTTTCAAGCTCCAGGCGATATTTTACATCTCCAGAAATGAGAAAGGACTTTCTGCCAAGCCATTTTCATCTTAAATGTAAATTATTCCGTTTTTAAAAGCTTCTTCTGTCCAGGGGTCGTTTGTCAAAGCTACAGAGCAATGACAGGTATGTATATGTCAGCCATCCAGGCATTTCTTTTGGCTAAACTTGAGATTCCTTTTTGCAGAGACACAAAACCAAGAACTATGAAGCAATGACAAACAATTACCCCAAATAAAATAAACAATTTAAAAATAATTTAATCTTTCTGTATTGAATATAATATTGCAAAGTATGCAAACAGAAATGCCACTCATGTCAGGTTTAAAATGCAGTGCCATCCAGTAATTCCATGAAGATGAGCTGTTAAATCTTTCTGCAAAATAGACCCACAGAGAAAAGAAAATCGTCTAACTCCCGTGAGTTTGAATTCCATGGTTATATTCCTGTTTGAGGTTTAACACGTTTCCACTCGCACAACCGAGACAGAAGTAGCACTATTTAGAGGGATCACGTACTCAAAGCATTAGCTCTAGGCAGATAAATTGATTTTCATACGGTGGTTCATCTAAGATGCATTACAGGGACTAAAAGAGAAGAAGGTGCATTAAAAGATGGATCACTTCATGGATTGATAGAAGAACACTTAATTTGTCTCTCTCATATTTTGAATTCATATTTAAAGATGCATCTCAGGCCATGTTTTTTATCATGAAAAAGGACACAAATCTCTCTCTCTCTCTCTCTCTCTCTCTCTCTCTGTCTCTGTCTCTGTCTCTGTCTCTCTCTCTCTCTCTCTCTCTCTCTCTTTTCCTTATCCAAACTGTTTCATCCATCACAATCATTTCAAGCAGCAATTTGACAAATGTTACCTTAAAAGAACCTACATGCAAATGATGGAAAAGAAAATTACTTGGATAACCAGCACTCCACAACTATGATTAATTTCAACATGAAAGTGACAAAGATGAATACCTCAGTCCCACCGCTAAACAGACTCCATAACGACCGCATTTTGCCCATTGAGGTAATTTACATTTCTCTTCATTCCAAGTCATTCTGGTGCCAATCGCGTTGGTGCGTCAGGGGTATATGAAAACATCTCAAACTAATTCTCCACAAACATCAATCTCACATTGGAATCACAAAGTTGAGGCCGAGCTTAGCACTTTGTAAGATGGATTGTTTACCGGGCACTCCTGTAAATTACTATTTGTCTGGATGTGGAATAACATGATATATCCAAAGCCACTGTTTGATTGCTTTCAATTAACACCTGAGCAATTCACCAGATGCAGCAAAATCTTTGCAAAATTCCATTTTGGAGATGAAGATTAAAAATAAAAGGTGGAGAATTGATTGCTTAAAGATTGAAAACAATTTTGTGACATTTAAGGGACAGATGTGCCCTATCTAATGTTTTCCATTTATTGCAAATACTAATAATTGGCTGAATTTGTGTTACTATTTCATGCTTTAAATATCAAATTAATGGCAAGTGCGGTTCATTAACATGAAAATTAACTTGAATTCATTTCCAATTAATGTAAATAGGAATCAATCTGTAACACAAGCATCCTAACATTGCTACAAATTAAGGATAGAGATTGGTCTGAGTGATGATTAATTGCAATGGCCCCCTCAAATCCATTAGAAGTATGTGCGGAACATCCATAATTGATGGAATGTGACTCTAGTACCCCCACGTGCCTTGAATTGAAATTTAATTCTCATTACAGAACCTTACATCAAGTGTGCTATGTAAAGTCTGACTAAACCTACAAGTGGTACTTCCACCATGCTTCCACGCTCTGCCAACATATGAGCAATATGCACATTGATTCTCTCTGATATTTGTACAAATGAGTTATAATTTATATAAAGAGATGTATTTGTAGCTTCCTCGTTATACATTAGTCATTACAAATAGTGCCTAAAGCCACCGATCTGTCATGGGGTTTCTCATTTAATGTAGTTCTGTCTCCTCACTCTGAATAATGCAGCGTTTAACAACTTGAAGGATGCGTTTCTTCAATCGCATCAAGAGATGAGTGTACGAGACTTGTATTGAGTCAGGCTGGGGTCTGATTAAGGGTACACATTATTTGAAGTGCTCTTCTTAGTTTGACTGATTCATCAAAAGACAACTTCACAGATTTGATGATGGATCAAAATATGAGGGGTAAAGTCTTTATTAAGCCGTTGCAATCTTCAAGCACCTTAATTGAACAAGGGTGATTACATTTCCCTTAACGAGCCATCTTCCAAAAACCTATAAATTCAATGACTCTTTTTTTTAAATGTCGCTATGGACCTATGTACATAGTTGTAATCTATGCAGTATAGCTGTACAACAAAAGCGAAGATCCAATATTTTTGAGCTCCAAAACATCTCTATGCTTTACAAAGAGAGTTTATGCTCAACATGACAGCAACCAAATGGTTATTCACACAAAAAAAATCGTCTTCCTAACTCACACCAAAGACGCATTATATCTGTCTATTGAGTACCAGAAGGCTATTGACCTAATGGCTTTCTGGCTGTCAAGATGATTATCAAAAATATAATATCTCATTTTCTTACCTTTGTTTCGGTCATCACGTAGACATGGTTTTCATCTGGTGTTAGGACCATGCCGTTCTGCACCATGCCACCATCAGCATCTATCGTCATCTCCTCATACAGCATGGCAGTGGATGAATCCATCAACCACAGCTATGTGAAATAAAAGACAAATATAACAAATTAACAATAAAATATATTATAATTATTGGTGAGAAAAAGAGCAATGAAAGAAGGGATAGAACATGTTGCTATTTTGAAAAACATAAGCATACTGATTAAGGGGGACAGTTGGATTTAACAAGTTGTTTGGAGCACTGCATTGCAACTAATTCTTTAGGTCAGAATTAATAACTTCCGATTCAATTTAATAAACATTTGAGAAAAATATAGCTAATCCATTCTGTATCATCAAATCAATAAAGGGATGATACATGACAATTCAATTTAAAGGAAAAGGAAAGGTAAATAAATGCAAATTAACAGCTGACATGCCTCTTTTTCTCTTTCCCTATATTCTTTTTATTTAATAAAATATTAGTGAGACTGTAGACACAACTGGAGTTAAGTGTTTGAACAAGACAGACAGACGATAAACACAACCTTCTTGACATCTTCCTCATTATATTCAAACTTTATACCAAATTGGCAGTAAAAAAAAATGAAATCTGGTGACCCTTATCGTAATGGTAGATATTAAGCAAATATCATTAAGTTCCTACGGATTAAGTATTAACAAAAGCTGAAATGTACATGCTTTTGTGAATGTTGCCAAAGTCCAATTCCCACGATTAGCATGAGTCATTATCATTCATAAGTTTTGACTTCGTAATTTAGAATTGCGAAATATATTTGCATTTCTTAACAATCTAAATGCGTCTCTTTTTTCTTTCACTTTCGTGAACAATATGTGGTCAAGTAGACCAAATTTGGTATGCACTGTCCCATTCCCCCCAAAAAAATATTGTCAAATTAACAGTGATGATATTTTCTCCATCAAATTGAAACCAATTTTTAGAAGTCATTAAGCTTACAGTTCAATGAACAAATAGTGAAAATACTTCAGGCTCGATAATTCTCTCCTTAGCCTTATAGAGCACAATAAGTTTCATGAATGTAAAATGTCTTTTTCTCAGACCCTTGTGCTCAAAAGTCAATCAAATATTTTGCAATGGAACATAAATATAATTTGATATGATATACAGGTCCCCTTTCCAGAATGACCTATTCACCTAATCTCCCAAAGCATTTCACAGATAACAAGTCCAATCTGTTTCAACCTTTGAACATTCAACATCATAGTGATAATGAATGTAGAGGTAGAAACTCAATATTTGGAGAACCATTTAAAGTACACATCCGCAGAAAATGGGATAATGTGCAAACAGAGAAAACACACATTGAATGTGTACGTTTCTCATGGTCTCCCTCTCTTCCCACGGCTTGATCTTAAAATAAAACTTGAAAAGAGGCCCAAATGAAATTCAGATATAAGTAATGAACGGCATCAGAATGTAAGCCAGTTTGAATTAGATTGAATGTTAGTATAAGCAAATCCAAAGATTGCAGGTTAAAGATGATCTTAGATTAAATTACAGATATTGTAAGACTCTTCAAAACTTAAAGAAAAATTCGAAAGTCTCAATATTCTCAGGTAATAGCAAGTTTATTTAGAATCTATGCAGAGAAAAGGTTTTTAATGGACACAAATAATTAAACAATGATTTCATAAATAAAACTGCAAAACATTCACTTTTCTTTGTCATACTTAAATATCTAAAAGATTATTGATTTTTAGATGAATAGCTTCACAAAATTGCTACCCCTCACTGTGATAATGACACAATCGATCAATAGGCCAGTTCATACATGTAGTTGAAGTCTGAGCATGAGCAGATAAAGGTCATTGCAGACCAAATTGTGAAATACAAGGAGACAAAATACTTGATACGTGCTCATGAAAGTTATGTAATCATTATTCATTTATGCACAAGCAGTGCACTCCATGAAACACAGGTATTCTTTGAAAAGGAGAAACAAAGGCTATTTATGTAGCACCTCCATCGCTGTAGGAGTGATTAATTAAAAATATATAAAGTGGGACCTCTTCATGTTTTGAAGATCTGTGGATATTTAGGGTCTTAAATTCTTAATGAGAAATCCATGCAAGTTGATTCTTGATCTTTAATGCTCAAAACTAATAAAATTCCAATCAAGCCATCATCTTCACCCCTTTAAGATGCAATTAATTTTCTCAAGTCAGATAAATGAGATATTAATTTTGTCCACTAAAACGACAATTAGATGCCCTGAGGTCAATCCACTTTACCACTGAAGCACTATATTTAGAATCTCATTAAATGACAATCGAGGTTGAGCATTGAAGTTGCAGTATAATATACATGTAGTATGTGTAAATTGATAGCTCATAAAAGGCCCTGGAAACTTGAAAATAGCTTTTTGAAAATGGGGGGAAAAAAGGAGGAGGGATATTGTCTCCATGAGTACATGGAAACGGCACCCTTTCTGCACAAAATCTGATAACACTCCATTTCACACAAACAAAGAAAAGTGATTTGCAAAATGGAAGAGGTGTATGTTTGAGGAAGGAGGTCAGCTCTATTTGGTAATTTTTCTGAAAAAGAAAATTTCTGGTTCCCCTCAAAGACAGAACAGGTACTCAAATATTTTTGCTAACAGTAAGATTTTAGGAAATGCATGACAGGATTGCATTGGCTGTCAAATTTGTGAATTTTGATTTGTCTATTTTTGAAGGGGTCATGCCCCTACAAACACTTGGGAGTGGGTGTCTGGGGTCGCCTGCTGGGGCGCAGATGGTGGGCAAGACACAAACCCTACAGAGAGTGAAGGGAGGGAAGGGCGTACGTACAGCAGCAAGACTTGGCTTGCTGGCTGGCTTCAGACACATTTTTGCATGCGCTCTAAAAACAAAAACATCCACAAGTGGGTGGAAGGTTTTGTTTAACGGCTTCAGCATTTTTTTATGTTTGGTTTGGTTTGGTTTGAAATGATCAGTAGGATAATAACACACGGAGACAGGTCTAGACAACATAAGTCATTAGTCAATGATTTCGTATTAAAATATGGAGCCACCGACGCACCCACCCTAAATTATAACAGGTCCATTTCCTGCTTATTTATCAAAACCAACAACCTGATAACAAGTCATGCTTCAGATCCCTAAAAAAAAGATAAACAATATTTTTAACAGACAGGGTACCTCTTTCCATTGATTGTTATCAAATTAAAATCCAAATGATGCAGATATCGACAAGGAGCAAATTATTAGGGTACTATGCTGCTGATTTTTATACTTATCTGAAATATCTCGATATAGCAAATGTTCATAAACCTACATGTAAGAAGAATAACATGGAGTGGAGACTGGGGAACTTAAAGACTTACATACATACATACAGAAAGGCTCAACCCTGATACACATGGACCCCTAAATTTCACTTCAGGCTCCAACCAACTTTTGCAATTTTAACAGAAAATGGCTCAAATAGTACCAAAATATATTTCTTGACTGGGTCACAAAGGTGAGAGTGGATCCCTTGCCTAGAAGTAAGATACTGATCATGGTAGGCAGGGGAGGCTCAACCTGTTAACTACTCAGTAGTATGAGGACAGGATCGATGCAGACAGTGTTTGTTGGCAGGGGACATCTTTAGACCATGTTCAGACTAACCCCTCGAAGAGGTAGAGGATTGGACAGACTGGGGGCACCCACACATGTTTGTGTTTAGAGAGCATGAGATATGTAATAAATAATGCATGAGAGAGACAAGCAATGGATCCAGTTGAATAACAATAAGGAAAAAAATATATTGGAACTGACAGATGTCCAAAATATTTTCAAATATTTTCACATATTTTCGAGTACATGGAAGGGTTGGTTGAGTAAAGGGATGATTGGCATTGCCTATCAAAGTATTCATTACTATGCTTTTACGGGATTACATTCTGACTCGTCGTTGTTGTTGAAAATGTCTTCTATTCTTCATGTTCATCCAAGTCCTCGCTTCATAATTTGTGTGTTACACCCCTATGGCGTGTAGGGATGGTTACTCTAAATAACTGGAAATAATCAAAGATGAGGAGAAACAAGTCAGTTGGTGTACTCAGTGCTCACTCAAAATGTAGAATGACACATTTATTATCTCCATAATAAATATCAACGAATGACAGAAATCATCATACAATAACAATATTGTAAGAACAAACTTTCTAGAATTATTATGTTTTCCGTCTTCTTATTCTCATGGATACATAACCATAACAATTGATATCAAACATCTTGTACATCACACTTCTTAACAACTTCATCCTTAAGGATGTTCCTTTGAAATCGCTCAATACTACATGTGAATGTACTTTAAACTCTAACAAGTATACAATATACATTATATACCAACCCGAGCACGAACCCGGATCATGTTTATATTAAAGATACCATGTTCATATAAACCATGACTTTTCCTTTAACTATCCTTATGTTCTCATGAACATACTACTCATAAAGAAGTCATACTATTATTATCAAACGGTATCCAAGTAAACTCCCTTAAATAATCAAGGATTATTTAATACAAGTTCTATTATTTCAGCCAATAAAACTAACAATTGACTATAAGAAATAACCTTAAAGTCTAGTTTAACAAACACTGAACTGAATCTCAAAAGTACTAATTAATGACACTTTAAATCATCACATCAAAATGACTACTCTAATAACAAACTATCCAATAGAAAGCCAAACAGACAGTTACTTACACTGTTCACAAGCTAACTGCGCATCATGCTTTATATCTTAATGCATTATAATTCACTTGTTTAATAACCTACTAACTACTATGGATGGAATACCAGTAAAATGTATTACTTTAGCATGAATACATAAAATATACAATATACATGTATACATACTAATATCAAAATACATAGGTAGAAATGATATTGTCTTACCTGGAAATAATCAAAGATGAGGAGAAACAAGTCAGTTGGTGTACTCAGTGCTCACTCAAAATGTAGAATGACACATGTTGTACACTATGCATGCTGACCGATCTCTGCTCAAGTCTTAATCTCCAAGTTCGTCCATTTATGCTGGTAGGGTAATGTTTACTAAACTGGGGGATTAATCCTTAGTCTGTAATTCTGAGGGTAGAGTTTCTTTGTGCTCACTGGACATAGCAAACTCATATAAACTTACTAAACAATACAAAGTTAGGAACAAAGGGGTGGGCATTTAGTAACTAAAGTGGAGTGGGCATTTATTAGTGAGTCATCATAGAGTATATCTCTATAGGGGTATAACACAGCACAGAGTATATCTCTATAGGGGTATAACACCTTCCCCCACCAAAAAAATAAATGTCCACTTGACACTCAAACAATGTCATAACTGTAAGGGAAAGAAAAAAAATCCCAATGTTTAAACCAAGAAAATATACCATGCACTGATATTCCTTCAACTGTTACATGGTGTAACATAGTCATTATAGTCGTGCTATATAAATCTATCGATAAAGTAAGTAAGTCAGGGTGTTAACGGTCCCAACTTGAATCTATAGATCCTTAATACTAACTCAATAGAAAGAGAATATATCCCTAATAACATATCAACTATGACAAAATTAACGAGTCATACCTTGTGAGAAACCCTCTTGTACAACATAAGTACTAATTTGTCAAATGCTGCAAAGGTTATCTCCTATCCTGTTACACTGCGCAGTGCTTCTTCTTGTAGACTCATCAAAGTTTCTGTTTCGGAATCTTCACATATACATATATTAACTTGCATTTAGACTTTTCAGTTATACATCTTCAGTCAAACTTTTCTGTACATTTAATTTCAACCTCCTACCGGTGACGTAGCCTCTTAGCTATACTCATGCTCTCAGTCATCTTTTCGTCCATGCAGCAAGTACGATCTCTCTGTCGTCTTCGACCTTGTACGATGTCCTCACTTAAGCTTCTCATGACCTTCAGCATCCACCGGTCCTAAGTTCTGCGTTGATTGAAGTTAAATGTTCTTAAAGCTGATATTCTCTAATTTGGGGGTGAAACCTGTTGTTGGCTGCGTTGCTGGTCCCACTGGCTGCTGCACATCTGGGATTGGTAGTGGTGGGTTGCGTGGTACCTGGCCAGAGCTTTGGTTAAACAATTGATACTGAGAAAACATATCATGTGGGGGAGGATAAGGCATAGATAAGGTCTGGGGGCATGAAAGGAGCAACGTGAGACTTTTTATTAGGAAGAGGGGAGATAACTGATGCTGGTCGTTCAGCGTAGCTGGAATATGCATCAGGTTTGGTTGGATTGGTTGAAGGGTAGGGTCTCCTAGACTATCATAGGTGAGCCTCGAAGGAGGGTGACGTTGTCTTGCTGGGCCGTGCTTTCATGAACAGGAGCTGGATTCCCATCTCGGATGGCTGCAATCTCTGCCCTGATCAAAGCCTTGATCTCCTTATGTATGCTGTTCATGTCAATTTTGGCCTCTGGTGTTTCTTGTACGGTATTGACTTGGGCTGGCGTCCTCCTCTTGTGCTTATTTAGCCGCTCCGTCTCATTATTGGCGGCAAGGTTGACTTTTTCTAAAAGGTCCTCGTCGCTAGCTGCTGAGTTATTCAGGTAAGGCTTCATATCATTTCTCACCCCTTCATTTGTTATGCCGGTCAAAGCAGAGTGCCTGAACATATTTTCCACTAGAGAACCGTTGTAATGAAATGACGAGCCGGCCTCCTGCGACACAAACATAATCTTTTGCTTCAGGGCGAGCAGCCTTAAAAAGAAATCATGGGGCGATTCCCTCTGACCTTGTGCAGCCCTACTCAACTCGTGGTACAGCTCCGTGGCCTCTTTTTCTTGATAGTGTGATCTGATGAGCCGACGGAGGGTGGGAAGATTGAGCTGGGGCTTCGACTCTAGATATGCCCTTAGGGTGAGACCAGGCGCCATTGCTCGAATCACAGCGTCCACGATCTCCTCATCTGCATATCCTTTCTCGTTTCCTCGCTCAATCTGATGGATGAGGCTCATAAAGCTTAGCCTCTCTTTCTGTCCTGCCTCCCCAACCTGACCGGAAATCTTGAATTCCCTTCGCCAGGGCGTCGCTTCTGGTTGGGCCCTACCAATGGTCGATGGGGATGAGGCTACCTCCGTCTCTTGCTTGGTTTCCTTAACCTCACCCTTGGTACCAATGGCGTCCGCCACCATCTTCCACGTTGCCTCTCCATGGTCTTCGCTGTCCGCCATCTCATCGCTGTACAGATGGTTTTTAACAAGCCTCACGAGCTCTGACCTACCCCTTTCCTTACCTCTACTCACCCTATCCTCTGGCAATCCCAGGGCCGTCAACACATCTATGAGTCCCTCTATGCTGCACCCGTTTACATATAGTCCCTCGGTGACATCATCTATAAGGCCCTCCATCCTGGTTGTTGACGCTCTGGCTACTGTAGGAGTGGTGAGAAGCGGCTTGGTCTGGATCAGGTCAGTCTACCCCGCTCGTCTCATAGGATGATGACTTGCAGCTTTAGTCCAACAAGGACATCAAGACTGGTGACATCATCCGGGCAGTGCCTCCAAAATGTTACACCCCTATGGCGTGTAGGGATGGTTACTCTAAATAACTGGAAATAATCAAAGATGAGGAGAAACAAGTCAGTTGGTGTACTCAGTGCTCACTCAAAATGTAGAATGACACATTTATTATCTCCATAATAAATATCAACGAATGACAGAAATCATCATACAATAACAATATTGTAAGAACAAACTTTCTAGAATTATTATGTTTTCCGTCTTCTTATTCTCATGGATACATAACCATAACAATTGATATCAAACATCTTGTACATCACACTTCTTAACAACTTCATCCTTAAGGATGTTCCTTTGAAATCGCTCAATACTACATGTGAATGTACTTTAAACTCTAACAAGTATACAATATACATTATATACCAACCCGAGCACGAACCCGGATCATGTTTATATTAAAGATACCATGTTCATATAAACCATGACTTTTCCTTTAACTATCCTTATGTTCTCATGAACATACTACTCATAAAGAAGTCATACTATTATTATCAAACGGTATCCAAGTAAACTCCCTTAAATAATCAAGGATTATTTAATACAAGTTCTATTATTTCAGCCAATAAAACTAACAATTGACTATAAGAAATAACCTTAAAGTCTAGTTTAACAAACACTGAACTGAATCTCAAAAGTACTAATTAATGACACTTTAAATCATCACATCAAAATGACTACTCTAATAACAAACTATCCAATAGAAAGCCAAACAGACAGTTACTTACACTGTTCACAAGCTAACTGCGCATCATGCTTTATATCTTAATGCATTATAATTCACTTGTTTAATAACCTACTAACTACTATGGATGGAATACCAGTAAAATGTATTACTTTAGCATGAATACATAAAATATACAATATACATGTATACATACTAATATCAAAATACATAGGTAGAAATGATATTGTCTTACCTGGAAATAATCAAAGATGAGGAGAAACAAGTCAGTTGGTGTACTCAGTGCTCACTCAAAATGTAGAATGACACATGTTGTACACTATGCATGCTGACCGATCTCTGCTCAAGTCTTAATCTCCAAGTTCGTCCATTTATGCTGGTAGGGTAATGTTTACTAAACTGGGGGATTAATCCTTAGTCTGTAATTCTGAGGGTAGAGTTTCTTTGTGCTCACTGGACATAGCAAACTCATATAAACTTACTAAACAATACAAAGTTAGGAACAAAGGGGTGGGCATTTAGTAACTAAAGTGGAGTGGGCATTTATTAGTGAGTCATCATAGAGTATATCTCTATAGGGGTATAACACAGCACAGAGTATATCTCTATAGGGGTATAACATGTGCACGTTGGTACTACTAGTATAATGCATGAACCTTTCAATGCAGTCCTGAATAATTCAAATCTCTCTATTTATGTCTCCCATGAATGTTGCAAAACACCTCTTAGGTTCTTTGTTATGCTACTGAGGTGGAAAAAGGGGGAATGGGATAAGAGTAAGAGACGTGTGGCATGTAAACAAGACAGAAAAACAAAATACCTCGCTATTCATTCAACTATTTGCGATTTAAGCTGTAGAAATAAGATACAATAAAAACCGCCTGGAGGCGCGGATTATCGAAAAAATGTTATTTGAACTTGAACCAGGCAACACTATCTATTTTATCAACAACATTTGGTAAACCGAATGTTTTGATGTTCCTAAACATTCTTTCATGATTGCATTTTAAGTACATGCTATTGGGATTGTCATGTCTAGAGATCCGAATAACTAGGATCCATTTATGGTTTTCAGTGAGGAATGGTATTCAGACTCAGACACACATTAAAAAAACTTGGCTCCAGCTATTTACCCACTGAATTTTGTTTCCTTACTTCAATTTTTTACGAAACAAGATTTTAGACAAAACTAAAAAATAATGAATTCAAATGATTCCAGACAGGCATAACGTGATAAATGATCTAAAACTGAATATATCCTCCTTCATAATTCAACTTCCCCTCATCCCTTTTGATCAATACCACAAACACAAGATAATATTCATCTTTCCTTGAAACCTGAAACCACCACCCATCTCTTCCTAAATAATTCAACTTCCTTCTTCTCTAGCATAATGCCTATTATGAGAAAATTACCAACTTTTCCTACACCTAAAAAAAAAATCGAATCTGCCTTCCCAGAGGAATTGCATCCCTGGATGTGGTTGGCGTGTCGACCAGAGGAAGAAGGTAGAAGAACCCCTGGTCAACATGTGTTAACCTGACAAGAGAGAAAGGTGGGAACGCAAAGTTCAATATCAACAATGGTTCGGCTGGGAAAGGGATCCTCAAATATGATTGGCATCTCAAATTGGCAATGTTAGATTGAGGGGGGGGGGGGGGGTTGGTGTTTCTCAGGACCACAAGAATGCCTGCATGACCAAGGCTGGTGTCATGTGTGGTTGCCGTGGTAGCGAGAGGCTTAGGCAAACTGACCATGGGAACCAACAAGTAGGTGTCAGAAAGTATTGTGACTTACAATGACCAAGGATAGAGAATTCAACAAGATTCTGATTTTATACTCGGCTGGAATACTACATCTTTACCCTATACAAATCGGTCTAAATCTAAAAAACATTTTTTTATCAGGTAAGTTATTTCCATTCCACAAACAAACATAAAATTTGGTATGTTCATATTCAGGAGTTAATTACCCTCAACGAAACTCTTGGAATGTTCATGGGAACTTCAAAAATCTGGTATCCCAGAGAAATTTGTGGACTTCTACGTTTCTTATACCATGGGAATGTGAATATATTTTCAGTTTATAAATAGTACAATCATTCCAGTTGACATTCATAAAGATTATGGAATGTGTCCATTGTTATGGTTGGTACGAAATATGCCTTTTCCCATCATTATTGATTATTGCACAATGCCCAACCCAGACACTTAAAAAAAAGGTCATAAATGAAAAAATTTCACAATTAAATAAAACGGCCTGATGAGATTTAAAAAAAATTAAATTTCATATATCTCCATAAGGAGACTTACTACATGTTTACAATGTATTTCTATATTTTTCAACTGAATTAAGGTCTGAGTTCAAAAAAACAATATTTTGTAAAGGTAGGAAATTTCACATTTATGTATAAGTGCTGGGTAATATAAGTAAATCATTTCTGACTGCTAAAGGAAATATAGTTTTATGACATTTGATCATAAATTTGCGGTTTTGTTTTACAAGAAGGGGAGAGAACTTGACATAACCACAAATAGAGAGAGTTCCTCTTAACCACAACAGAGCATCTACCAGTAACATCACAGCCTGCCTGGTCTCGACTCGGAATTCAGATCCTCCACCACTGAAACTGTTCTTTGTTGATGTTATTGAAACCAGAGTAAACCAGTGAGAGATCTTCTTCCAAACCAACCCAAAGTCAAAGAGAAAGTGATCTGGAGTCCTGGATGTCCTGGCACAGAGTTGTTTTGACACTGACTTCATCCAAGAGCAAAAACTTTCTCAGAATACCGACTGGCTTAGATCATAAATTTGTAAATCGCTGGGAAAATGGTGATATCACAATCTGGGAAAATACTTTCTTGTTATGAAATGTCTTCCTCTTCTCAACACTGCTCTCCTTTTCTTGTTCTACAAATTTTTCTAAATGCTTTAAAATTCTACCAATTTTATAAACTATCTTATATTCTTTAGCCTCCTGGTCTCTAGGAATTCAAATCTTCCACCACTAAAACTATTTTTTGTTGATTTTATTTTGACCCCAAGTTCAAAGTCACTCTCTCCTCATTTTTTTAAAACCAGAATCCCTTCTTTAAAAAAAAAAAAAAAAGCAAAATCCCACCCAATTAGTTGTATTTTTACTTTCTAAACTGTTTACACATGATGATATAAACAGATGAACTTTTCACACTTTCAATCGCTTGACTAGGAAGTAGAAACCACATTGTGGTTTAGAATTGTCTCATACCACCTAAATGTGAACTGCAGAATCCTGGCAACCACATTATTGACCACCTTCACCTCCGAGTAAAGTGCAATACCATCTGTCTTTTGCTTAAGTCAAATGATCGCACTTTATTTCCATCGGATAATATGAAAATCTAGTATGTACATAACATCTTAATATAAAGATTCAAAATGCTAAGAATAGTAAGAAACACCCAAAAAATGAAAATACTCAACTCAGCAGATATAGGTTGTAAAAATTCTTTTTCAAGTACAATGAAAAAGGGGGGGGGGGTGGTAAATTACGAACTGGACATCCCATAAAATATATGCATTACTAAACATGACTCGAAACTGACACAAATCTCTTCTTGCCCCATCGGGATGATGACAATTTGTTATCATTCTACTGTTAGTATCAGTCTTATTGGTGTAACTGAGGTATTTTTTTAGTAAATGTCTGATGATGTAGTTACATATATACCTTCTTTAACTGCCCATCTTGGTCACCTAGAAAGATGACAGTCCGCTCACGATGAACTGTAGCTGCTATGGATGTCAGGACAGACGGATGGGTGTATACAGCCCTTGCATCAATGGAGAAATCCCCACCAAGCGGTACATTGTTGTCGTTTTTATGGCAGTAGCTGGGTCCAGTAGAGTTGATCTCAGTGATCTAGAGATAAATGTTAGGATAGCACATTTAAGGTAAAAGAAAGAAGGGCCAAGGTGTAATTGAAATAGTCACAGTGATATAATATTATCTCAAAACGTACCAAAATGATCAAATACCCAAGAAACTAAGTTGTCTAATGTCTAAATAATTATTTAACGGCTTTCTTGTTTCAATTTCTGGAATAAACTTCCAAGTTACAAAAAAAAAAATACACAAACTCCTATACCTCTTTAGCCAATCTGAATCTTTAATCACTGCGTGTGTGATCTGCTATCTCAAATGACACTAAGAATTGAAAGAAAGACTTCATTTACAATGACAGAAGAATCAACTTACCATACTATCTGATGTGCCACAACCCACAGATCCTAACCAGTCAATGTCTGTTCTGTCTGTTTCTAGCCGAGCACATCCCAACCTCCTCTCCCAGTATGCCAGATCTATCGCAGAAAGAGGATACATACAGACAGCTGACGTATCTGAAGGAGTCTTGCTCATCATTTCCGACTTGGCAAACACCACGTAGAGAACTTCAGATCCAGGTTGCAAGTCATCAGATCCTAAATCTGACCCAACGGTGCCAACGTAGGCTGACTGTGCAATGTTGTACAGGGTCCTCTCATCCTGGCCATAGACATAGCAGTGTAGAGGAAGCTCAATGTAGGAGTAGAAGTGGTCATCTTGTTGACACACCCGAGATATTTTCGTGTAGTAGTTGCTTGGGCTATCATATACCTTTGGCTGGAGAGCGATGAAGTAGCTGAAGCCATTTGCTGCAAAACCTGAGATGTAGGTGATATTGAACTTCTGGCTGCTTGGAGAGTCATCAATGGTACCTGCTGGTATTCGGATCAAAGAAGGATTCTGAGCTTGAGGTCCACCTCCATTGTACACTTGAAAAAGAGATGAACTTGACAGATCGGATGGCAACTGCCTACTGGACATTGTCCACTCGTTGCCCCTAAGCCACTCTGACGTTGATGATCCAACGTACAATGTCTTCATGTCATCTATTCCATTTGCTACAAATGCCACAGTGGTGCCATAGTCTGTGTTCACAGATACCTCTGTCATAGAGATGTCTGACAACACCCCCAATGTGTCCACGGCCAATATATCGCAGACTCCTTGATACACCGTCCCACATACTATGAGACGATCATCATCCACGAGCAAGACTTTGTTAAAATTGTCTGTTGCACTTCCACAGTTTGTGGATCTTGGTACACATTCTGGGCCGTCTTGGACAGGCCCTGTCACTGATTCTTGTTCTAGACTCAGGTTGCTGTTCAGTTTATAAACTCTGTTCACCGAGCCTATGAAAACAGTGTCTCTTTGTGCATCTACCGCTATCGTCTGCAATGTAAATGCGGTGTTCCCCTCGCTAAACTGCGGATATGATAAACACGGACTGAGAAGTAATGACAAAACGTGGAAGAGAAGCATTATGTGTACTGTCCTGCTTCTTGATGATCTGAACATCTTGCATATATGCCTCACCGTCACTGACCCTGTCTCAATGGTCATGCTTATCCTTGAGTTTCCAGTCTCTTCCTCTGTATAAGCCATCTTTGTGTTCTTGGGTTGTCACTGGCAGTGGTTAGGAAAAAACTTCATCTGACCTAGGAATATACAAAAGGAGAAAAAGAGAAACAATTAGTCAAATGAAAAATCATCCACAATACATAACATTTATGATTTGAATCACCAAACTATTTTCATAAAATTGAAAAATTATCCACAATAAATAATATGTAAATGATAAGAACAACCATAGGATCACGAAAATAAATCTTTCCTTACAAAGTCAATCCAGCTCTTTTGCGTCGAGTCCAAACTCCACTTTCTTACAACACAACCCAACATTGCTTACTTTTCTTCTCAGAGAGAAAAAAAAAGACGCTCATTTTGCATAGTGTGATATGACCCAGCTGACTGGAAGTGGTTAGAGCTCCGTTACATGTAATCACGTTTCCTATCCTCGGGCTGGAGTAGTCACAGGTAATTATAATCTGGCTTCCTCATAGCGGGAAGCATAACCAGCACTGGTCTTTCTAACGTCTTGATTGCAATAATTATGTCCTGTCCCTCCAAAATTTACCAATTTTTTTAACAGGGTGATTAAAGCATCTGTTTGTTCAAGATAATTGCATGAACTAATGACAGTTATTCCTTTCTTCTTCCAAGTGGAACAGTCAGGAAATGAGAATGTCACACACGATACACTAACCTGTAACTCATCCCATGGGATACGATAGTATGCATTATTAAGTAAATTTGGATAATTAACAAAGTTCTTAGAAAATTACTGCCTTTCAACTACACAATTAATATTTAGTGACTTGCTTTGTTTCTACATTAAGATAATAACATATTGTACATCCAAGAAGCAGGCCTACATTTAACTGGCAAGTCTCTGGCAATTCTACAATTCTCTGGTAAGATTTTATTTCTAAATGTACATGTACATGTGGAACTTTGCAAAAACTTCCCTCAATCACAATCAAGAGTACATTTCTCCAAAAAGGAATACAGTAAAATCAAATTTAACCTACTACATGTATAAACTAACATTGAGTGTTAATCCTACTCATACAACACAAAAGTTGAAAATTATAATTATAACATTCAAAATTTCATAAACATATTCCAAATTACAAAATTAACTTGTCCTTTCATGGATGAATGAAACAACACTCGATCTAAAGCCAAATTAAAAGTATTCTAATAATCCTTAATAAGCAGTATTTATTAAGCCGGAAGGCAGAGATGTCCCTTGTCAAGGTTAACGACCCCTACGGGACTCTGATTGACTGACAAGCAATGATCATAATTAGGCACCATGGGTCATTTGTTAGCAAATTGGCAATCATCACACATGGTTTGAAAAACAAGTCATCCCATAATACAATCCTGTGTGATTAATACAGAATCTGTCAACAATTTACTAACCAACTCATACTCAATCAGCAATTAGTAACAGGTCAGTTCCATTCATACAACTCACTTCCTATATTTTCATCACATGATCGCACTGTCCACAAGCGGAGGACAAGGAGGTTAACCTAGGTATAGTTTCTTTAAACTGAACTCCAAATGAATGATAAACATTTATATACCATCTGTTTGAAACAAGAAGGACATTAACTCAAATACTTTTATCACAGAGTCAATGCCCTTCTGAAGTTCTGGCTCAAAACAAAAGATGAAAATAAAAGTATCTTTTGGGAATAACTAGAAGTGCAAATAAATACGATTTGAATGATACCTTTGTCTTTTCCATATTGCAATTTGCGAAAATGGTCAAGCAAAATCTTTTAAAAGAACTACATGTAGATGTCACAAACAAAATTCTATCTACCACTGATGTGTATGATTTAGGGAGATGCATCATACATTAAGTAGATTTTTTAAAAGCCATATAACTTCTCACCTGATTATGGGAATCTAAATCAAGGACACAATATCTCCAATCTCCAACTTTCAAGAAGACAAATAGCAACAATCCACAAGAACAGGGCTCACACCAAAAATGATTCCATGGACTATAATAAGTCGGTTCATAAACTACATGTAACTCCAACAATGCCCAGTTCTTATTTCACGCAACATTCCCGGAGCCCACAGTTGCAGCAGAGTGCAGACCAACATGCTTTAACAGGCAATGCAGGCATCAAAAGAAAACAGCAGTCAAAAAATGATTGATATACATGTACCAGTAGGTGATGTAGGGCTTATAATGTTGGGGAAAGGGGCTTACCATAATAATTATCACATCAGATCATTACACATCAGATTATTATCACATCAGATTATCTCATTGGATTATTATCACACCAGATTATTGCTGCAAAAATTCCTGCTACACTATACACAATCACAGCCTAGGTGATTAAACCAGGGATATGATATATCCCTGGTTAAACTATGTTTCTTATCAGATTATAAATCAGAGGTGATGACATTATGTAATCAGAAAGCTCATGCTAGTATTCCTGAATGCCCTGATAGTGACCCTTGCATCAAGTACAAGGCAAACAAACCTCAACTAGATTGCTTCCTGTGCTTCCTCTATATTGTTTTACCGAGATTACCTGATAAGGTCCTTTGGAAACACAGAATCGGGGAATGTATACAAAGAGTTGATAGCTTCCAGGGTTTAATCACAGAACTAATAATTTGTAGCTCCAAGGTTTTAGCATAAGGTTGTATCACAATATATATCCCGCCATATCCAATTAGTTGCGGCATTGCAGGCATCAAGCCAGTATGTGTAAGTTAGAATGCAAAGCATTGGATCTCTTTCAGGCCCATGTCCAACAAATGTCACGTGATTATACTTTGTTTCTTTTTTAATAATTTGTATGTACTCATCATGATTGGAGTCGAGACTTAAGTTAAACGTAAATTGAAAATACATGTGTTTAACAAAAATGGACCAGCAGAATGATTGTGAAAGTCGCCAAGTGAAATGTCCTTTCCCGTTACAAGGATATTCATTATTCAGCCTTCCTAACAAAAAAGGTTACCAGTATTTATAACTGAATCATCTATCTAAAAATGTACTTTACAATGAATGAACAGGATTTCAATGCTTTTCTGAACCAATGATTGTAATCAATTTCTTATGAATTGAAACAAAAATGGTTTTCTAAATCAAATTTGCCTCATCATTTCTCATGTCTTAACCTATTTTTTCATGAACAACTTTTAAAACTTCATTCACCCTTATGAAATAGTATTTATGAGCGCACTAAAGTACTTACTTACCAATGTTCTTGAGTCCCCCGGAAATATCCATAAATTTCAATTCCATCTATGACAACCTTCACACTGTTCTATTAATGCTACAGTAACAAGTCTCTACCTGTAGACTAAGATTTCTCTCAGAATACACTTGCTATCATTTCAAAGTCTTCACAAAAAAGGGGGGGGGGGTACGGCTATTGTGACCCCCTACCAATAATACCCTATCAATCATACCTACAGCGCTAACTGAGAAGCCCATTATATCTATTCATCTAACCTGTTATTGAAGGGGGCAAATATTGTAACAGCATCTTTTCAAACATTAAAAAGATGAAAATCACTTTGTGTACAATAGCATAATAAATATCATTGCAAATTTGTTGAGTGAAAATGAAGGCCGACATTGGTTTGAATTATTCTGAAAGTGGTTTGCTTTTATTCTCAAGATAATAGCCCAGCAATTTAGACTTTATGGACCATACTTCCTGCAATGGATTCCCCCTTTTCTGGTCTCTCCACCGCCCCTAGGACCCTTTCCTTTATTCAATGATCTTTTCACGGATCAAAGGGAAATTTCCAGAACAATATGAAACTCAGAAGTGAATTGCGACATACACCATTTCACGCATGCCTCTGGGTGAGTTTTTTTGCGGTCATCAGCTTTCCAGCGTTAGAATCCACCCTTTTTCTCTCTCTTTCTTTCTCTCTCTCTCTCTCTCTCTCTCTCTCTCTCTCTCTCTCTTCGCAGGTCATTTGCTTTTAAAGATTTAGTAGGTCCTATCAGAGTAACATCGTTAATTTTGTTATACATGTATTTCTACATATTACCATCTATAGCCCTTACAATATTTCCGATCATTTAAGACAATTTCATTAACATAAAATCACTGATTTTGTTCCCCCTAATGAATATTACAAAGCAGTAGAAATGTGATTTTTTTTTTTCTATAATGAGTGTAATCAAGGGACATCAACCATTCTGTTGTATGTTCTATTTTGTCTTAATACAAAGAAAAATGATGACCATATTGCAACAAATATTCATCTGGTTTCTTTTAGTTGAATATTTGAACATTCCAAGTCCTCATAGTTAGAGAACAAAAACGATGAAGTAAAGTACTAAAAGTAGGTTATTTCGCATTTGAAATCTGCACTGGAATACACAGGCCCATCATAAATTTCTTTTCTTGCTTTTATTCCATTATATTCTCCTTTTACATCCAATGGCTTTGAAGATACAAAATTGAATGATTCTCCGTCAAATTTTTAGTACTGCATTAGTACTGCTTTATCTTCAATGCACCTGTGTTCTGGTTTGCATCAAAATGGTATTTTTCTTTTTTTATCGCATCTTATTCTTTGCCTCTGCCTAGAGTTAAATTCATCAATATCATCAATGATTGTTCAAAGCATTGTCCATCTTTACAATTCTGGCACCATCCCCAAATGCAAGACCCCCGCTTGAACCCAATCATTGAATGTCTTCTGGCGGGTGCACAGTGGGTTATGAATGGAAATTCAATCCTCGCCCATTAGGAAAAATAGATCTTTCTGAGACAGACAATTTTATGTCGAGGACTGTCTGACAGTCTCCTCGAAGTTGTCATAATTTTCTCACTTGCTCTATTTTTATCACCCCTCCCACATCATTAGATTTAGAACGAATCCCATTATCTCTTAGTACATTGTAGACTTCAGAAGGTTATTGCCTTTAATGCATGCCATTTCTATTACATACAAAGAAGTGTGTTTATTCCAGTTTCTCAACGGGATGTTCCACTATTTGAATGTTCATTCAGTTATGGGGAGGTGATGACTGATGACGCCTGAAAGTACACTTTCCCCAGTACACTTCCTTTGCCTCTCTCTATCTTCCAAGGTGTCTCCACTCAGGTATACACAACAAATCTTTACTTATAACTATCTACGTTTCAAAGAATTTATTATCTTTACCTTTCGCTCGGCTCTATCTCTCTCTCTCTCTCTCTCTTTCTTCTTTACTTTCTGATTCATTCTCCCAAATCAGTAGGTCGTTTCTTTTCACAAACTGCAGGGATGAATGGAGGGCGGAGATGGCCGATTGGAGCTGGCATTGGCATGAGCCCAACTGCAAACTGGCCACTATTGTACGCTGGCGTCAGCCAAAGACAGCGAACTCTAAATCGAGGTCATCCACAGCCCCTTTCAGAATCAATAGAAAGGTTTGATGGAATCTCTCCTAGTGATTGTTTTTTCTCTCTTTTTCTTTTCACCTTTGCTAATGATCCTGTTTCCCTTAGGACTTTTAACACTCGCATTCATGACTTAGGAAGTATCCTGACTTTTCCGTTTAATTATAATGTGTTTCTTTGAAATTGAGCTCAGGTAACTCATGAAGACACCGATCTACTTTCACCTATTTTTTAACCATCCTTGAAACCTTATTTCTTTATCTTGTAAATGTACATGTACAGTACACCTTCACCGTTTCTTACACAATCACTTATCCAAATTTGTTATAAGTTTTGGTCTACATTTGTATCAGAAGTGCATGAAGGTCTTAATTAAAGAATTCATTCTGAAGAACAATGTGGATAGTCCTACATTACTAACCTGCAACAAGATGTACATACACCCTGTAGTATTATCAAGGGAAGTATCCATAAAAAGGTTTTATTTCCTCTGCATTTTCAAAGTGAACGCCCTTTTGATTTATTTCCACATTTAAGGACTACATGTATATACTGTAACATGTCTTAATTGTAACTGTGAATTTCCCAAACCACACTCTGCAATGGCTGTTTGTATAGTCTTGGTGACCTACATGTCCAATAAACCTCAAAATTGAACAAATAAGTTTCTTACATGAAGAAGAAAACAGTGTCCTTAACTACACAATAGGATATTCATGACAAATCAATTGAGTATTTGGATAACCGTGTTTGAAGTTTGTTGATGAAACCTATTATACTTATTACCTAGTCTAAATTCACAATTCAGTTTGGTCCGCTTACAATAGAAATATATATTGCACTCAATCACGAAAACCACCAAGTTCAAATATCTTGGTAATACCTTGAATAACAAACCAATCAGTCATAATTATTCAATACAAAACGAATACAAGGTTGAAGGCTACCCTAATACTTCATTAGAGATAATTATAGGGAAAACATGTCAATAGAATTTAGCAGCATATGCAAAGTTGAAATGCACAAGAATAAGTCCCATTTGAGAGTCCACAAAAGGATGAAAATAATTTTCATATTCAAAGGCCATTCAGCAGACACCTGGACATCCGGTACACATTTATCAAATGAAAGCATCTAAAGGAGATACTGTACACCTAAAGAAAACAGTATTATCATACTCACTTAAATGACTTGCATTCAGGGGCGGAAATGTAGAAAAATACCGGAAATATAATATAAGCAACAAAAGAAAGACAATCATAGCCACATAAGTTCTGAAATCCCTGACCAGTCGGAGACTTGGAGCATTGAAAAAGGTGCAAGCCAACTGTGTCGCTTCCCCATCAATGAATAACAATTGCTGTCAACAACATGCTCTCTGTCATCTGTATTTTCTCTCTCTCACCAATCAATCAATCAATCAATCGGATCTAACCTAATGGTCCAGATTACTATCAGGACAAATATAACAATACCTTTTGACAGAAAGTCAAACAGTAATTATTAGAACTTTCCATATAAACACCGCCCTTTCGGATAGACGAAATATGTCATTCATACGAGGAGAAGGACTTTATTGATTTATCGATCTGTTTGGTTCCAGCAACATGCCTCAGACAATATTGATGAAAAGATAAACTTGTGTCATTAAGTGGAGACATATGGCTTAGGTAATCCATACTGGGAGGATTAGCTTTTATTGGGGAGCAGGATTATCTGTGCTTGTTTGCAAACATTACGATTGTTCTCTGTTCATCAACTGGGTAAACACACTCAAAGGCGTGAAGCACCGCTGGGCAGCTTGGCGCGGGACCGGTGTCACGGTCTGCATGTAGTGAATGTTTTGCAGCACGCTTACTTTCCTTATTGGTCGCCATCAGTAAACCACAGGCGTCTTGATCTCTGTAACGCCAGCAGTGATCTTTTTTCAAGGCCTTGATAATTAAGGCAATGCCAAAACAAATATTTTCTCAAGATTCACACGCATTGTAAATATCACTTGTCTCCCGGATATAAAACATTTTATCATATAATTATCGTTTAGATAAAAATGTTGAATTTTAGAATATTAAAGAGGGGAAATAAATATTTCAAACATCATGTAGTGAAAAATAAGAATACATGAATATTAAATCTAAATGCTTTTCTTAAATTTTACAGTTCAGATGAATAGACAAAAATAAGAATTGAATATTGTATTTTACTTTCACTGTGTATTGGAAAATCAATAAATTTTAAAAAATTCTTATTTTGCCTCAATATCAAAATCTAGCCAAAATACAATACAACAGTATTAAAGATGTATTTAAACTTGTTGAATCTCAAGTTTTTGATGCAGAAACCAAATGAGATTTCCATTGCAGATCTACATGGTGGATATAGCTCTTGCTTGCCTTTGACAATTTGCCTGCAAGGATGCCAAAAATTATTTTCAGGGTACTTGAATAGAAGGTACAGAAAGGAAAGATATCTGCCAACAGTTTCACACATTATTCCAAGACCACCTAGTCAGCCCCATGCCGCCATCCTCCTTTCAGTAAAAAACTCTAAAGAGAGAAAGGGAAATAGCGGATTAATTGATTACTATTGATCATCAATGCCACTTCATGGCTCAGGCTCCAAATCCCAGTAACGTGGGGGCTCCTTGAAGGAATTATGGGATAAACTGTCTGGGATCAAACCTCAGGATTAAGTAATTAAATAGAAAATGACAGTCATAAAAACTCATCCAAAGCTTCTTAACGCAATAAGTAAAGTGGATTGTCGAACGATTGTTTGAAAATATTTGGAACTTCAATCCAAACACCGCTGTTTGGGAAGTTATTATCGTGAGATACTATTAATAGTTACTGCCACAGAATTCCAAGATACTACCACAGAATCTCAAGATAGTGGCATCAATGGCATGATGGAACAGATTATGAACATTCTAGGGTCACACAGCAACAATGCAGCTCAAACTACAATGTACTATAGTATCAGATTTTGTATAAAAATCACAAACAATGCAATGGCAATTATGGCATACTGTAGAGGTTTATCAAATTTCCAATTGAAATTTACTATTAGGACTGATAATGAAAGATATACATAAAAAACAGAAACTAATATATCAAAAAATAAAAAAAGTATTTGCCTACTTCTAGTTCTTAGATTGTTTGACCAGGGAGATGTCAGTGACATCTCCCTGGTCAAACAATACTTGTCAAAAGTTAACCTAGATGACCTATGACAGGCAACATGTAGAAGTAGTAAACTAAGTACATTATGTAAGGTGGGTTTTACTCATGGAGATGATACATCATAAAGGTGATTAAAATATATATATGTTATTATGGTTTGTTGAAAGAAAAAACAAATAATTTCAATTAAAATTAATTACAAGAAGAATACAGATCTGATCTCCAGGAAAAAGGACCATATTCTGTAACAGATCCCTAAACTGTTCTAAGAAATGTGAGTATTACATGTCATGTATCAAATTTGATGAAACAATAAAAATGTACTGGTACAGAACTTCACCATAATAGTATACTGTACTCAGTTATATCTTGAATATAAACAGGTAGCATACATGTACTATACGCACCTCTTCCTAACTTGCAGTAACATGATTTTCATTCATAAAATTGGTGTCTGTAGTAATGGATTGATACCCATAATTGTGGATAATTTATACCATAAACTTTCAGACAGTTTGAGAAAATAGAAGAAAAAATACAAGAAGTGGGTGGATTGGACTTTGGTCAAGAACCCAGCAGGGAAGACAATCCATCCAAGGATTCATCATGACCTTTAAGCTTCAGAGGTCAGGTCAGGTGAGGTCAATTGGGTCAGGTGACTACCTGTAGACTTCTGGAGCCATAATGTCTGGCCATATATCTCAAACACTTGCTCTTGTCACTCACAGTGGACAGCAGAAAACTTCTATCTTGACAAAACCAGAAATACAGGTAATGTAGGCCCCTAGTTTCAAGCAAGAATCCCTAAATGCTGTCATTGCCATTGGGCATTGATCTTTTCCATTTTAGATGCCACAGAATACTAAATTTCAGCCATTTCTAGTCAACTAAATTTTTACTGCAAGACATTGAAGATTGTCATAAGAGAGTATACTAAAGTACAGAAAGTAAGCCTGTAATTTGGCATCTTACATATTGTCTGGTTGTTCTAAACACAATATTGCAGAAATTCTAAAACTTCCTTGAATATGATGAGGCTCCTCTAAATCAAGGAGTTATAATATCTCCTTGCAAGTACCACACCATATTTAATAGGGTTCATACTTCATATAGGACCCATAAAGTTTTTTTGTGTATCTTCCCAAATTTTACGACTTCATTTTTCTTTTCAGAACATGTGCTTATAGTAAAATGTTTGGCTGGTGAAATAGACATTCTTGAGGCCTTCTCATCAGATAAACTGGCCTCAGTTGAACCTCCTAGAATTCGAACAAAATATGGGCAATGTAATTTCTTCATACCGGAGAGCCCTGGGGTGCAATTCCCCCTCTAAAATATCGCAAAACTTCACATGTTGGCAAATTCCTCTCAACTTGCCTTCAGCAGCTAACAGCTTGTGTGTTGTGTTTTCAATCCAACATGTGGCCACCTAGATCTTTCCCAACCCATACCAAAACTGACTACAAAATTCCAGAGATGAGTAACCATGGCGATGGAATCTTCTGAGGGTCACTCATGGTCAACCAGCACCAATATTTTTCTTTTGGCAGAGGCCGCCTGGAAGTGCAAGGATATAGATGTTCCTTTCAAGCCTCATATTACATCCTAACTTGCTAAAGACCTGCTCTAAACTCGGACCTCAATCCAAGGCCAAAAGGCAAATTAAAGTCCAAGCTTGGACTCTGGATATAACCACACAAAAAGTGACCCCAGAACTGAAAGCATGGATAAATAAAAGTTGGAGTTAAAAAGAGGGCTAAATAGGGAAGCCATGGTGATACAGAAAGAGAGAGAGAGAGAGAGAGAGAGAGAGAGAGAGAGAGAGAGAGAGAGGGGGAGAGAGAAGAAGCCTTGCAAGAGTTCTATGCGGGCTTCATAAGAAAAGTGAAATAGTTCAACTCAAATATCCGCAGGGAATGGGGGTCTAAATGAAAAAGAAACCTGACTCCTACCGCATTGTAGTTTACTGATTATTTTATATCAACAAATGACCCTTTGCTAATAGAGATATTCAAAAGCGTTCAATGAGAACAAAGAACTTTATTTAGAAATAGCCCACTGTAAATCCATTTAAACGGTCCAGAATATTACTTGAAGTCAAAAGCATGGCTAAGTTGATTGGGGTTCGTACTACTAGTACGGCTTATAGATTTATACATGTATATTCTACTTAGGTCCTTTTACATTGTTCCTAAGCATGACATTCTGATTTTAAAGAATATTTCAGTTGATGCAGATGGAGGCTGGTTTTTTCTTGTGTTAAGTTATAAGTAATTTTGTTTAACTGCTTAAAAATGAATTTCTAAAGGATCTGTAGCCATCAAGGATTATGTGTCATTTAATAAAATGGTATCATAAAATAGGATTTTAAAAAGACAAATGTCGCCACAACCCACAAACTTATCTTATCAGTTACCAGCCCCAAAATCTGAATGCCATCCTATCGCAATTCAAAAGCTTTCATTCCTTGCTGGAACTAAGCCATCTTTCATGGTCTGCTTAATGTATGCAAATCTCACTGGAATTTGGGGCTTCAATTGCCACTTACCACTGTAATTATATGTGCAGTCACAGAATTTGTTACCCCAGTTCAATGAGTTTTGACGGGAATGAGAACCTCACAAAGATTTAGGATATTATACATAAATGACTGAATGGAATGATGCCCCCCCCCCTCCACCCATCATCTTTCATGAACATGTATTCTGCAAAAGGCATAAAATACCCTAGCCTTAGTCATCCATCGCCCCCTACCCCCCCTCCCATCCCTTTTCTCTCTCTCTGCATTGTTCAAACTGAGGAGGTTTCAAAAGAAAGACTCATTTTCAATGTGTCTAATCCTATATTGTCCCCCCCCCCTCCCCAACTGTCATTCAATATCCTCCCTGTAAAGCATTCCAGAAGTCCTCTACCTTCTTCAGAATCTTCCTTGCTTGAAATGCCTCATAAAAAGAAACAATTTGAGAAGATTCTCCTCCCTCTAATCTTTCACACACCAACCTCAATTTTCAGAAATAGAATTTGAAAGAGATTTCAGACATTGTCCTCCCCTAAATTCAATCCCAGATCTAATAGTACAGTGGCAAACCACATCATAAAATCAGAATAAAAGAACAGTTTGGCTATTCTAGCATGGCTTCACGCTCTTTCCGGTTCTTTTTTCTTCTTCTTTTCCTGTGGCTTTTTAGTTCCCCTTAAGATCTTTACAAATTAAGATACTGATGCTATCTTTATCATTTCGATCACAAAGTCTTTTGTTGTAGAGATGAGTGGTGGTCTACTAAGATGGGTCCATCTGCTTTTTGAATTAGATTGGTACTGATTGTTCATTGAACTCCTTTTAAAATAATATTTATTTTAGAACAAAAGTTGTTGCCCCCTCCCCGATTTTAATCGCCTGGCACTAGACCCCCATCAATTATAACAGGGAGAAGCCATGGTCACAGGCAGGGACAGGATGACAAAAAGAATTTCATTATTTTTGTAATGAATACCCCCCTTCCTTTTCCTGTTCTTTGTGTCTAAAAAAAACACCAAAACACTGAAACCAATTAGTTTATTGGTACACCCCATGGTTCATTCACATTGATAGTAATAATGTTACTTCCACTTAATTATTTCTTAGAGTTCATAGTACTTTCCCACTTTCAATCAAATTGAATTAAATTATATACAGTACATGTACATGTAGGTGTATTTCTTTTAACAAGTTGCTAGCAATCAATTATGCAAATATATACAATTATAAGTACCATCCATTATATTTTGTATAAACTGGTCATTGATACTGGTACTACCTTTAATAGTAATGCAAATCTAACCACAAAAAAATACCACAAACTAGAAATATATTTAATAAGTATGATTTCAAAGTTACTAGGCCGAAGACAATTGTACATGTACATGTATATGACTAATTTACTAGACTTTGACTTGGTTATACGCATTATGTAATATTTAATTAGATCCTGGTTTTAAGCCTCTATAATAGTTCATTCAGTTGTATCACCAACAGTCTACAAAACAATGTCGAACACTAGTCATGACTGAACAGTCTGTGACTGCCATCGTTTTTTTTCTTCACACAACAGGTGGGCTCTACCCACTTTCCGACCTCCATAACAAAAGTACACGACAGACGAGCTTTTCCAGCTAATTACTGAACAGTTCATCATACCGAAGAAATGACAGGTCTACAAGTACGTACAGCTTTACGCATCGCAACAACCGCTAAGAGAGACATTCAGTAACACCAAGTTGGCACCAACTTTGAGTTATTTTAAAATATATCCCTCGACACCTGCTACAGAATTAATTCAATTTGCACCGTGTGGTTCCAAATCGAAGGCACTTTCGGTCAAATCAAAGAACATCTAGGACTCTAGGTTAGGCAGCATTGAGCGACTAAACAGGCGACATTTTGGATCTGAGTCCAGTAGATTTGGTACAATACTAGCTTTTGTGCACATTTGATCTCTTCTCATAATCTCAACGTATTTATACGGATGATGAAGATTTCAATGACCTACATTTGCAAATGTCAAACTCCTTGTTTAATCAGCTATTTTCGCCTTAACTGAATATCCTGATATTAACTCCAATTACAGTCCTGTATCTTTCATTACATTCATGATGGTTTTCTTAACCATATCATAAATTATTTTCTTGCCTTTTCTCCTCCTTTATCTTTCTGACAGCCTCTTTTTCTACTTATTATTTTCTTTATCTATGTATGTAATTTCTCAAAATCTATCATACAATGTACACCTGTTTATAAATGCCAGGTATAGAGGACTGTCACAATTTCTACCAATACCAGACTTCAAACACCAAAGAACCATTCAATTTAATTCAAACATACACGCTGGCAAAATACTTTACAAATCTTGTGCAGACAACTGAAAAAAGTACATGTATCAGGAATATTGCAAACAATACAATTAAATCAAGCATTAGTTTAGAAATCCAAAATCACAAAGCACATCCAAACGTGTGCCCAGTCGACTAGGTGGTTATCAAAACATACCCTGCACTATTTGAAGGATGGAGTCTGCCTTTATCAAACAAAAAATCATAACAAAACTCATGACAGAAAAGGGAAATTTTCTTTGAAATAGCGTAGCTTAAAAAGTGATATTGCATGTTTACTCAGATGTCGTGCTGTGATGGATTAGTTTCCCCGAGTTTCACTTGATTAGATGTATTCTTGATTTGATGAAATAATATCAGAACATTGGTTTTCATGAGCAGCTGACTGGTACAGGTCACATGTACTAATATTAGTTCAAACATGAAATTCTAACATTTATAGATGAATTCAGCTGAGCATAATTCTACATCCATTTCTAATGATATTAGCCCTTCTCAATATGGTTTTAGAAAAATGTTGAGAAGATTAAATAAAGGCTACATGTAAACATATGCTCTAGATCATTGGTTATAAAATCCATAACACAATATTTTGCCCATATTGTACTAAAATTTAAACCAGACGGTGGGCTTGAGTTTTTTTTCAAAAGTCAAGTTTTAGAAAATGAAGTACATGTAAGTCTGAGGTCAAAGTTTTCCTTTTGTTATACAGATCTCGACCCAGGGTCAGGTTTAACTGAATAAGTAGAATACAGACGTTTGTGTCAAATTTCTGTCATGTCTTATTCCATTTCAAGAAGCAAATATTACCGAAGACAAATCATCATAGGTCTAAGTACTCATGAAACATTCCTGTGGTTTTAAAGGTAGCTGAAACTGTATTTCTGGAACATTTCTGTAGATTACAAAGTGGTTGAAAACTTACATTTCAGTTCTGTTTTCTGAAGCAATGTAAAAGTTGGTTTGGTGTCTAAAGATCTGTCTTCTGACTGCCCCTTTATTCCTGAAGAATAAAATGAAAAATGAAAAATTTATAAGATTAAGAGAGTACATTTGAAACAATATTTCATTCATTTCTCATATTGTATGTCATCATGCAATAGAAAAGAGACTTTATTTAGTCTGAAAATGTAACAAAATTTAAAACAAAGGTTACACAATAAATATACAAAAATGGTAGTGGTAAAACAAATCTACAAATGTACTTGGGTAGATACGCAATACCCTTTCATACCTTCGTGTACAGTGTAGAAGTCTTCCTTTTTATAGACTTGTTTGATCTGGGGTAATACCAATAAATGAAATCTTCTTCCCACTATGATGACTGTTTTAAGGATGAGAGAGGGATCTATTCAACATTACCATGGTTTACATCTAAACAATCCACCCATTGTAATCATTCACAATGCTTTTATTTCCCCAACATCTTAACTTTTCTAGTCCGAGCTGCAAACATTATCCTCTCTCTCTCTTTCTCTCTCTCTATTCCAACATACTTTGTACAGAGAATTGAAGATGAGAAAGGAAGAAAAAAAATCACGGCCACAAGACAGACAAGTGAGGGTTTATCTCTTTTATTTCATTTAACCAAAAGGACTCAGCTATCCATTGTTCTCTCTTGCTTTGTCCCTTGGTCTTTACCTTTTATTCTATCTCTCTGCCTATTCTTTGCTTTTTCTTTGCTTTCATGGTAGTTTCGCAATACCCTGATTCAGAGCAAGAAGCTCTGGAATGTTAGCAATGCCACTGGTTGCATGCATGGTGTGAGCTCTGCGTTTATCAGTTGTGTCATTGTGTGAACAAATATTGTATTTGAATAGTTTTACGAAAGGGGGGGGGGGGGGTGTTGGCTTCTTACAGTTTGATTGAAGGAGAAAAAGTTGGGAAGCCATGAGAAACACATCCGGATCTATTGCCCAAGTCTATTTTTGCATTATTACACATATACAATCGAGCTTGATTGAGGAAACGTTTAAATGTGAGTTTCTATTCTTAACAGGTTGGCTATTATTTTGAGGTTCCGTATTTTTAATTTTGACCCACGCAAGCCACAAGGCATTATCTAACGCTCTTGCAAATTTCATGGATATTAAGATTAGGAAAAGGCTTGTGCTGTGAAAATGATTAATTTACCACAATATATGTGTCACTTTGCAACAATTTCTAGGTTCATGTCAATGTCCAAAATGGTTTATCTTCAATGACTTGCAAAAAGTTTCTGGTAATACAATACTACTGTAGAGTGTAGATACATGTATATGTACAGTATATGTCGAATTTATGACCAAAATGAATTATTAGAACAAAAAAATATCACATAATCCTACTCACAAGACCAATTTTTGTGTAAATCAATTTAATTTGCGAAAATGAGTGACAGCTACTCATCGGGAAGCAAGCTCTTGTTCTTGGCTTTTTGCATTATACAGACAGAAAATGAAAAATGTTACTACAAAATGTAATGGTGAATTTGCCTCTATTGTACCACCTACTTCCTCAAATCCTTAAAAAACTTGCCAATCTGATGTTGGAGTACCATAATGGGCCCCAACTACACCCATTTTGGCACTAACAAACCCATACAAAAAGCATACGCCCAGAAGGGCTTCAAAGGGTCGTGAACCGTTTCAAGTTGAGCTCTGCACAAAAGAGTCATGTCAGCGTAGGTCAGAAACGGAGAGTTTTTCTCCTACCTCGTGACCCAATAATAAGAAAGAGGGATCACTTTCAAAGCTTTCAAATACAAAATCTTTGTTGGTATAGTTACAGCAGGCATTCACAAGCACTTAGCGTTATACTCCTTCAAAGGACTTGTTCAATATGGGCCAAAGAAATAGGAAATTATCATATTGGCACTTCAAAATAATGCAGCCTCACTCACTTTTTCTTCTTCTGTTTTTTGTTCAAGATTTCTTTCTTCCAGGAATTTCACCATTTACACAAGTTTACTCCTAACAAATCTACATCTCTATTTTCTTTCCCTTCCCTTTGCCTTTTTTCTCCACACACACAAACTGAATCTCTCTCTCTCCTCTCTCAGGTTTTGTACTCATCATAGGTTTAACTGTCCACACCACGCAAGTCTTTCCCATATGTACTATAACAATTTAATTTTAAAAATACATGGAGCAAAACATACCCATTAAATAAAAGTATGAATACTGACTACTGATGTAAGTTGCTATACTCCTAGAAATATTGCTTTTTCTACAAATATCTGTGTATCCCTAAATCTCCATATAACACACAATGACACGACACACATGAATTGTAAATAAACTCTATGTAACAGAACATTGAGAGAATGAGAGGCCCATGCATTAAATTGCATCCCAACCTCCATCGTCTGAGTGAATAAGGAGAGGATAAAAATAACCTACTGAGCTGCATGAGCAAGCTCCTTGAACATGGAACATGAGAGGGGTAGCATTGCACCCCTTGAGGCACAAACAGTAGCCATGGAACACTGTGATCTCACAACAACCTGGTCAATTACCCTCTATTTTTCATCGCCTAAAGAACATTACCCTGTTGAGATACACTGACGAAACCATGACCACAGCCATGACCACAGTAGTGAACAACATAACATGGGAGTGGTGAGAGATAAACATGGGAGTGTGAGAGATTAAATTTTGTGACCCTCTAAAACTAAAGAGCTCTGGTAAAATAACAGATACCTAAATAAAAGACATAAAACCATCATCCACAAGAGCTCCTCCAAACAAAATCTTTTTTTTTTTTTTACACTGGACATCAAGAAGGTAGAACCTACAGACTGTAAAAAGTTAGTGTTTAGACTTGTATATAATATATATAGTATTGGACAGCTTAAATAAATTTGTAAACGTCTTATTTATTGTACTTTAAAAAATGACCCTGTGAACTACACTGAATTAATTCCACTTTCTGAGAACAAAATTAACAAATAGGGTTCCATTTCCACAAAGTCTGATGTAAATAAATAAACAGATTGAAAGATAGTCACTGTACTTGTTAATTGTTATGTTTGCCGTTTTGTTTGCCATATTCTGCATTTGTCAAATATCTTTCTTTTTAATGGTGTCTGTTTGGATTAGTATCCTTCTGGCTCTGAATAGACAATACAGTATACACGTATAGTTTATAAATCCTTACATGTAACAAGACATGGCCGAAGTCAAGATACGAGACAGGTGGACAACCTGCCACAGACAAAACAGATGCAATGTCCAAAAGACAACAACACAGCCACAGCTTGTTTATATAAACCACTGCATGGGAACCATAACACACATGTATTGCCCAGTCACCAAGGCAACAATTCTTTACTCCAATCTTTCGGCAGACATGGAGTCAGCGTCTTCATCATCCAGTCTACAGACACATTGGCCCGACCGAGCTAACTGAAAACTTCCTCCGCATTCATCTGACATTTCTTCTCTTTCATTCACTAAACTTCTAATTCCCATCTGACTAGCAGAGGAGGGAGAACAAACAGCCTCTGCTTTTTTTCTTCGCCACGTGCCTCAACTCCGTGAGAACCAAAGAAGAAGGAATATGGGTGTCTTTTTGACTTTTGGAGAAACCCTCTGCAAATATTCACACACCTGCATGGCGAGGCTATTGAGTATGGCTGAATGTTCAAAAGGGAATGTCCTTCCATCCATTGTCATCATCTTCCAATATTCAAAAGTGGATATCGAGTTCCACTGTAAACTTCTGTGAAACTTCCCCCCTCTCTCCCTCTCTCTCTCTCTCTTGCTCTCTCTCTCTGTCTTATCTTTGCAATGGCCAACATTATTTAATTTAAAATGTGTAGAAAGGAAGTGAGAAAAATTAATCTTGGAAGAAAATAATAGCAGCTTGTTGAGTAATGGTTCTAACTTGAACTGTACATGTTTCTCAATAAATACCAAGAAAAATGATCGACTCGCTGTCTGTTTTGACAAGAAAACCACTTTGATGTGATGCCAATTTTTCCATCTTATATTAAAATGGAAAGCTTGAAACATTTTGATATTGTGGATAGGTGAAAGTCTCCTTTTCTTATGACTCGGGTTTCTGAATTAAAATTACTGCAATTGCAAAGTGCAATCAATAGTACAGTAATCCATTGTCTGCTATTCCACTTGATTTTGAGGTTACATGAATGTGCATGGCATTTATATTTCAGGGTTACTAACCCTATTTGACTGTATGAGGAAGTGATTGAAGTGGTACGATCACGTTATTACTCCCAAGTTCACATAAAGTGCCAAGTTGATGTACATACTGGTAAACAATGTTTGTATTAATTTAAACAAACCTCACACTAGTCTCAATCAATAAAAAAGCACAGGTAAAGCAAAGAACTTTGCTTCACTAATCAGGACAACCTGATTATAGCATCATTGTGCCTTGTGGACAACAATGGTGGACTAATTGTCCAATCTGGTGGTCCAAATAACTGTCCATTTCATATGGCCTGGGATCTGTAACAATACATTGTAGCTGACCACTCCTAGTCCTAGGCTGGAGGGGTCATTCACAAAAGATGTCCATTGGAATTAAATGGGCAATGACTCTTCCTTGGGACAATGGGGGTGGGTTAGGTAAATGAGATATTTGAGGGAAGGGTACAAGGGGGTATTAATTCTCTGATGCGTATAATAAAGAAGAGGTGAATGCTGGGATTATTTGGGTAGATAATTGGAATAAGGAAGACTCACACTTGAGCTTATACCTTTGTTACATAAACTCAGGTGTGATTCATGGATTATTTTCTCTTGCACTTGTGGGAAACAAACAATGTGTTACAGGGCTTTTCCTTGACAAGTATGAACTGAAAGGCATTCTGTTTGAGGAAAAGCTTGCCTTTTCAAACACTTCCAAAAGCATTGGTCCATACTCATAAGCTCTGAGTTTGGTACTTATGAAGCCATGGGATGGGTCATTCAGTGTAATTTCTTACTCTCCTTTGCCTCATGGAATCATGGTCATGTATTCCGAGTTATCTTTCCAGAAAAGGCAGAATGATACCATTTCAGCATATACATGTAGGTACACTGTATGCTCTTTCATTTTTCACACTGCAGATATAAGAATGAATATCAAAATTGAACTGAAATTGACTATAAATATATATCTCTTTTATATAGATTATAAGTACAAACAAACCAAAACACTGCCTAATTTGTAAATATTATTAGTTAGGAAATTGTGCAGCTACATTAAAGATGAAGTTGAGTTCTGGTCATTCGATTGCATTGTGAAAGAAACGGTGTGGAACTGACCAGAAAAGGTTGATCATCTAGCATATAAGAATTTGTGTGTATTGCAAGGTTCTGGAATCATCAAAATGATAAGAAATTTGGCCAAGACTTGGTAAAGTTACAAACACTGTACACAGAAAGATGTATATGGGACTACACGAACACGTGGCGTAAAAAGCCGACCCCCCCGATTTTTACGATGTTACATGCATATTTAGAATATGAAGGCATTTGAAGAGCCATGCTCTTCAGGGAACATGTCTTATCTGACGTTCTTCCATACTTGCATAATAAGAATGAGTAACGCTCACAAATTATTTTTCACCTCTTCCCAGAACTCAACCTTCTCTTTAATGCTACTCATGGACCAAAGAGTCAAGCAGAGATGCAGTGTTAATTCTCGTAATGGATACCATCAATAAAATCTTTGGCATATATACGTAAGTTACAAATTTGCTATAGTTTTAAAGATCTATCTGGTTGTATTCTTCTAACTCCTTATCATACAGGTACAGACTACAGGTACATGTATTTCCATACAGCTTGAGTGTTTGTGTACACTCAAGGGCTGTGGTCATTCCTCACTCCATGCACCTCCGAACAAGTCTACAGAAGGGATTGGAGCCCCTTCCTGCTGGTCCCTTCTCATGGAATGGATGAGGATAATCCTACAGATTTAGCTATTGTCCTAGGATCAAGCTGGACCAGGAATTATTGATTTAGAATCTCCAGCCCTGTTGCAGTATCAAGTGCTCTCCTCCTTTAGCCCCCCCCCCCCCCCTCCTCTCTCTAGCTCTCTCTCCCCCTCATTTTCTTACCCCCTCCAATTGACACAAATCAAATTGATTGTGAACAGTAAAAAAAAACATAACCATTCTTTTTCTTTTAACTACAATTACGTCGAAGTGAAGTTCTCATTTCATGTTTATTCTATGAGATTTTAGGACTACCTATTTGTATTGTAGTTCTACATGTACACGTACATTGTAGTCATTGTGGGTAGATAGAAGCCAAGAAGGGCCAACTGGTAGAACCACATGAATCTACATGGGCGTATCAAATACCCAGAAATCCTACGATGTGTCCATTGGACAACATCACAAACCATCCTATCCAAAACATAACTCCCCTTCTTTCCCACTCCAGAAATACCCAACTTTACAATCCAGACCGAAAACACATCCCCTGCATACCACATCCAGGCATGGGAAAAGACCTTGAATAATTGGGTGACCCTAGACGACCTCTCAAATTAGAGGGCAAGACAGAACTATCCTCTGTTCTCTGAACTTGATTGGAGAGCCATCCCTACTTGTCTAGTCCGAAGGCCGGCCGGGCTCTGTCATCGCGCTGGTCATGTTCATTAATTCCACCAGGTAACTCGGTCTCATCACAAAAACATGGCGGAATTCGATGATATTTTTGTATTTCTCACCCAAGTCACCGAACACATCACGCAAGATTTCCTGAAACTCAGGGGAACATGGTGACCCTGCAATGCAGCACAATGCTAAATTTATTCACACCAAGAATTTAACTCAATTTGAACATTTCTCACATACATTGTAGCAACATTTAATGATAACAATGGATAGCAAGATGTTACACTTTGCCATTTAAATATACAGAAAACTCATCTCTGTTTCATACTTTTTGTTTGTTTCCTTCCTACATGAAATGCCCTTTCATATTTCCTTCCTCTTACACTGCATGCACAGACGTCACTTTCCCCATTGTTTCATGTCATTCAAAGTTCATTAATAATTTACTTCCACTTCCACATCTATTAGATGACTTCATTATCTCCCTCATCCTTTTCAAATTAAAGATTACTGTACAGGCATACTCTATTACTTGCTTCCAAACCAGCAAGACAGGGACCAACAGGGATTTCCTCCATAACTTTTGTGTTGGTATAATTGAACATTTTGTCAATGGGTTGTACAGTAACTTGTAAATAGTTCTTTTTCAAACTCAGTCTAAAATTGTTTTGTGACTTTTGTCCAACATTGTTCACACTCTCTCTCTCAGAATTTCAATTTACTCTGTTATTTCGCGTTTATTCCTGAAAAGAAAACTTAGACACATGTATCAGAGGAAAGTTGTCCTTCACAACATATTGAATAATCTACACCTCAAATTGTGTTCCCTTTCAGCTACAATTCTGGTTTTGGAAATTTTTCTGCTTCTTTGATGTTCCCGCTGAGTTGTAATATCACTCTCACCAGCACCTGGCTTGAACTTGCATGTAAATAATATCAGGTTTCCCAGCTTTTTTTTTCTTCATCTTGGGTTTTTTTTCAAGACCAAACCAATTCAACTTTTGAGGCATGGGAACAGAAACGGACACAATCACTGATCGATAAAATCTGTTTAGAGCCGAATGAATGCCCTTTATATTAAAGGTAATACAAAGTTTTGGTATGGGGTCATGAATTTGGTTCAAATGAACATATTGGAAGCATATACGATCCTACAATATTCAGTGATCGTTGTCGCGGTCGAAATCGACTCTAAAGTTATGAAATTGTAAATAATAAACTCTTTATGTTGAATAGCTCCCTCTCAAGGTCAAGATATTAATTAAGCTATAAAACAATGTTTATTGACTAAAATTGACTGATTAGCTATTCTCGTTCGGAAATTTTATACCCCAACTACATACTCTGAGATTTTCATGGTCGCAGCTACCATTGAACGGCCGTAGGAGCTATTTGAAATTTATCAAAATTTACCGGGAGCACCGGTAAATCTTTATATTCAATTTTTCTCGAAAGTAGAAGTGTTTTAGGGGCTAAAATTTCTGGTGTATTTAATACATCCACAGGGGCATCCAAATATATCAAAATTGTAAAGAATTACTATCCACCCATTTTTCAAAATTTCCCAAAACTTTGTAATACCTTTAAAGGTAAAGACCAGTATTGGAAACGCCCTAATTTCAAAAAATGAAATGGGAGCTCTCATTACCAATCATGTGAAAGAATATGTTTTGACTAATACATGATGATAAAAAATTTGCCGGGAAACCGCCTACTAATTCATATATTTGGTAAATTTGTTTCTCTCATGGTCTGTGAGAGATAAAGGGTAGTCCCATATACATCTTTCTGTGTATAATGCTTGTAACTTCACGAAGAATGGGCCAAATTTCTTATCATTTTGATGATTCCAGAACCTTGCAGATGCTAGATGCTAGATGATCAACCTTTTCTGATCGATTCCACAACGTTTCTTTCACAATGCAATCGCATGACCATAACTGGTCTTTACCTTTAAGCTCTGAAAACACATTACGAATTTTAATGAAATGAAAAGGTACCTACATGTACAGTATATGTACATCTACATATAATGTAACAACCTGCTGATCCTTTGGGGGTTTTTACCGGTAAGTTAACATATTTTTTTTTCTCTCTCCAAAATTGATTAATGATGTCAAGATTCACAACTACATGCTTCAAGAACAGGTACGGTATGTTTTTTTAAAACTATGTCAGACCATCAGTCAATCATAAGAGAATCATTTCTTCTGTGTTCTTACATCTGTAACTATCAACGAAAAGCTCAAGGCAGTAAAATCATGAAAGACTGGAGATGAACATACTCTAAAATTGCATTACTATGCTGTAATTGTGTTTCAACCAAAAATGTCTTCTCATCTACCGGTACATGTATTGCATTCAAATTTGACACTTCACACAATGAGAGGCAGCAATTCAAAAAAGCAGGAGACTTCTTTTCTTGTTTTTGAACTCTGAAACACATTCCATGTTACACGTAGGCCAGGCTGAAAAATACTGCTTTTAAAGTTAAACCACGCTGGTCTCACGATGGCTAAATTTGAAATCAAGACTTCTTGTTTCCGCTCCTTGCGATTGCATTACCAGACATGATATGAAAGACAGCACTGGTAACCTACAAAATGTTCAAAATATCCACCACTTTCTCACCCTGTCTCCGTTACATTACAAAGCCGTGTTTTCATTATGCCAACATAGGCAATGACTTTTTATGATCAGAAAATTAAGTTAAAATAAAATCTTACAATACTGACAATAGATATCTTGATGTAGGACTCGCTCTTTCTCTGTCTGTCTGTATCTCTCTCTCTCTCTCCGTCTCTCTCATTTTTCCAATCCCAGTATTGATTCTCTGTGACTGTGATTATGTTGCACATGTCTAGGTAATAGTATCTTAGCACTGATCATGAATGGGAGCTATTCACAGAATGTTGATTCGATTACCGACCTGTCCTGTAGCCTAGAACTTCCCAGCATATAGAGCAATACTGAGGAGCTAAGGATTCTCCTCACATTTTGTCATTTTCCTACTTTGATATTAAGTTTAAAATTCTTACTTGACCTCTGTTAAAGCAGGGATTATAAAAGAGAGAGTTGGTTTACTAATATGAATAGTTTTTTTTTTAAAGCAAGATGCTTGGTTTCATTGCACTATTAAAAATACATAAAAAGTGAAATAAGAGCTACAGGTGTATATAGTTTTGTTTTCAAGTCAGGAATTGTAACATTTGTCATGTTTATTTTTATTCTATTTTCTATGCCAGTATCATTGAAGCATGTGAAATGTACACTTTCTTTCAGTTTCATATGTTTCACTTTTAAATACTGTAAAATATTTAATTGTAAACTACAATTGACTATCGTCTCCCACATCAAATTACATAATATACAGTAACCATCCAAAGGAAAACAATTTAATATACAGATATTATTTTTTGTTTTGCTTCAGTAGAACTTGCAAAACGTGAAAGATTCCAAATTAATCCAAGCTCCCACATCTTTACCAGAAAAAAAAGTGACCACAACTTTCAAATAAAATTGAGAATCTGGTAATGGTTCACTATTTTACAATTTCCATAAAGCACTAAATACACACCACAGGCTCTCCTAAAGATCGTAAGGTCTAAAGGTCACCAATCCAGCCTTTCTCAATCCTTTTATTTTGGTGCCGTGGGAAAATGACCCAGTCAAACTCTTTTTATTGAAAAGGTTCTCAAGACATTGGGACTATACTTGGGAGGGCAGGCAGTGGTAGAAGAGGTACACACTCCGCACCCCCTGCATGTATGAAGCAGTGCTAGATTGGTATAGTGTGGACGACACACACACACACATACATTTGCAAACAGAAACCAGTCTGAAAGTCAATAGAACCTGTTGGTTGATTCATGGTGAGCAATACTTGCTTCAGAAAAGAAAACAGTAGTCTTCAATAAACTCTTCTTGTCATTTGTACTGGTCACCCTTGAATCTGAGGGAAACAATACATCACACAAACATGTATGGTATTGATTATCCATAAATGACATGCAGGCTGGCTCACTGGCTTTCATGTGTACATGAATGTGCTAGACTACTAGTTGTGTTCTCAATCCAAAATCTTCTTTTTTTAAACTAATGTTTGTTAATAGTTTCCCAAACCAGGCATAAGCCTGACAGTGAGTCAATGACACTGCTATGTACATTTAATTACTGAAATCTCGAATAAAGTACACCTGCAGTATGAAGTTGTTGCCAATTTCAAACTGTACATGTAATCAATCTCATATGTAAAAGTAAAATGCATAGAGTGTAAAAGTGGTCTGAAAAAACAGACTACAAATTTAGAATTTCCACAAATTCTAAATCTAGTCAAATTAGTCAAGAGAAATTGTAGAGAACACAGGAGTCTCGAAAAGAAAATCCAGTGCATTGTGAGGAATTTCTGAGGTGAAATGGTCCGTCACTTCCACACCCTATTGAAGAGCCGAAAAATGGTGAGAAACTGGGCATGAACTGTTAAACTTGACTCTAACCCTGATGTCAGTTTCTATTAAAAAGGTGTTGATTTGGAAAAAAGAAGAACCACAAATCAATTTTATTGCGTGCTCCAGATCTTAATCAGACACCACCTCATTATATCTTGCAAGAAAAAGAGAGAGAGAGAGAAAAAAATGGGATAACTGAAGTACTGAACCAAGACAGAGTGCTCAAAATTTCAAATACTAGTGTTCACACTTCATAGGTATAACAACAAGTTTGATCTTTAATTAGATGTCACCTCTTATTGTAAGTTTTGTAATGGCTGATTCTGAACCCATTTTTCTATGGTAATTGAATGTTCCCTGTAACAAGCTTATGGGAATGATAGAATTCAAGAATCATCGATTTAATATGAATGAACCATGTATTGTAAGTTACGATTACCGGAAAATAAATTCATAGATATCATGCTTGAAAAACATCCAGGAAATTCTACATTAGCAAACACATGCCCACGAATACTTACTGTGTGTCACAGGAGTACAAACATACATGTATCATCTGGTGAGAGCCACAATCACTATGAACATGACGAACAAAGTAAGCGGACAAAATATACAGTTCCTCAGGTAGACAAAGGAACATCCCTTCACTGCTATTATGTAAAAAGGTGAATATGCATGTGACACCTGTTTTACACATTTTTAAATAATAGCAGTGAAGGGATGTTCCTTTGTGTACCTGAGGAACTGTATATTTTGTCCGCGTTCATTGTCAGTCATGTTTATAGTGAATGACATTACAGGGATAGAGGTTTTAGTCAATTGACTCTATCCCCTCCTGGCTCTGGCTCTGGCTCTCTCTCTCTCTCTCTCTCTCTCTCTCTCTCTCTCTCTCTCAGCTGACAACATACAGTACCGGTACACCTTGTAACCACACTGACTTGCCTGTTGACACATTAACTTTCAGCAAACAAATTTATCCAATTCTATCCTAAAAAAGTTCAAAGAATTAATAATTAAAAGATATAAAAGTGAAGCCTGAGAACAAAATGCATATTTGATTGGTAAGTTTCACAGTCTGCCTAGAGCTAACATGTGACAAGTTCCGGTAGAGTTGGCGACCTTGCTCAGCTGGAGTGGGCTGGGCTTTGGTTTCGGGGCTGGATTTCTTCTCCAAACTCAGCATGTCTGGCCCGCAGTGAACTTGGACCATACGTTCACCCCGAGTTTAGGATTTCTCAGCATTGGCGTCAATGAATTCAGAGGCTCAACATGTGTGAGAGCTATTTCACTCAGTTAAAATGAAAGTATTTAGATAGGTCTTCAGGCCTTGTCTTTAAGACTTCAAGATATTACATTAATGTACGGAACCGTCATTTAGGCTACAATGATGCAAAGCACAAGTGTCAAGTGACATAAAAAATGTCTCCAAAAACTGAAAGCATTATATATTTCTGTACATGAAGATATGGTTCGTCATTTCAAAGCAAGTACACCAAATAGATTATGGCTTCCATAATCACTCTCACTGCAGTATCGGTATACATGTACTATGAGGGGTATTATATGAGGGGTACATAATATGAGGGGAAATAACCTCTAAAGAAAATCATATCCTTCCTTCTGTACAGTTTCAATTACAATGAAGTTTTAAGTACTTAAAGTACATTGTGTGAAAGATTTAGTATTTAGGAATTACTTATTTGATAAAAATGGACAGACAACATATGCAATTTCAAGGAAATAAGCATTCCCGTGAAAATCAACACCACTATTAGTAAGTACATGTAACTACAACTGTAATGACAGCATTATTGTAATGTGTACCTTTCAAAAGGAATACATGTTCTCTCTTATGTTTACGTTAATTAATTACTTACCGTTTCATCGTCAGGAGTATTTGAAAGTTATTGTCAATTCAGTGAATTAACCACTCAAGAAATGGCAGTATGAAACTACCGGTAGTGATTGTAATTCAAATCTGAATTCCTGTAACAGACGAAAGATTCCCACATGTTCATTCATATTTATACCATTTTATATTGATTAACACAGACATGTCTCCGCCGTACTCGCCTTTTCATCCAATTTTTCACACAATATGCAACCATGTGTGTCATTTTGAAGGAAAAAAACAACCAATACTAAAATACAATGTTTCATTCTCTAATTGTCAAGCAAAGTTCAGTGGACCTAAACAACAAATAATTGATTCCGAGGACACTATGAATTAAGTGCTTGCATTTTTGTAATATTTTACAACAATTGCAGTTTCAGTACACCGGTAACTTGTCGTCGGTAAGTCTACGATAAATGTATCAGCCTTACATTTTTTGTAAGTCAATTTTTCTCTGATTAATAAATACCGAATCTTTAATCTTATCAAGACCTTGTCGAACAACCTTCAAGGGGAATCGCCACCCTAATATTAAAGGGACTTGGAAACATTGTTCAGATGAGGGAAACATTGTTCAGATGAGAGCAAATGGTGCTAATGTAGTGACTTCAATGCTAGATGAACATTAACAATTGAAGATAATCTGAAAGCTTGAGTGAAAACTGACCATTATTAATGATAAAATTTAAAAAAATCATCTGAACGATTCTTTAATTCCCCCAACTATATTATTACAATTTAATTACATTTAAGAGCCAGAATTGAGAAACTGATCTGGAAAAATTCATCGTTCTAAAGACTAAAGTTTAAAATCATTAGTGATATTTCAAGGAAATGGCAGTATCATTAAACACCACTCTAAAGATTAAAGTAATAGGGGATTACCATGCCATTCAATAAACTCTAAAGTTTCCAATTATAGATTGCCCAGATTTATATGAAAGCCTTATTTCCAATCTCAGCCTCAGCTCCATTAATAAAAACAAGTCCAGACATGTTTGAATTACTTTCTCCCTGGCCATTCACTCTCCCCTTTTCCATCCCCCCTTCCCCAATCCCAAGGCTGTGAAATAAGCTTTGCAAACTATTTGCTCTCCTAATCCTCAAATTGGACCACCTCTCAAAACACCACATGTAAGGCCAGCACACACCTGTAAGCTATCCTACACATAGGTACATGGGGGGCCAATTACCACGTGCTTCTATTCGCTGACCATTCCCACACCACAGAAAAGTAAGGACTGCATCTTGAACCATGTTTGACCCAGGGAGATGTGACATCTCCATGCTTGAACACCATACACATGAACCTCACTAGTCCAACACAAAACGGTGTACTTATTTTACAACGGGTCAACAGAGAACTTTTCTTCCCCCCCCCCCTTTTTATCAAGCAAAAATTGGCAGTCCAACAAATCCATATTTCTCTTTGAAACTGAAATTCTTTCATGAAGTTATGGATTTTCATTCAATATCAAGACAAACTAGGAGATTCTAAATGCCCTTTAATTAAACTCAATTTTGGGCATCATTTCTGAACTTACTTCACTGAATTTCATCTTTTCTCATGAGAGTAAAAGTTGGATGAAGTTTTGCAATAAATTAACAACATATCAACATTGCAATGATTGCATATATGCCAATACTATAGGTAATAAACTAACAAAGTAGCAATTACATCATGGATTGGTGGTACTGATAATGGATAAGTTAACAAAATTATTTCAATTATAATATTCACTCATGCAATATGCCACTCAACCTTCACAATAAAACATTGGTAAACTAGTTATGAAATCACACCCATAAACTAGTCTTTAAATTGTTTAAAGAACATATTTTTCATTTCCAAATCACATCGATCTTTAGCAATACAGTAGAAATATAAACAATTTTCAGGGGCAATAAAACCATACTCGATTGATGCCAGACGCTAATGTTTGAGTTCGACATTTCATTACTGGCTCTTCATCAGCTGATTAACCCCAATTTTCTACCACCATGCCTACACTAAAAATGTGTTAACATGCAAACCAAAATCTACATCTACGATTCCATAATAAGCCCACATCAGTTACTCCCTATTCCAAAAACATGTCTCCATTCCCCTATTGAGTCAGAATAACAAAGTTTGATCAGTTACCCAAAACGTCAAATTCTGAGAAAGAATGTGCGACAATAAAGAAGTAAGCGTGGGAGTCCAAATCGTCAGAGGGTGCACTCGTTACTCATCAGCGGTGCAGTGCCCGCAACTCTGACGCGATAACGCTCCCTGTCAGAAAAGAACTTAAACATGGTATTTTGCTTGAAAAATAGGAACAGGATTGAAGTAAAAACTTACCCTCACATAGAAGTATATCCAACTATTCTCCTCAAGAGTGTTTGGCTGTAAAATATCCACAAGTACAATATAAGAAAGTAAGAACAAGTTCCATTCGCTTAGGAACTAACGTACGGGTAACGGGCTTCTTAGACGAGGATTTTAACGTGTGGCAATTACGACACCCAACAAGCTTCCAATGCGGTGGGTGTGCGTAGCGGAGCGGAGTGGTCCAATGCACCTGATCGTATTGTGCAATCACGGCGCTGCATTCAGTTACTTATTTCAATATACAGACCCTATTTGTCCATTCAGCAAAAAAAATGAATAATATGTTTAGGAATTCATACTTGCAACAATTGTGTACGTATTTTGTTTATCAGCCATTGGAGATTAAAATATCACTCGAAGTTTGATGTTCATTTCACTTTAATTATTTTCGAGCAATAAAAGTGAAAATATAATAATTTTGTCATAGGTAGATAAAGAGGTACGAAAGTAGACTATGCATCAACAAACTTTGAACGAATACGAAAACCACTGACTGGCTTCTGTGTTCGGTCAGCTCCAATGAGCTCTGGAGTCAGCTCGGTGGTAGAAACAGTATGTGTTACAGCGCCATCTACAGAAATATACAAGACAGGTACCCATCGGATATAAATATCCTGTCGTGGTTATGAATTCACAACTAAAATTGTATTGCTTTCAGGTTGAACTAAATAAACCACGACCCTGTCTGATAAAGAAACAAAGATATCGCAGTTGATAGATTTGAATCAATTGGATATCTTTATAATTACGAGAGATAGGAGGTTGTAGTTTTTCAACAGTATTGATTAGAGGACCTTGCTTGATCTGGACCAATCGCCGGACCAATCGTAACTCTTTAAGAAAGCGTCCAGGCATTAGTTCATCCATGCTTTTATGTTTCCACGAGTGATAAATTTCAGAATCCTTCAAATTACCTTATTTACATAATTTTTAAACTCTACAGAATGTGCGGTTCGAAACAAAATATTTGTAAGTTTGTCAACATGTAAACCTGTTTATATCCAATTAGGGCTAGTGATAAAAATTGTTTTTGACTTACCGGTAAACAAACAAAATGTGGCTTTCTGTCATTGGCATAAAGAAAAAAAGAACAATACAGGGCGAATGATAACAATTGCTTTTGACTTAAACAAACAAATGCGGCTTTCTAGCATTGGCGTAAAACAGAACAATACAAAGTTCAACTTTGAGGTTATATGATTGACAGTTTTTCTACTTTGATTTACTGGTAGTTACCAGTATATGATTGCAAACCACCTCTGAATTACGGTAGGCCTAATAATTTTGCAGTCCAAATCCCCACATACTTCCTTTGTCTGTTAAGTAGAGAACATTTGTTACTCCTGTAGTTGCTTGATTTTAATCTTCTTTCTTTTGATACAAGGTCATTATCATTGATGTTACTAGGTTACTATGTTGTTATCAATAATGTGATTAATTTAATGGCAGATATTTTATTAATATTTGAGGCTTACTCTCATTGTTTTTCTGTATTCGTTCCTCTTTTTCTTTCAAACTACCTATTTAGGGAGTCCAAGGTTGTATATACTTTTGTTTTAAGTACTTTTGTAAACCTGATTATGTTTTTAATCTTCAAATTTGGATGGAAATTGTTCTTTATTATTGTTATATTCTCTGGAATGTGAATCACAAAACAAATTAATGAATACTTATTAATTCTACCTTGAATCACATGGACAGTTTTATCAGGATTACCCCTTGCCATTGGTAATTCATACAAAGACTATTATATGTTACTTTAAATTTCTACCATAATCTTAGTTCAAACTTTATGTAAAATATTATCATTATTGTATTTATTTATATTTACTACTTATATGTATATCGATTTCATTTTTTTTTTTTTTTTTACTGTAATGTAAATCTTTTTTTAAATAATCAATACATTTTTTTTAAAATCCCTAAATGTATCAAAATGTTGGTTAGTAGCATATCTAAATGTTGGCTTCATAGGGAAAAAGTTTAGAGATGCAATTTTGAAATGATGGGGGGGGGGTCTGAATGGGATTAAAATGTAGTCTAAGTCTACCCCCTTCTCATCTAATGCCACATATAACAAATTATTATTATTTTTCACATAGTATCAGCAAAATGAACAAATAGTAAAAATGTCATGAATGATATACATTTTTCTCTTTATCAAAGTCACAATTAGTTTGCAAAAAGCTTCTTTTTAATTTAGTCTTTTAAATTTACAACATGTGAGCCCATATATTACTGCAAAACAAAAAGGTTTCTGTGGTAACATCTTGCTTATTGGCTGTAAACAGTTACCAAAATACATTTTCAATTCCCATGAATCAGTGGAACCCGTGGGGTGATTCCATCAACTAAACAATGTTTATAGGACTATATTCTGGATTTCCATGGCTAGACCAACGTGGGTTACATTCAGGCCGGCATTCAGGTCACAGATTGGTCAAATGTCAACTTAGGCCAAACGATCCCATTTTCAAAATACACTTTGTGTTTACTAGGCATAAATATGCTGCTACAGATACATCTCAAATAGGGAGACAAACCATTTTTTTTTTAAATATGGGGCATATCCAATGGCACCATTATCTCTTGCTATTATCATTATCATTATTATTGTATTATTATTATTATTATTACCGTTATCATTAATATTATCATTGTTACATTATCATTGCTGTTTGGTTGGACTAATTTTAAATTCATCAGAGGCAATAATTATTTCAATGTTAAGAATGGCATTTTTTGCATTTTATATTTGTCAGCAAAATGTAAATTTGACGAACATTTTTTCTTCATTCCATTAAATACACCAGTACTTATGAGCCATAATTAAAAAAAAAGAAGGAAATTTTAAACCTCTATTCAAAAGAAGAGACTATAAAAATTGGACAGCTACTATGAAGTTAATATAAGTTAGATACAGAGGAGTATAAAATATAAAATACAATGAATTGGGTAGACGGATAGAATGAATATTTGTAAGTGAAAGGATGAGGAAGAGGTCACAGCCAAAAATTCAGGAGCCTGGCTTTTAAAGCTAACTGTGACATGAAATGTGCTACCTGTGGGGCCGTCAAATATTGACATTTAATCCGCCTAAACCTGACTGAATTGGATATATTTTAAAGTTGTTTTGCAAGGATTTTTTGCGTAAATATTTGGAAGGAATTTGTCAAGAATACATTCTAGATCCCTCTCCACCTCCCAAGATAGAAAACAACAGAAATAGATGAAGAGAGAGAGAGACAGAGAGAGAGAGAGAGAGAGAGAGAGAGAGAGAGAGGCAGGAGAGAGAGAGAGAGAGAGAGAGAGAGAGAGAGAGAGAGAGAGAGAGAGAGAGAGAGAGAGAGAGAGAGAGGGGGGGGGGGGGGGGAGAGTAAAGGTAAGAGAATGAGCAGGTAAAAACAGATACAGAGAGAAAGAAACAGATAGAGAGAGTGATAAAAAGAGAGACAGAGACAGAGAGAGAGAGATATGAAAGATGAGAGATGAAACAAATTGAGTAAAGAAATATAGAAAGAGATTGAATGGGAGGGGGAATGGCAGAAATGAGGTAGGGCAACATAAAGAGAGAGAACAGAGAGTGTGAGAGAGAGAGAGAGAGAGAGAGAGAGAGAGAAGGGGGGGGGGGGGAATAGCTGCATTGATGGAATATTATATTCCATCAACATTTTGTCATATACAAAGTCCTACACAAAAACAAAACAAAAAAACAGCAAGAAAAAAACATTGAGAAGAAAAGCAAGAGTGAAAACAAGGAAAACATACACGAGTCTTTAAGAGTGCATTTACAATTTGAGAATTTAATTTGCAAAATCAAAGTCAACCATGACAAAATACTTGCATTAAAAACTTTACAATGTCTGTTGTTCACTCTTCCTTACAGAGCGATAAAACTAATTGCTGACATAGTAATCATACAAAAGAAGGCCATTCCTTTAATTCTTGTAGTTTAATTTACATTGTATACATGATGACACAAATAAAACAAACAAGTAAATAAATTTCATATGGAAAAAAAATCTTGGTTTCCTACAAAACAGAATCTGTACAGAGCAAATAAATTGTTTTATTATAGTAATATAGCAATATTTTACACACAATGCTCATAAACCTATACATCTGTCAAATACTATCAATACGTCTTTAATCTTTTCAGTTCATACAATACAATTTCCATGTTAATTTTCATTTTTAATATGCACATACATAAATTTGACGTTAGTTTGTATCATTATTACAGCATTATTAAATAGAAATAGTTTCTTTGTTTCTCATCAGACAGTAAGATTTACATTCGGTCTCAACAGTGCATGTATTCAAAGTAAGTACAAATATATATAGATATATATATTTTATTTATCTCTGTCAAGTCCACAAAACAAAAAAATTGATTTGGGTCGTGCAATAATGTAGCCATTGAAATTTATGAAAAAATAACACAATTACATAAAAATCAAGAAATACAATTAATGATTAAATAATACAAACATTGACAATCAAGAAAAATAACATCTGTTCTTAAAAACATGTACTCCTCTTTCTAAAGCATTTTTTCAATCATCTCCATTAGAAGTGATAATCATCTCCTTTCAGTCCATTTGTCCAATTTATTTTCTACCATTTGTCCATTGCAAACACATAATCCCAACACATTCATACAATCTAGCATAATTTCCATCTGAATTAAATATTCAATAAAAAGAAAGTTACAGACAAATTAAAATGACCATCCCTTAGGTAATGAGTTGCTTATTCTCCAGGATTTGAACCATGTTTAAAGGAATACCAAAATAATTCAAAAGATGCAATGCTTTTTAGTGCATTTTAAAATCCTCTGTTGTCAGGGATATGTATAGAAAGTGAACTTACTAATTCGGATTGTCATGGAATTCGGCCCAATCAACAACGAAACTAGTTTACACAAAAGAAATAAAAGAGATTTCTGTATTTGAGTATTCCACAATATCTTTGCGATGGATGATAGCATATCAACAAGAGAGCATACTAGCGGCTATTTCACCTCAAATATATTTGTTAAAGTTTCTGTAAGTGTTGAATTACTTCTTGTGCACTAATACTTAATTCTTAATTTGCAGACAGAGAGCAATTTATGCAGTGTCTGAGAAATGTCTGCAGTGCTCTGAAATATGTGTGCCTTAGATGAGTGAAAATCAGAGTGGCAACATTTTTCTCTTGACACCAATTTCTCTTTAGTTACTGCAAAATAAATGTGTGTGCAAAATATGTTGAATGCATTTGAAGGTAATGCCACTGTCGTATGTGCTTACTCCCATTGTATTAATATTATACAAGTGCCATCATTGATAAAAGTATATTTTTAGTCTATACACAGATATAAATAATTTGAGTCATGCCAACACAGCTTCCCATTGTTAACAAAAAGCAACTTAGGGTAAAATAATTGATTCAACCCATAATTTACCAAATTAGTCAAGATAATAACTTAAAATTCACCATAATTTAGTGAGTTTCTCAAGATTTGACGGTGAGAAATATCAGAACCCTTGTTCATCTACAAATAAGGCATGTTTTTCTTCTTCTGAATTCAAATTTCATTGATTTATTTTTCACAGACCCTATCACAAACATTCCTTATGAAAATTGCTGGTGTGAGAACAGTGAATCCACTCTGTCTAGTGATCTGCACCATTCAATTGAATAAAATAAAACATTTCTTGCAATAAATATGGAATAAATAAAATGATAAATACCAAAATACATCAAGACCATAATGGGTTGTGCCTTAGCATGGCTAAAGAGAAAATTATTGAAATATACATAAAAAGATAACACTACCTAATCTGCTTTTCAATTATAGGTATTCCAATTACAATATGCAATTTTTTTTATCAAATGTACTTTTACAATGTAGAATTTATTATGCCTCTCTTTAAATACAAGAAAATGTGATGCTTTTATAATTTCTGCTGTTGGTCTTCGATAAGTTATGGGGAGTAAGTTTTGAATAAATATAAACGATTTGAATTGGACCAATATATCTCTAGATGGGAAGCAATATGTGACACTTCCCATAATTAAAACCTATTCCTAAGTGAGATGTAATGGGCTAATGATGTATAAAAAGAGATAAATATAGAACAGACAGAAGTCAGATACATTTCATGCAGTGGGTAGATGGATCACAACACAGAATAAAAATAGATGCTTTCTCTCTCTCTCTCTCTCTCTTTCTTCCCCCCTCTCTCGCTCTCTCTACTGTCAAATATTTTCAAAATCCACGCAATATTGGGACCAGCCCAAATCTATAAGATATCAGATTAAAGACAAACTAATATTCATTCCAGAATGCTACTTCAGTAAATGTACACACAAGTCTGATCTACATACAATACATGTAAAATACATTACACACAAGATTAGAAAGTCTATTCGCAGTCATGCTTCTACACGAGCAAGCAAGTCTGAATGCCTCATTATTTTGTAAGAAAATTTCTCTAAGAATTGAGATATAAATATTGTATTTGGAATTAGGAACACCATCTGTGGATAAATTATGCACGATCATATGTACATTATAAAATGTAGAGGGAAAATATTGTTTATGTGTTTTCAAGGCAATTAATAAAAATTCAGTCTTACAATTGTGTCCTCTCTCTTATTAAAAATATTTTAAGAAGTCCTTCTAGAAAACACATTGTAAATTGTGCTGTTATCATTTAAAAAGTGTGTTTTCATTATTTTGTAGATTACTTTTTTTCTTTTTTTCTTCTTCTGGTGCTAACATTGTGGGATTGACTTTGAGCCATGTTGATGAAAATGTCAGGTTAGCACAACTTTCAAATTGAATCAGAAGCAGATAAAACCAAATTAAATATAACACTCAGACTCACTAAGTAGTATGCAGAAGTATGAATGTATAAATGATGTTGGAGCTAATATTGTGGGATTGACTTTGAGCCATGTTGATGAAAATGTCAGGTTAGCACAACTTTCAAATTGAATCAGAAGCAGATAAAACCAAATTAAATATAACACTCAGACTCACTAAGTAGTATGCAGAAGTATGAATGTATAAATGATGTTGGAGCTAATATTGTGGGATTGACTTTGAGCCATGTTGATGAAAATGTCAGGTTAGCACAACTTTCAAATTGAATCAGAAGCAGATAAAACCAAATTAAATATAACACTCAGACTCACTAAGTAGTATGCAGAAGTATGAATGTATAAATGATGTTGGAGTTAATAATACAAAAATAAAGTGCAACTTGCGATGACAAAGAGATCGTAGTAGTGTAAAAAGGTCAAAGTCTGACTCATGCTGTAATATGGTATATGGGCGCATCAGCTATCAACGGAGTCTAAAAAATGGACTTCGAAATAAAATTTAAAAAATGATAACCCTAACTCTATTCTAGATGTCAATTTAATTCAGAATGAAAAACAGTGTCCAAGGATTTATAATCATTAATTATGTTGAAGAATACATAAATCCAATACAGAAAATATAGTTTTGTCTCTTTGTGAGTTCAGATTTGGTGCAGTATACTGCAGATAGGTTGCTTCTAAAAAGCAGTGTGTTCAGATCAGGCAAAGAGATGTGTTTATTAGATTCATCATCATCATATATAGACAGATGTAAAATCTGTGTTTGATAAATGTCAGTTGTATGCATAAGCAAGCACATGTAGGGTGGTGGGTATATAAAAGAAAAGTTCAGCAATGACAGTGATCTAATCATGATCATGGGCTCATAATTAATTTTCAAATGCTTACATATTTGTGGACCATCTCACACAGTGACTGAATATGAATTTTGCATTGCTAAGAGGACACATAATTCCTCTCTTTCCTGATGAGATATATAAAAACATGTGCCAAAGGAGAGTAGACTTTCAAACAAATCATGAAAGAAATGGATGTCCCTTAACACCTAAGAATTGACAGATGTATATTTAATGTGCAATCACGTATGAAGCAATGAGTCATGGGTGCCTGTTCAATACAACTTGAAGGTTTTTACAATTCATAAACTATAACAATCCACTTTCCCCTGCATTCACTATTTTTTAAAGTTTAACTTTTGAATTCAACAATATACAATAAACCTCAAAACTTAGCATCTTCTGTATTAGTGAGCCTTGACCTTACTAATCTACATACATACATACATACATGTTCAGTATTTTGTATATATGATCTACATGAAACGTTTGGATTCAATAAAATGCGTAGGGTGTGTGTGTGTATTTTTCTCTAAGACTTGAGTATTGATAATTTCATGATAAAAATCTACAGATGTGCCGCATTTCGATGATTTCTTTCCTGTCACAGCATATCCTAACACTTGCGTCCTCTCAGGTTGGATGATTGCAGTGTTCCGTCATACAGAAACAGATCTGTCTCCTTCTCTTCATCTTGCCGGGTTGCAGATTGCCTATTGTGTCGGTCATAAGGCATTTGCTGTAGTCTTCAAATTCCATTTTCACTTTAGGATCCATGCACCATTATTTCAAAAAAATCTCTTAAATCTCTTACACAATGTCTTCCAGAAGATGACTCGCATAGTGTTTCATCTATGATGTGCATCATCTTAACTTGATTTGTCAAATTTCATATAATTATGTTGCATGATGAAGCAGAGTTCTTTCAATATTCCACAGATTTCATTTCATATTCTCCATCATGATAGCTAAGTTCCTCTGTTAGGTAGATTTCTGTGGTAGTTGACATTAGCTCCTGAAGAATGCTGATTCATCATCCTTTCCAGGCTTTTATTTCTACCACTATCTGACACTAGATTTCAAGATATGTTCCGTCTTCATGTTCAAATGTCATACAATTCATCACATTATACCCATTTCCACAGTTTGGGGTATAGATAGTCGATTGTCCATTTAATTGAAAAGTGAGAAGCCAAGTCGCTTCGCTTTGTTTGTTCACAGCATAAACTGTCATCATCCACGCATGTCAAATGGGAAGACAGCAAATTGGCTTTGAATGGGGGTCTTGGGGGAAGGGCAGTACATGAAATCGTCTGAATGTAACCTTGCCCGATTTAGCGACGAAGGTTCCGATGCACTGCGGTGGATCTTCGGTAGCTGCCTGGCCAAGCTCTCCAACGCTGCCAAAACCTGCACAGGGACATAAATGAACGAGGAATGATCTTCAGTCATCTCAAAAGGAGCAATATGCACTATTAACTGTATCTATTCAACAGGTAGTCAAGGGTTATTCCTTAAACATAGTTTATGATCTAAATGGTTTACATATGTTGTGCTCATATACAAATGAAGGGTACCGTAAATCTCCGTGTATAAGGCGCACTTTTTTGGCGCCAAAAAAAAAATTGAAAGTCGGGGTGCCAGGTACAGAAATTTTTCATTTTTTATTTTGTTTGATATTTTTTTTTTAGTTTCGGTTTATGGCGCTATGCCTGGCAATGTCTCCCAGCTCAGTAATCAGTGTTGACTAACCACTCGGAAACTACAACAACACTAAAATTTGTCTGTCATCTTGGTTTGAAAGTAATCTTTCTAATAATAATTCCTCAATTTTTTTTATATAACAAATGGTGTACCACAAGGTTCTATCCTAGGACCTAGGTACTCTATTGTTTTTAATTTACATTAATGATCTTACACATTCTTCTAAAAACGACATTGTTACTATCATTTGTGACAAGTTTACAAGCACAATCAGCGCCTTTAACTGCACCTCGATGTTAAATGAAGGTCCTTCCCCGCATGGGTTTTCGGCAACAAAATAGGGGTGCGCCTTATAGACAGGTGCGTCTTATACACAGAGATTTACGGTAGATAAAACATTTGGAAAACTTAAAATCTATTCCGTTCCTTCCCTTTACTTACTTTGTTTCACTGAAATCTGTGATGCACTTTTTAAAAATTCTAGCAAAATGCTGGTTTACAAAACATCAATGCAGAAAAACTTTACTGTGCATGAAATATTTGCCAAATTTCAAGAATGGTTTAGATTATAGAAAGTTTCATGCGATAACAAATAACAGAATAACAACTGACACAACGTAACATTTTTTTTCCACAAAAAAAGAAAGAAAAATCTCTCCGCAAAGATGGCCATCATTGAAAATGTTAAAGTTTTGGGTCACATAAGCTTCTGGGCCCCGTTTCATAGAACTTGTAGTCAATAACAAGTTTCATAACTCTCTAACAAATTTGCTCTCAGCCAATCAAATGCAGCAATTTGAGTAGCTTATAACAGTTATTGCAACTTGTTATCGATAAAAAGTTTTATGAAACGGGGAGCAGGTTATCACGGTATGCCTTGTATGAATGAATGCATTGCTTACCACAGGGAACAAGGGTCTCTCATCTCTATTGAGCGCATAGCAGTCTGTGATAAGTCTCTTGAGTGCCTTGGGCGTGTCGTTCCGAACCTTGCTCAGGTCCGGCTGTAAGTAACCACGCCCAACCATCCAGATGATCTGCGCGGAAGGTTAGAAAGGTCAGAGGTTAGAAAGGTTAGAGAACGGAGAATAAGTCCTAGAATAGTGCATGGTGAAGATGTGTCCAAGACTAATGTTAGCTTTCTTTGGTTTTAAAAAATAAATCTATATCTGAAGCTACGGCTTTCTTTAAATCTTATTCAAAATCTGTGCATGAGTACTAAGTTTTTCTTGGATTATGGTATATATTTTCCTCATGGATCATATTGTTAAGAATCTTACAATGAATGTTATATTTTGATGACTCCAAACTATGGCCTTGACTTGCTTGGATTCTTTGTACAAGTATGAAGAAAAAAAAAATCATTTACTTTGAAAGGTATCGAGAATACTTTATTGTAATAACATTGACTTTTTAAGTTGGTCCAATATTGTATGTAAAAATAATCTATACATCAAAATATAAAATTCATATACAGGTATGACTCTTTGATCTTTGACCTCAAGACCCAAACATCTGATCAATTCATTGGCTCTGCAAGACATGTCTTGAGTTATACAGTAGACTTGCGGGTGCACCATGTCTTGAGTTTGATGGTAATTTGTCAATCAGTTCTTGAGATAATGGGATCACGAGAACGGGACGTACGGACGGATGGACAACCAGATAACATAATGCATCTGGCAGAGGCATAAAAATGAAAAGAAGCACACAATCAAATCAAATTCTTAAAAAAATCAATATTAAGATTTGACCGTTACCTGATCTTTGTGTTTGATGTTCTGATATGGCAAAGATTGCGTGACCAACTCAAAGAGAACCACTCCAAATGCATAGACATCAGACTGGAATGAGTATGGGTTAGTATCCCTCATCCTAATCACTTCAGGCGCCTACAAGGACAAGACAATCAATCAACATCACCATTAAGCATCAATTAAAACAAGTCTTTTTTCTGGAGGGTACAGGTCATGTGGAGTACGCATATTCACAATGACTTAGCATTAATTAAGCATGGCAGCGCCTCAGCTATATAGGCGAGCCGATCGGGTGCACATATTATGTCATCACTGGAACTGCAGCAAATTTGACCGCTGTTGACCTGTAATTTGGAGAGGTGCAAAAAATAAGGTTTTGTGCAATACTGAAACGGAATTATTTTGTATTCCTTTATATTTGTATTTGACGTTCATTCATCTTTTCATTAATACAAAGTTGTATTTTCATCGAATAGGGTCTTTCAAAGTACAGTGGATTATTCTGCAGTTGAGGGGGCCAAAGTAATCACTTACCATCCAGAGTATTGAACCTGAAGGCTGCTCAAACTGCTGTGAACCACTCCACCTTGATTTGACCGTAGCTAGCCCAAAGTCTCCTATCTTCACTGTGAGGTCATCGTGCAGGAAGATATCTTAGTGGGAGGGAGAGCATCGGTTAAGGAATATATGGCAAGAGAACCATCAGAAACCAAAGATCTTCTACGTAACCAATACATCTACAGCAATAGTTCTTGTTGAATAAGATGCAAGCAATGTATCAGAATTTCACACGTAGAAAAGTATGTACTAGTAATTTGCTGTGTATAATGCATACTTTTAAAATAAATTGAATTTACCAAGGGGATCTTAAAGGCCGTGTAGCTTGGCAAATACTGGTTAACACCATCTACGTCTTCTTTTTGACAACTGCACGTAAACGAATGGACTTGATTAACGGTAGTCAGCGACGACTTAATCTCTACATGGTCAGCGTTCGCGAAACAGACCAAAGGTTCTCCTTACGCTTCGGTTTTGTATATGTTACACACACGTGATTGCTGCGGTCACGTCGTTCGTAGTCGTATTATACTTGATTGGCCCCCGAGTCAGGCCACGGGAAAGACACATAGTCTTGTCAGTTTACACTCCCTGTAAAGGTAAAGCTAATGACAAGACAGCCTGATCTTTTAAAAGCCTTTTTTCCTAAAGACTGTGATAAAAGGATACTGTTTGATTTCAGGTCTCGATGGATGATGTTCTTTGCATGGAGGTAGCTGTAAAGACACAAACACAAACAAGAATTGTTAATTCACAAAAAAATAAAACAATATTTTCACAAAGAAGGTTGATAAGATAATAAGTGTGACAAGCTACAAATGTGAGGTAAATGCTAAGAAAAACAAACTACAAAGTAGACACGATAGATAATAACTATGCCACTACCCACAGTTCTTATCACACATGTTTGAATCAGGACTAACTAAATATGTTTTACTCATAGAATTTTAAAGAGACAAATATGTATCAAACTACATGTACCTATATTAAGTGTAAACAGTAATTACAGTAGCACTTGGCTCTAACTTGATAGTAGAGTCGAATCTTGAAGCAGCAGTATCAAGGATGTTGTATGCTCTAAGATCAAATTGCTTCTAAAAGTACACAATGTGAACTAAATAAATCATGAAAGAGGTGGTGTGTTGGGTGATACTTACTCCATACCCTGTGCCGTCTGTCTTGATATGTCAATAAGTTGATGCATGACTAATTTAGTATCTAGAACATGGAGATGTTTATAGAGTGACGAGCCTTCACACCACTGTGTCACGATTGCTAGCTGGGGCTTGGAGGTGCACCCCATGAAAAGCAGGATGTTGGCGTGCCTCGTTTTCCTGTAAAATTTAAGTTTTTGAAAATTTCAGGTTTTTGAGAGAAACATTAAATAGTGGGATCTTGAATCCATTTCTAGAAAGGAAATCCATACAGCAAAAGAGACAAACTAATACATCCCCTGTCTCATAGACCAGACAAACGGAGACCAACAATGACAGAACCACAAAAACACATAACCCTAAATAGCAGAGGTTTTGTAAGTTTGTAATTATAATTGGGAAAATGACTTCACTAATAACCGAAAGGAATAAAGAATGTGAAAGGGTTATTACACAAATCATTCTGAAAAACCGAAATAATTAAATAAATATAGCCACTGGACATAAATATCAACAGTACATAAATTAATTGTCTATATACTTCATATTTACAGTACAAATATTCCTTCAGGTAAACAAAGTACATCAGACAAATCTTCTTGTGTTTTATTACTAAATTGAAAGCAACAGCATTGGAAACTTTTTAATCCCTGTCATCTTACAATCAATATCTGAGACATTTTTATGACCAAACCTATTTGGCATGAAAACCTGAAGTTATTCATCAAGTATACGAAAACCGTGTTCCACAAAGCATGACTTGTTTTGACGAGAACATGCATTGAAAGAACTTACCTAAGTACAGCGACCTCATTCTTGAATGCTTGTAGTTGTGATGGAGTTGGATCCTTAACATTCAACCTCTTCACTGCTACAGAACCTGTTACACAAAAAACAAATACAAAACTCAATGTTTATAATTTTATTATGAGTTTTGAGTTTCACCCAGAAAAAAACAACCTCAACATACACCTTTCTAATCACATATCATCCACATAATTACAGTAACAGTTCTGTAGCATCCACCAGTAAATAAAGATCAGTCATTCTATGAAGACTATGATTTATGTTTCCCATTAAAGTATTATTTAGTGAAGACTGTATCACAGGCAACAGTACATCTATGTACTTTCATAACGTGGATGCACCAACAAAATCTTAAAGTGGTATTTTTGTAGTGTTTTGTCGACCTATGTTTGCGTGATCTTGAATTTGTAAGCCACAAATATGTTGTAGGTATCTTAATTTCTATACACCCCTGGCTCCTGGTCTTACTTTGATCTCTTATATTTTTCACATAGAGTAAACTCTTGCATTGATACCTGGACCAAAACAAAAAAGATTACTTAGTGTGCCAAGTTCTAGGACAATCTGATAATCCTTTCACAGAAATTAACATGGAGTTCTAATCCTCCTTTAATCACTCTGCACAATTATTTGGGAGTCAGAGTGCTTAAGTAGACTAGGGACTTTAAATACCTGTAAAGGAACATTCTTGATGACTAAACATTCTTCACTTTGTTTTCTTTTCTTCAATGAGTCAGGAAAATTAAATTGTGAAGAGTTTAGTCATTTTTAAGCTGAGAAATTCCTTGTTCACAATCGGACTTACATTAAAAAATCCTAACTGGTATCTTTACGGTGGTTTTGAGGTCAGTTATTTTTAGTGACTAAACAATTCAATTAAGATTTTCTTATACTTCTAGAACCCTGGAAAACTCCACATTCTGATATAAACAACATAAAGTAACTTACCATGCCATTGTCCACTGAACACAGTTCCAAAAGATCCTGCTCCTATCCTTGATCCTAACCTAATCTCTTCAGTTGGTATCTCCCAGTCGTCATTGGAATCTCTTCTTGTCCTCTGAAACGACAAAGGTTGAGTCTAGGATAATTAAATGTCATGAGCACAAATCGTTCTAAAAGAGCAGTCTGATGACAATATGATAATGTACATAGGGCATTATTAGTAGGGGCAGTTTGGCATTGTGACACCAAAACACTATGTAAGGACTATGTCCTATCATCAAGCATTTTCGCATCAGAATACATCTTCTTTCCACTCACAATATTTGATCTTGCTGTCTTTAGTGGCTGAATCGGACAGGGCTTTCTTCCAGCTAGGCTGATGGGTGGAGGACGGCTGCAAATTATGGAACCTATTTACTCTCTGTTCAGAACATGAACTATTGTCAGGTACTTCTCATCATGTATGTATTGTCTACACTTACTTTATGAACCAGCAATGTGATAGATTTGAACTTACTATCCTCAGTGTCTGAGGCAGAGTGGTCTTCAAAGTCTGACTGGTGGGGGAAGGATAAGAATTGTGAGACCCAGCCCAATAGTTCAGAGTATATACTATCATCTAGAAGGTCCAATCAAAGAACTATCATCTCTACTTACCTTCTAACTGGGCAACACGGCAGGTTTGATCTTACTATCCTGTGCATGTGAGCCAGATGGGGTATTCATCCACCTAGGCTGACGGAGGGGGTGTCAACTACAGGACCAACATTCTCTGTTCTGACTAGGTACTATCATCTACAAGTTCTCAAGAAATATCTACTGTCTGTACTTACCCTATGACCTAGCAATGTGGTGGGAGGTTTGATCTTGTTATCCTTAGAGTCAGAGCCAGGAAGGACGTCCTTCCACCTAGGCTGATGGGTGGGGGAGGGTTGGGAACTGTGCGATCCAGACTCTCTTTTTGGACTGTGTATCAAGTTCCTAGTGTTCGGTAAACTAGACGCTAAGCCTGTGGGAAGCATGAAAAGAGGAATTTTAATACAAGAAGAAAATTGACAAGAATAAAGAGTTAAGGGTGGAAAGGAAGAGGTATATAGAGATTAGATCTTGGATCTTCAAGTGGCAACCAGTCAATAATACAAGAGCTCTTAACCAATCATGAAATCAATGTCCATGAAAACTTGTTTGCATCAAAGTGATGTCTATGTTCGGCATCAACTCATTCAGGTTTACTTGTTGAACATGGTAGAACACTGTGAAGTTCTGTTATAATAATAATCAATAATAATAATAATAGCCTAATAGTCCACTCCAAATTTTATTACACAGAAATGGAAATTCTTTTAGCCCAATTGATCGTGAGCCCGGCAGCCACTGAGCAGCGCCAGATCGACGTTGCTCTATCCCTTACTTCTAGGATGCAAACAAATTGAACTAATTCATCACCCAATACAGTCATGCTGTTTTGCTATAGATTTATACGTTTTTCTATATACCATGCCATACCATTCCAATGCTTCAGGGGCACCTCAGCTCCATATAATTCTCTTTTTTTCTTCTTCTCAATGAAAGAGCATTTAAACTGAATGGCATGCACCAAGGCACTACACCATTCAATTGCAAACTGGATCTGAATGTGCTGACAGCAAACTGCTTCTTACCCAGGCATCGCATATATTCTATACTCTAACATACCCAAAGTCCAGGATAGCACATTCAACACAACTTTTGTGTGTGTATTATGTACTGGAACTCTGCTCTGTATCATTTTCGTAACAGAAAATGCCCTGGCTAAATTGGACAGCCAAGAGGTCACCTTACACATTTGTGTATACAGTGTCATTGTAAATTCCATACATTATGGCATAGTCCAAGTCATCATCAGGGTATTGGTGTAATAATTTGTATGGTAAATAATGATGTGACAAAAATGTTTTGAAAGTTGATTCGTATGATTTGTCAACCACTATCTTTCATCAGTCACTAGGCTATGTACTGGTCTTTCCACAGCTGATGTGTATCTTGCGTATCATGTTGCTGTTTAAGATATATGCTCATTTTTATATATTCCCCATTTCATGTATCCATCTAGACATGAACACATCAGAGAGGTTTCAAGGTTAACCTCTTAATATACACCTCAGAACACTGTAACTAACTAGCAGATAAACTGGAAAAATGCTCTCTGGTGGAAGTGGAAACGCTCATATTGATTAACAATTTTTAAAGAATCAAATGCAGCCACTGGGTGATGTTACGTTAATGTTGATGAGCAAAGAATAAATAGGATAGTTGATATGTTATGTTAAAACGACCAAGCCAATGATTAGCTGGCTATTGGCAATGATTTATTAAAGAATAAAGCAGGATTTGGATGCGATTCATATAACTTGCGTCTGTATGTTGGTTATCATTGATGGTGGGCATAATCAAGATTTTTAATTTTTTCAAAATGCAACTCCCACAACTTACATTAGGATTGGCTAATGCAGAGATCTCTCAATTTCATTTTGTATGCAACATGGCACAGAATGAAGGCTGATATAATACAAAATAAAGCACAGATAATAACCCTCAAACGCGAGAGCAAAAATAAACATGTGATTCAACTCTAAGGGATGTGTAACTACATCCATTAGATGGACTAGGTAATTGAGGATAAATATCTCAGCTCAGAGTATCAGCACACCATCTTAGTGTTGAACCTGTGTTTTGTTGTTTATGAGACAACTGCCCATTTCGCTAACTCAGCCATGACATCAAGACCTGAAAACAGCTTCACTTGACGAGGATTCCGTGAAAGACCTCCCATCTTTTTTGCATACCAATCCGTTATTCATTCATCATGAAGTCACAGACCAAATTTTGGCAATACCACACAAAGGGAGAAAGGGGATGCCCCAGAATATAGTTCCATGACACATACTTGGGGCAACAATTTTTCTGCAGTCAATTTCTAGCATAAACTGAATTTCGAACTTCAACCCTGGTCCTTACACCATCTTCTTCATCCTAACCCTAACCCTATATTAGAGACGGAATGAATCCTGGAGCAAGGGTGACCAGGGGGGTGTTTCACAAAGATCCTAAGTTGAACTTATCTCTAAGTTGTTTTAAAAGGCATAAAATGTTCATTAAAATCATTCATATTTTCTATTATCAAGGAGATTTCATGTTCTTGATGTAGAATTTAAGAAAAGTCTTGAATAATTGAATTTCTACTTTTGAATATATTTCATTTTAAGGCTACACGTCCAACTTAGAGTTAAGCGCTACTTAGGATCTTTGTGAAACACCCCCCAGAGCATGTGTCGTGTCACCAGAGATGACCCTGCTACCAATGTTATGAGTTTTGATAAGCTGCGTTAGTAAGATAGAATGAATGAGAGTGAAAGTGTTAGTGTTACCAAGGCAACTCACCATTGGCGATGTTAGTGGGGTCATAGTCAAAGACGCCATCCTGAACGGCACTGTTCGGGGTTAGCACTTTGCCATGTCCACCGCCGTGAGCCCCATGGATGTTAACAGCGGCGCTAGCAGTGTGTCCATCTGAGCACACAGACAGACAGACGGACAGACAGACAGACAGCATGGCAGATGGGAATGCGAGGAGGGAGGGGGATGGAGTAAATGGAGAGGCGGAGTTAGAAGATGAGGATGGGGATGAAGATAAAAGGTGGACATGGGCAGGTGAATTAGATGGTGGTTGCAAAGAGCGAGGAGAGGAAATGAGGGAGAGATGGAGGGGGGTAAGGCAGAAGAGAGAAAAAGGGAGTGAGAAAAAGAGGGAGAGGGATAGGAAGAGAGAGAGAGAGAGAGAGAGAGAGAATTGTTAATCAATTTATGAGATAATTAGAAAGTTAAAGGATGGAGATGGAATACATAGAAAGCATATGATGAAGTAAGTAATAAAAGAAAAGTAAAAAAAAATGTATAATCAAAACAGGTTAAGGAATGTGGATTGTGATATAGAAGACCAGCAAAAAAGCGCAAAGAATAAAGTACATTTCTCAACATATTATTTATTATTTGTTGCATAGATGAATATTCAGAAAAGAGCAAAGTGCGACATCAATATAATAACATATGAGGTTAGGAGAAAGATGGTTGAATGAACAAAATTGTGTTAGAGGCAGGTATAATATGAGACAGCATTTATCAAAGAAGATATTAAAAGGAAGATGGGTATGCACATGATGGGAAGATATTGGTGGATAACAAAAAAAAATAAAGAAAAGAAGAGAGACGGAAAAAAAGTTAGCAGAAAAGCTAGATTTATGAATATTCAATTATAAAGACCTGGATTAATCATGGAAAGAAAAGAACAGAAACTAAGAATTTAAAAAAAGATGAAAAATAAAAACAATACCACATAAGTTTTATTTACAGCATGAAAAATGAAAGAAATTAGTTAGAAATATATGTGTTTAAGTGATATATGTTAGGTTTGCATATGTATGAATATGAAAGTGATCACCCAGCGATTCCAAGAAATTGTTATCCTGCTTTTACATGTACCAACATCATCACTCACAGTAGCAAGACAATTCCGATCCCTTTCTTAAAGGATTTGAACGAAAGAAAGTAATGTTGATTCCCTCGTAATGGATGTTCCTCAACTACTAGAAAAGCCTGGGGAGTGTTTCACCAAGACTAAGATCGACTTAAGTTGGACTTGAACTATGGGAAATATTGGTCTCTCAAAAGACGTACAAATCGTGGTCACAAATCAACAGAATTAAACAATTTTGATACTTCATTATTAAAGGGAAAAATATGATCTAAAGATCATAATTTCTAGGGTTTTTTCCTCTAATTTTACATCTGGTTCAAGACTTTTTAAGGGCATCAATCAATTGCGGTAGTATAAGTACAAGTCTTAAATAAAACTATAAAGTTTATAATGTAAGTAACTTTTTTTTCTTCAACAATGAACTATCACAAAATGTAAATGATGTAGGATGATATGTGTGTGTGTAGAAAGTCTAGCAAGGATAACAACTAAATATTCAGAAGACTTATCTTGATAAAATAATACATGCTAAAATGACAGTGACATGTAATCCCGTACAAACGACCCCATATGTTTGCCATTTTTGTAACAATATTAAATATTCTTCTTGTGTCCAGTTATGTCAAGTGATGCTAACACAAACAATTAACAACTAGATGGAACTTCGACTGCGCGCAGTCGAAAATGATGCCTCCGTCATAGAGCAATTTTACAAACCAAAACAGAAGAAATTTTTCAAATTCAAGTTCAATTGTAATCCATTAACAGGTTTTCAGAATATTGTGATTACAAGCTATTTTTGCATACATAATGAGCCCATGACCTTTGACCTTATGAACCAAGAATCTACTCAGTTCATTGGCTCTGCAAGAAACATACATGACCTAATTTGGCAGGAATCCATCAATCGGTTCTTGAGATAACGCGATCACGAGCTGTTTTTGCATACATAATGTGCCCTGTGATCTTTGAACTTTGACCTTGTGACCCCTACATCTAATCAGTTCATCGGCTCTGCAAGTAACATACATGACCTAAGTTTGGCAGCAATCCATCAATCGGTTCTTCAGATAACGCGATCACAAGCTCGTTTTGCATACATAATGAGCCCTGTGACCTTTGACCTTTGACCTCGTGACCTCAAAATCTAATCAGTTTTTTGGCTTTGCAAGTAACATACATGACCTAAGTTTGGCAGCAATCCATCAATCGGTTCTTCAGATAATGCGATCACGAGCTCGTTTTGCATACATAATGAGCCCTGTGACCTTTGACCTTTGACCTCGTGACCCCAAAATCTAATCAGTTCATCGGCTTTACAAGATACATACATGACCAAAGTTTGGCAGGAATCCATCAACCAGTTCTTCAGATAACGCGATCACGAGCTCGTTTTGCATACATAATGAGCCCTGTGACCTTTGACCTTTGACCTCGTAACCCCAAAATCTAATCAGTTCATCGGCTCTACAAGATACATACATGACCAAAGTTTGGCAGGAATCCATCAACCAGTTCTTCAGATAACGTGATCACGAGAACGGGACGTACGTACGTACAGACGTACGTACGTACGTACGTACGTACGGACGTACGGACGTACGGACGGACGGACAACCCGAAAACATAATGCCTCCGGCTACTTCGTTACGGAGGCATAAAAATCTTCAAGATACATAAAATTTACAATACTAAAGCCTTGTTCAGCCTGGGATAGTAATCCAACATGGCAAAATGAAACAATAAACAAATGGAAAGTGGGGTAAAAAGAAGCTACAATGTACATGCCCCAGAGGTGCCTAGATGTCAGGGAAAAAAATATTTAAACAATTTCGGGGGCTACTTTTAAAGCTTACTTGCATGAAAATAACACTATTTAATTTGTTTTGCATTGAACTCTATGCAAATTTTCAAGGGCTTTTTTTATAAAGTTCGCGGGCTTTTTTTGGCATTTCGAAGGGCAAATTCGCCCAAGCCCCAGTGTATTTTTTCCTCAGCTAGATGTACTAAATCATCTCTGTGTTATAAGATACGTTTTTTCATCAGCGTTTTCTCTTAGCTTATTGACCATGTTGTGTGTGGACAAGGCTTTTTCCCACATGACAATAACATGCAACAACATGCAATCATGAGCAAAGACTTTTCTTAACATGCACAACATTATCCTGATTGAACCAAGAAAGACAACATTGTCATGATTCGAACCAAGACAACATTGTCATGATTCGAACCAAGACAACATTGTCATGATTCGAACCAAGACAACATTGTCATGATTCGAACCAAGAATGTCACAATTGTTGCGATTTGAACCAAAAAAGACAACATTGTCATGATTCGAACCAAGAATGTCACAATTGTTGCGATTTGAACCAAAAAAGACAACATTGTCATGATTCGAACCAAGAATGGCACAATTGTTGCGATTCGAACAAAAAAAGACAACATTGTCACGTTTCAAGCCAAGAAAGACACTATTGTCAAGATTTGATCGAAGAAAGACAACATTGTCATGATTCGAACCAAGAATGACAATCGAACAAAGAATGATACCATCGTCATGATTCGAACCAAGAATGACAATCGAACATAGAACGATACCATTATCTTGATACAAACCAAGAAAGAAAATATTGTCAAGATTTGAATCAACAAAGACAATGATTCAAGCCAAGAAAGACAACATTGTCATGATTCGAACCAAGAGAGAAAGAAAGAAAACAAGATCCATGCAGATTCTAAAGGCATGCATGTATCCAACATGCAATCTTATCACAAATAAAAGGTCAATAATTATTATTTTCAATGACATCAGATAGGTAATAATTACGATTACACTGATTCAATAATATTTATATTCTAACAATGGTCAACCATCTGAAGAATATTTGGTTTGATGGCTAGGTTATAGGGTTCTATAACCAATCTTTTACTTTCAACACAATGGTTTTAGTACATGAAAAAATCCTTTGCTTTAATTATCAATACTAAGAAATTATCACTACTAAATTCACCGCTATCAAATACATAGGAATGCTATAGGCAACTGAATACAATAACTCACTTGGATTTAGAGAGCTTTTCACTGGAAAAGCAAATCTTGAAAAAGCTTCACTCTGTTGAAAAAAAGAAAAAGTGGCAAAACAAAAAGAAATGTGTAAAAGTAAATTAGATATACAGTATGAGAGTGACAAGGAGAGAGGAAGAGAAAGAGAGAGAAAGAAAGAAAGAGACATTTCAAGGTTTATATCGATAATTTGTCTAATATACAAAGCCTCCAAGTAGTGACATTGAATGCAATAGTGTAAACCTACACAGATATTATGGAAAATATAATGATGTGGCACAATATTTAACCTTTCCAATGTGGTAGGTTTATTTTGAATTGTAATGTCTATCAATCTTTCCCTGGTTTATGGTTTTCTTATTCTTATTCTGTCATATAAACCCATGTTAATTTACCCATATCTACCAGTATTTTAAAATATTGTGGATACATTTCTACTTCGTCTTGAGTCCAGGGGGGGCGTTTCTCAGAAGTTGTCCTCAGTGACAAATGACAGTTCTTGTTATAAGCTACTGAAATCCTTGCTTCTGATTGGTTATCTGCAGATTTGTCACTGATTTTTGTCATTGTCATTGAAAAAAGGCTTTGTGAAATGGGTCCCTAAACCCCTTCCTTCATCCTATTATGTTTCCATTTCTTAATGGAAAAACTAGGAAATGCAGAACGCATAACTGGGATCTTAACACTGTTTTACTCTTTGGAGTAATCTGGCTCTACAGAGAATCTTCTCTCTTTGCAAGTACGCTTACATCAAACTGTTGACCAGGTACGTTAACTGCATTTTGACAGATGTTCGGTGCGGATGTCGAGCGTTCCCGTGGTAACGTATTCCTTGGGAAATCTTGGTCGTCCGATGATGGCGATTCAGGCTCATCGGGGAAGGTATCGGGATAATCATTGTAGTCATCTTCTTTCCGCAATGCCAATAATCTAAATAATGATGATAATAATAACAAGTACAATCATATCTAATTTTCTGTCAGTAATATATTGAATTGAATTTACATTTATATCCATTATCATGGCAATATATACAAAGATAAAATATGTAATTTCATAATGGATAACAATATCAAAATTACATATAAATTGACATAACAGTGATGACATATCATGTGCAAAATTCAAACATTGTGCAAAATTCAAACATTGTGCAAAGTTGTTCTGTATTTCATACACCTTCTTGCAATCTCGTTCATTACTTGAAGTACACTAGTTTAAAACAGCTCTGCTCAATATATACACAAACATGTATGATAACAACCAAGGCTTACACTGTCATCTCAAGGAGAACAAGTTTTATCAAGAGTTAGGCACTTTGGTATTCACCAACAAATTCCTCACTTCCAAAGAGTTAGGCATTTTGAATACTGATCACCTGGTATGCAATTTAGAGGTATAGGGTACTGATCTTACAGATAATAAAATATCTAAAAATTAGAGCAATGCAGTTTTTGGCTTGATGTAATTCCTCCCCCCCCCCCCAAAAAAAAAAAAAAAAAAAAAATCCTGATGGCTTACCTGTTCTCTCAAGCAAGGAGAGATTATCTCCAAGGATAATCTGACCGGTTGCATACACACATATCAACGACAACGCAGTCAATATTCTACAGCCACCAGTTTTCAACTTTGACCCTGTACCAATATTATACCTTAACCCTAACCCTAACACTAAACTCAATCCTAACCCTAACTTTAACCCTACATCTTTGACAAAATAGATCAATGAGCGACTGTCGCCGGAGCATTTGCTGGAGCACTGATAGATACCAGGATGTCACAAGCAAACTTACAGCTTGTAAAGATTATCTCCTGTTGTGGATATGCATATCGTGGGCACTTTGTTAGCACATCGCTGATGGAATTTGTAGCTGCATGTTTGACATCGGAAGCCGTGGAATAGCAGCTTCTGACAGCTGTCACAAAAGGCTATTGCGAAGAAGGTTTTTCTGACCTGCAAGACAAAAACAAAAATCACAACTACATTTAATAGGTATTCTGAAGGCACTCTGGATGAAACCATCACAACAGACCAGCTGGAACAGACGGACTTAATTCTGATCTGTTTAACTAGAGCTTCATGAAATTTCTGCTTAACCAGTTGACTACTGAATTGTATAGGTCCCATAGGCTTAACACAGGGACCACCAGGTTCCCGTAAGCAAAGGGTTAAAAGAACACTGGGCATGATAATAAAAAGGAAGTTACTGTATTGTTCTTGCTATCTGATGTATCTTATCATTTATAAGTCAACTAAATTGTTTTCTGGAATTACACGTTGTATCACTGCTGTGAGGCAGATTTTACCTTCCGGCAATGTTACCGTTTCACTATCTATCATTTCTCTTTTCATCACCGATGGAGCATACACCCAATAATACTGAGAAAATACTCTGCTTTTTAGAATTCTACCTCAGACAAAAAAAGATTTCTGTCAAAGCCCTATAAATTTACAAAACTACAAAGAGAAAAGTATATCGTGATATTCCCATTTTTCTTTCTACAAAGATAAAAGCAGCTCTTGACCTCACATTATGCAAGTCAAGCTTCTTCATTCAAATCATGAATGCTAACCCCCAAAATCTCTGAAATGTACTTTAAATAATTACAAAGAATAAAACATATATAAACAAAACAGAAAACTTGAATTTCATATAATTTAATGATACTTACAAAATTATGTGATATGCTACTTGGTGCTGGGAAATTTTGGGCTTTCAGTTCTACAGATATCTGTGAAGAAAGAGCAAAACTAAAAATTTAATTAGATTTCAAATATATATTACATTACATATCTATCTTGCCAGTATTTACATCATGGCGGAAACCTCTCAAAAACTGAATTGTACGTATACAAGAAAGTTTTACAAAAACATCCATGCATTCATTTTTTATTCAGCATAGCAGCAATTTAGAGACGAGGGTTAAGAGTCTGAGATGCTACAGGTTATAATTCTGTCATGAATGGTATTTCGCTTCCAAACCTAAACGATATGATTACCATTCCTTATATCACTTTCATTTATTTCCTTATATCTGCTTTCACCAGCAGACTTATATCATATATTCTGTAAAGCTGGATGAACATATATTATTATTAAGTATTTGGCGTCACTTGTGCCTGGGAGGCGAAAAGCGAACTGAATCACTGTAACCCTCGGGTCTCTCCTCCCGGAATAACTGATTGGGGGTGTGCAGGTGGACCACTACACCGGGGTTTCCCCCAACTCTTATAAGAATAGTGCAGTGGGTTCTTAAGGTGCATAGGTGGTGACTCTCCTCTACACGGGGCTCCATTTAATGTCTTATCCGATATCCGGTATTACTACTTCCATCTTGACTATCCCATCAGCATTGTTTTCCATTACCAATACTAAGGCTGCGACAAGTAGTCGAAAACTCGAGTATTTGCATTGTTGACAACTACTTGGCCGCCATTTTTTTCTTTTTTTCCCCCCCGTACACCTGGCACTGTCCAGGCCGACGCTTACCCGTGCCCAGCGGCCGGGAGAGCGCCGGTATGGTACCGTGGGTAAAAATGTTTCCCAGCTCAATCACTGTCAACTCACCACTCAGAAAATGGGACTAAATGTCTGGATTTCTGTTTGGACTCGGAGGAAAATGGATTAGTTTGTCATCTTTGTTTTTTAAAACAGCATTGTTTACTATTATTAATATTATTTAATTGGCGCCTTCAACTGCAAATCGAAGTAAAGTTGTGTAATTTTTTGAGGACGGACCTGGGATACTGCTGCAGTTGTATGGTGGTGGCAACAAAAAAACAAAAAAAACATGGCGTCCGCGTATTAGAGTATTTGCGTGTAAGCCTGGGAGTGTACTCCAGTACCTCATTACACGGTTATGCACAGCCTTAACCAATACCACCTCAACCACTACCACCACCACCATCAATGCTGCAGCCACCACTGCTGCCAAAACCATCGCCATCCCTGACACCACTACAATATATCCTCAACCACCATTACCATATGTTTCATTCATTGGCTTTAGTTTATATGAATCTGAAAGAACTACTCACTTCTTCTCCTGCCAGGTACATCATATCCGTATCCCAGCTCAGAGCCATCCTGGGGTTGACTCGATACACTATGCACATCTCTGGTGTTAACTCCCTCATCTTCATGGCTTTCGAGAGACAATATTTGAGGGTGGTTCCAGACTTGGCTAGTACCTGCATCAGGAAAGAAAATGTTAGCAAAGTAGCATGATTGTTCAATTTTTTTGACTGACTGAATTATTGGGTTGCAGAAAAAGCAGCAGAAGGAGACGGGGAAAGTAGAGGACAAAATAAATAATCGAAATGAAAAGAAAAGAAAATAATATTTAAAGGACAAATGAGAGACTAAAGAAATAAGGTATACTGATTCCAGAAAACAAGGTTTCGTCTATGTATATTGCAACCTTACAACCATGCAAGTAAATGGCTAAATTTTATTAAAAACTATGTCATTAATAGTGTACACTACATTTTCTATGCTGATCCTTGATGCATGTTGTAGTGCGGGATCTTTCATATTCAGATTATTTTGTTTTCTTCCTAATCCAAATATCAACAACAAATAGCAATGTACAGTGGATGAATGGAAGCGAGAAAATTAATCTCCTCATAAGTTTATAAACACAGTTCCATAACTAATGTATTCTCTAATCATACATAATTATATGCACACAATGAGTTTTCTCTATTGCATTAAAAAACAAAAACATATGACAATCATAATTCATGCAGTATATGGATGCATAGATGATGTAGGGTGCTGAAGTCCTTAAGCACTTACTCGCTACATACATGTATCTAAGATTTGTGTGACAGACTGATTATCATGAATTGACATCACAGCTGAAAATGAGCCCTAGATTTGAATGTCACTTGGTGTTAGCTTGATGGCTCCCTGAGTGAGATCTCACAACTATAGGTCACACACACTGGCCTAATCACAAGCCAAATCTATTCTCAAAACCATCTGGGACATTATTTTTTTAATGTGAAATGACCTCTGGCATGCAAAGTGCACAACTGGGGCAGCCCTGTGCACAGCTGCACAGCACTACTGAGAGAGATCTCACAACTATAGGTCACACACACTGGCCCAGTTCACATGCCAAATCTATTCTTAAAACCATCTAGGAATTGTTTCTTTTTAATGTGAAATGACCTCTCAGGCTCTGGCACGCAAAGTGCGCAGATGGGGCAGCTCTATGCACAGCATTACTGGTTTGAACTGAAAAAGATGTCAGAGAAATGTAGGTCACACAGATTACTATCAGAGAGTTCAGTCGTATATCAGTCTTCAATTGTACCAATATCAAATAATGTATAAGATTTCCAAATTTTGGATTACTTTGCTAAATGATATACAATAATAAAACAACACATTCTTTACATGTGAAGATGAGAATGTAAAATATTTAAACTGTATGACAAAGAGTACACTGTAGATGCTATATTTTCTAAACCCAAATATATGAACTATATTCCTATGCACGTGTTTTGGATCTGGTAGACAGTAAGAAGCAAAGAATACTGGTACTTCCAATGAAAATGCAAGCCTACATGTTTGTTGACTGCTAATTTATATTTTCCTCTTTAACAAAAATCTTATACTTGGTGACATGAAGCTACCTTACAGCTAGCACAGACTGAGTAGCTTTATATGTAGTGCAATGTAGAGAAATTTGACAGGAAAGGAGGCACATAAATAATCCTGAGCTTTTAATAACCCAAGAATCTAGTTCGCTAGACTACCAGGACTTTCTAGGAAGCCCGTCATCAAGAAACTCAACCTAAATAATCACAAGATGATGAACACAATTTGATCTTCACAACTAACACCAATAGAGTCACATCTCGGGTGATAAATTACAGACGGGGCATTACATGAGGTATCGGGTTACTATCCAGGGGTATCAAGTCTGGCGTATTGAGGATCAATTTGCTTATCTTCCATGGTGTTTCGGTTTCAGATTCAAGTACAGATTTAAGAGAGGTGAAAGATGGGTTGATTCCCTAGTAAAAATGTGTTCAGTTTGGGGCTACTGTTCTGCCAGAATGCAATGGCTTTATACACAATATCTGTAACGATTAGATGCTGGTCACCATTATCCATTATATCCTACATTTTGGACAAACCACACTTCACTAATATTTTTTTTTTTTTAAAGAGAAGTACATTGCACGGAAAGCTACTCATATTTGAAAATTAAAAGTTTGCTTGAAAAGTGTGAACACATATTCTAAAAAAGAGACTTGCATGCCATGCAGTCAACCTTTTGACCTAAATGCGAGAAAGAAAGTACAAACTTCTATGTAATTTTCAAGGGACCTAAAACCATACATCCTATCTGAGAGACCAACTAATTGAAGGCAAATGCCTTACCAACAAAAAGCACAGTACTAATTTTTAATTTTGTTTCCAAATCCACTATTCTAAATGACATAGAAATTGTCCACTCTAGGTTTAGACGTTTCTAAATTACACCTTGAAGGAACATTGAAGTGTTGAGCAACCCAATATATTTTCTAATCTGAACTCATCAAAATGAAATCAAACAAAACCCAATACTCATGTACTGTAGATGCACGTTCCTTGAATTTCAACTCTTTATTACACCACCAGCCACAACCAGACTTTGATGCGAGTATCTGGTAATCCCAGGGCAATGCCATAACACAATGTATTGATAAAGTGCTATGCAATATATCAGCATACATGTAGAGAGATGCAATATTTATGTCTCAATGCTGAACTTGAGGGGAGGTACATTATTCATAAAAGCTTCACAGTAAACAAAAGAAAATGTCTTCTGTACATATGTTATGAACAGAAATAAGCAAATTTCAACGGCCCTCGAAATATTGTGAATATTATATCTTCCTTCTACCCAACAGAAAACTTTAAAATATTTGCTATATCATCTATATTATCTTTCTTTATGCATGAGACACTGGTGTATTTGGTTCTACATTATTTTTGTCATTTCCTCTAAAGTATAACAATAACTCTTATGAATCTCACATTGTGAATACAGGATAGCAACATGGAACTCTTTGGTGATTGGTATACTTTAAATTAATGCAAATGTAGGAATATGGTTCCACTCTTGAAATTACGATTAAAAAAAATAGTCTCAAGAAGGCTTGAATCCAGCAACTGTGAGAGTGAGTGAGAAGCTGCAGTGGGTTAACATACTTCATGAATAATTCATAAGAGGAGGCAGGCAACCCTGGATGACTGGAATACAATCCTCACGCACTACCCTGGGACATCAAATGAAAGGGTAGTCTGGTTACCGAGACACATTCTACTCATTACTATGTGACTCAGCACATTTCAGTATGTGGTTGGTTGGGTTTCCATGTTTAACCATGGGTAGGTACATTTAATGCCAAAGGGAAGTTTACATGATACATTTAAGCGAATTTAAACAAATGTTAGACTTAAAGAGGTAGGACAGTTATTAATATGATACTAATAATGATTTCAGCATGATAATTGACCATTTCGATTCACATCACTTTCTGGAGTCTAGGTCTTTTTACGAGTATGTCATTTTGTTTTCTTCATCAAATATTCCAATCACATGGTAGCCTGAAAGTCTTTTCATCACGCTCACCATTTTTATGATTAATTCAATTTAATTAATTAATAATCATTTAGATATAATACTAGAAATCATGACTGAAAATAGAAAAGTAATCATGCATCCGGCACTACCTTATGCACCCAACACTACCTTCATCAAAAGAGGTATATGGTGGCAACTAGCACAAAAGAAGAAGGAACAAAGATAGAAAAGAGAATAGCAGTGATGTTGGATACACTCCACAACCATTGGAAGAGATCTGATATACAGAAACCAAACCGTAATCATACATAATCCTCTTTTTGTGTGAGCTAGTTGTTATGCCTATGATAAGGCTTATGATGATTATTTAGCATGACCTGAATATGATGAGCCGTCATGATAAAACAATGACAAAGCTAGTGCTATGGAGACTGAAATAGTGTGATACCTAGTAAAAGAATCAACCATTCGCTAATGTCTAGTTAGATATTGCCTAATTTATCTTTCTCAGCAGTACGGCGGTTACCATAGCCGCAAATACCTAGCACGTTTCCATCGGCACAGGACCGGGATTGCCATGTGTGCATGGTGTCTTTATTTCGAGTGCAATTTGAGCAATTTAGTAGCGGGTTGTGACTGCCAACAGCTATCTAATAAGTTGTGCACCACAGGCGATGTTTGACTAACCCTACGGAGACGGAGGGAGTGGGAAGGTCTGGTGCTCCGTCACATGCACTCTCACCCCCTCTCTCCCGCAGTCCTATATTATGACAACTTAACAAATTGCTTCAGCGATACACAAAGGAATAATCAAATCTCAGACATGCCTGGGACTGGGATAGGGACAGACCTGGTAACAAGGGAAAATAAAAAAGAGAGAGAGAGAGAGAGAGAGAGAGAGAGAGAGAGAGAGAGAGAGAGAGAGAGAGAGAGAGAGAGAGAGAGAGAGAAGAGACAATCACCAAAGATTGAACCATTGCCATCTCATCTCAGCCAGCACATTAGCACAACATAAGGAGTTTGAGAAGCGTGACAAGTTTTCTGATAGAGGTGTCGTTTCAATATAGTTATCCCTGGTTTTTTCTAAATCTCTAATATCGTACTGCACTTTGTAAATGAAGACATCCAGGGTTGGTAGATGCAGGGGCGTAGAGAGCTCTTTACTCTGAGAGATTACAAAATCAGAAATGTTGAATTTTTGTATAAAATGTAAAACCAGAGAATTTTAAGGACATAGACAGTTGTTTTGGCAGCAGTAAATGTTTGTGACTTACAAATACCTCATGTTGTGATTCAATGTAATTCTAATGTTTTGTGGCATGAAAGACTAGTGAATGTCGACCACTCACAAAAGTTTTGTGCACTTGAAGCTTTCCTGTTTTACATTATTTCGCAGACGATGTACTTGAACATTTCCGAAAGCTAGCCTTAGATCTATCCTCCTCAATGACAGAATAAACAGGTGAACTGAACTATGATTACTTTTCCAATGCTGACCCCTCCCCCTCCCCTACTCCTTCCCCACCCAAGGTTTCTGTCTGGGAACTTACCGATGTTCTCTGCTGATTTGGCAAGAAAGCCCTAACTGACTGGCTAAGCGGTGACTTTGGATGTTGCTGATTTGTGAATTCCCTCTTGTGGGGTGGAGCTAGGCTCTGTTTGTTATGGTAGGGTACGTGGAGATCTGCTGGTTCTGGAGGGGGTGTGGTCTGAAGGTTCGGTGAGGTGTGCCCATTACTCATCTCATTGTTAATCCTCTGTTCTTCAACCTGTAACTCACTCAGTTGATCCGTCAGGTCTTGGTATTCCTAGGATTAGGAATAATAAAGAGAAAACAACCATTGTTTTTCTAATAATCTCATCACAAAACATATACCAAAAATCAAGCCAATTCAAATTCATGTTCTTCAAGCATAGTGGTAAAACTGTAACCACATATCTGACAAAGTTACACTCGTCTGATATTTACAAAATTCTACATATACATGTGTATCTCTTGTGCATAAATTAACTTCGTATGGGAGTGTTTTTCGCAAGTAAAAAAGCGTCAAACTCCAAGACAGTATAATTTGTCTTGAATACAGCTAATGTATTAACAAACAAATCCAACTCTGCTTTGAAAAGACAAACATATCAGTGACCTAAATTATAACCAAGATTGCTTTTGACAGAATTTTGATAATTTCTTTATCAATCTAGGAGGTAACAATTACATAAATCACGTACAATAAACCTTTGAATTGTTAAAGTGTAATTGATTTTTACACCAGGCTGACCAGTACATTTAATCCAATACATCACTACAAAGTGGACACGGAGTTGCTAGAAGATATCTGTCGGTCGGTCCCTCCTTCTCTTCCCTTACTGCGTCATCGGATGCTGCCCATGACGCAATGGGATCAGCCCCCTTGCCCTCGTGACACTGCCTGGCATGCCAGACAAGCGCCAGGGACACCACATGACTTAATAATGTACGCTACCACATATAGGATATCGTGGGTGCACATATCCATTTTAGACTCCTTTTTCTCATGGGATGGCTCAGACAGCGCCAGTGCCCTTTTCTGAAAAATGTCGAGTAATAGAATTATTAATCTATATTTGTATAAACATGCAGCTAAATTTATACACATGAGCAGGTATAATATCAATTTCTCTTTGTATTTTCTTTTATAGCATCATACATTCATTTCTATCATTACCAGCAAAATACACTGTATTTCATGAACTTGAAAAGTTATCATTGTTTGAAAGGTTTGTTTTGTTTCTCAAACACCCCCCCCCCCCCCCCATGGGGGCATGTATTTCTGTCAATAAAACTTATGTTTACCTAATTTATTTATTATTCAATAATGCCTCCAGCAGAATGCTGAGAAAATAATAATTTGAGGCTTGGAACGAAGCAAGTCATTTCAGAGAATTGCTGATACCGCTGGCAATTACGGTAAATTGAGCCCCAGGAAAGACTGCTCATAAATCTTTACGCTGGACTCTTTCTCTGTAAAGGTTCAGTTTCACCAGCTTTATTTCTCTGAAATCCAGCGCCATGATAGGCATTATATTCATGCACGTAAAGGCTAATGTATTGAACAAGAGTACATGCAACTTGTAAGAAAAGGGTCAGTACTACATCATCTGATATATTCACCTCAGAAGAGTGTTTTGGATTATAAACAAATAATATGAACAGAAGTCACTGACAATATTGCCAGCTTCCCATCAGAACCCCCCCCCTCCCCTACCCCTTGGTGACCTGGTTTAATCAAAGAACACTTGGAAAGTTCACCCAATGTAGTAGAACTATATTCATAAATGTTCAATGGTCAAAATTATTGTATCAGATATTTCCAGGTTGGCATCAGACTCTTTTCCAGTTCTTCTGGCCATTGACTTTTAGAGGTTGGATTATAGCAAACTTGCAGACAAAAGTTTGCTGACATGAAGAGAATCAGATGAGGAGAAGATGATTATAAACCGAAGCTGAAGTGGTTCTTATCTAGGTCATAACTTCTTACTCAACAATACACCTTTATGGTTAGAAACCATACAAACTTATTTGTAATGCAGTCCAGACAGCTTTCGAAAGCAATACACAAACAAGACTGTATGATCAGGTGATATAAAGTCCCTGCAAAAGTTTTCAGAAATGACTGAAATATCTTCATCCTTTGCTTGTCTGTATTTGTATTTAATTGTGTCCAATGAAAGATTATTCTTTTGAGATACTTGGCCTTTATTACCTCCAGAATACAGTTCACAGATTCACTTTCTCTATTGCCTGAAATGGCGTAAAAGCTTGCCAAAGACTTGCTGAATGAGAAGGCTTTCTTTCAAAGCAATCCAATCATTGCATCGTGATGTTTGGACTGGAGTGAACATGTCGGCCTACATGTACATAAAGCAAAATCTAATGTAACGGTACCTGCACCCAAGACTACTGAAGTACAATAACTGGTATCGGGTCAATGGAGTGGATACATACTTTGGGAAAGATTTGTTTTATGTACAATTTGAAAACATTTGGAAACTAGTCTAAAGCCATCCAAGACCAGTTTACCATCAATGAACATGTATATTTTCAAAACTTATTTCAAACCTCTATAAATAAACACCAATGTTCTTTCTCTACAAATGAAAATATGGAATACACCAATATATTATTGCATCCCTGTTAACACTTTGTTTCAGAGAAAAAAATGTGTCTTTCTTTCACATAAAATTGTTACGTCAGTGCTACAGACCACAAACTCAAAAGCATCTCTCCCTCTCTGGCATGAACTGGTCTAAATTTGACTCTCAAAATGAACCCCTGGCATTGTTAGCATACCAGAACTTACTCCGTTGTGCAACGCAATCTAACATACCTGAGTTAAACATTTCTTAGTACCCTATTAAATATTGCTAGTTTAGATTCGTTAGATGGACTGACCCAGTCTGAGGCTATTGTCAAATGATTTAATAAGAAACATTTCTAGATGCAATCACAACCAATCTATAGGCCTTTGTGCATGTTTTAGCCCTCTGGAAGTACACACTGAATTTGCGACACAAATTTGGAGTGCAGTTTTCAAGGAGGCAGAGGGGCCAATAATATATCTGATGACGCGATCATACTGTAATTAAAAAAGCATATGCCTTATTTAAAAGTCCTTATTGGAAAGTAGATATATTATGAAAAGTCAAATTCAGTTTATTTTAAGACTTATCTTTCTATACCCATCACATACCACTCATTCCTCATTTCAATATTAAGAATATCAGCAAAGGCTGCAATACTTTCCAGTATTCTGAAGGAAAAATATCACTTACATCTACATGTAGACCTTCTTTATAACTTCTGTGGCATCATTAAATTGTGAATTGAGAATAATGTTTACTTACTTCAAAGCATGACTGAATAGACTTTTCCTAGCCCTAGCCAAATTCATTAATATGTGTCATTAGCGTTAAATAAGTCATAATTTACTCTCTGGTTTTGTATACATTAGTATCATGTACTAAAATGGGTGACTTTCAATAGAATGAATACACTAAATGTCTGAAGATTTGTCCATACTTTAATCTGTTTACTAACCAAAATGAAGCTATGCATATTTAATATCTCAATTCCATAACTCCCACACAAAGCTGAAACAAGTGACCAGTACAAGATTGATCATTCAATTATAAAAATAAAAAAATTATTTTTGTAGAAAAATAAAAGTCTTACCTCAAGAAATATTGGAGGTGGTGGCTGCTCGGTTCCAAATCTTTCCATCAATTCCTCAATATTCTTCTTTTTCAACTCCATATGCATATGGATGACATTTAACTGTGATAAGAATGTGAAAAAAGAGTAAAAGAAAAGGGAAGAAGAATATGATGGAGAAGTAAGAGGGCAGAAGGAGATAGTAAAATGTAGAAAAACAAAATAAGAAAGAATTAACATGAATATCAGTTCAGAATACACCTACTATCACAAACATAAATATAGTTGATTGCATATATCTTTTAATTTTGTTTGATCAATTCTGAATTTTTGGTGAATCATAAATTTGTCTGTCTAAAGCTAGAGAATCAGTTATTGGTATTAACTTTTTATAGTATAGAATGTAAATCAAAGAACAATTCAGATATGAAAATTAATGATCAACACAAATGAAATATATATGGAGACAGGAAAAGGAATTAGAAACATAATATTGCTGCAAAAATAAAGAAATACAAGAAGTAGCAAGAAGGCAATATCAATGTTGATCAATTTGTATAATTCACGATAGTACATGTTTATGATAAATATTTCACAGGATTGCAGAGACTGAGCTGCAGGATTCTGAGATTAGTGTTCTAGATGTATTATTAATTTTGCAAATCATTTCAACAGTTTAAGCAACAAGTTATTTTTCACACTCAAATAATGACAGTGTTCCAACACATTATGAGACATAAAACAGACCACGGTATTTACCATTTTATTCTTCTCTTTAACATTACTGACAATTATCGACAGGTAAAATTATTCACATTGATCTGAAACCATGCACATTAGTATGCAAATTACATTTCTCTTCACAGAATACATGTAGATGGCTTCAGCGTGAGTGATCTTTATACTGTAGAAGCGATAGGGTTAATAATGAGGGGGGGGGGGGGAGGCACTTTGATGTAGAAGGTGATATATCGATCACTTATGAGTAACAATTCTGAAAATGTTAACAAATGGAGGAAATGGAACTTTTCCCTGTAAGCTAAACAAAAATAAAGATGTTTGATAATATATGGTGTCATGTGTGCCTGTTGGGAGCATCCTGGTAGTACCACTCATGCACTTTGCCGTCTTACCAGGGTACGGCTATCCTGCTCACAGCATTGTTTCGGCTTGGATCTCTTATTGCAAGGAAGTGACATCTCTTCCTGGTTGTACAACATGGGTTATGACCCCTCAAATAAATACCATGAAATCCCAGATAAGCGTCCTTTTAAACCCTCCAGCACGAGGCTAAATCCACACAAAATATCTAACTTGGTGCTATCCCACTCCAGGTTCAAGGGCGAAAGAGAATCAGAGATTGAGGTCGTGGAACTTTGAGGCAGACCTGGCGATATATCGTACGCTTGCTTGCTTGCTTGCTTGCTGCGATAGAATTAAGTCAAAGGTACATCTGGTCTCTGAGAATGATTGCGTATGTATACATGACCAGTGAGCTAATGATCCTGATTTGTGTTATGCTCTCATACTAGTTACTGATGGTATCCATTAATAGCGCACATATCAAGGTATAATGTTTCACAACTCATTCTACCCTTACTCGGGTTCATGCAGTTCTCTCTCCCTTTCTTTCTCTATCTCTCACTTCTCTCTCCCACACCCTCTTTCTCTCTCTCTCTCTGTCTCTCGTCATCAATCACCTGCACCCTCTCTCGCATTAGCCCCTTATTAAGATTGCCCCTCTTTTCTCTCTTCATTCAAATAATTCAGGCCTGTAGTATTTGGCCTATATCATTCCTTCCTCTTTGTCTATCAACTCTTCTCTTTACTTTGTCTCCGATCTACTCGTCTCTTCCTCTCTCTCTCTCTCTCTCTCTCTCTCTCTCTCTCTCTGAATTTCCTTTCTTCAGTCTCTCATGCCTGCCTGCCTGCCCCTACCTCACATGCCCCCTTTGCATTCCTCTACATAGCTTTATGCTCACTACCATTTGGCATCGCTCCAACTCTGCAAACGTGGATACAAACGTTTGGCATGGCACGATGGCTTCAGCGAAGTCACCGTCGTCGCCAAAACATACGACCTCTCCCGCTCCGTTCCAGTTATGCAATAGTAATGCTTGTTAATCGGTCAGACAACCGGTCGCCCTCTGTAGGGGAAACTGGCCATTAATTTTTGTTTGCAAAAATAACTTGCAAACAACTGCAACACTTCCGTGTCTGTAAACAAATAATTCATGTTTGTGAGTGCATTATTGAATATGCACTGCATGCAAATTAAGTCACAGTCGGATATGCATGGCTCCACACTAAGTTTTTTGGAAGATGTTCTGTATAGAACCTTTTAGAGGCGGAATTTATGGGCCACATGTTTGAATTTTACAATTTTAGGAATAAATGTGTCCTGGGCGTATTTTAGGTGTCAGTCCCTGGATAATGAACAAGACCGGTCAGGTCAAGTTCATTATCTGGCTCATTGTGACTTTACTGAGTGCATATCACTAATGCACATGCTTTTAAACATGGATCATTTGTTTTATAAAACAGGAAGTACGACATAAAGTTGAGAAATAGGCAACAAACGCCTAGTGTAGCACAGTCACGGAGGCAGCTATTTGCCTTATTCAATGACATTTGAAACTTTAATCAAACCTGCCTTAGTTGCCACCTCTCTACAGTGGCCAGTTACATGTATATATTGTTCCCTCTAGGAAGAAATGTGTGTTGTAGGACCTGTCTAGAAAGGCCACCTATATGTGTCTACAGTTTTGCTGTTTCCGTGTATTTCATAGCATCATAATTTTGCATACATGAAGGCATTTGGGAAAGTTTTAGCATGGAAGGCATGGTAAAAAAGAATGATGCATGGTCACGTATGGTCATTTGACCAAATAGACTCCTTGCATTCTAGAACCCATTTTTCATAAAAACTAAATGTTCCATGCCACATGATTTTGGAAATGCAATAAAATGTTTATGATATAGACCAAAGCAATGCTATTCTCTGTAGGTGAACTTAATGCACTTCATCCATAGATTGTCTATAATATATCTCGTAAATGACAGAGCAAAGCAACAATATATATTCTCTGAATTTTTGGTCTATCAACTATATGCAATTTTTTTCTCCTTCAAATTTTGGGAGTAGTGCTTAAATCTATTAATCAATTATTGCTGAATTGTTCTTAATCATACAGTACCTCTTCCATTATACATTTTCAATCTGTAAATTTTAACTACCAATATCACCTTTTTTTTTCCTTCTCTTTTTTTGTTGTTGTTGGGGGGGGGGGGGACCTTATCAAATCAAACTATTCTGTTTCTTCAAGAATCCTAGGACATTCAATTCACCATTCAACATTTGAAGGGCACATAATACAATGAGTGAGTCATTGGAGTCATAATACTGAATACAAAATGACTTTTATGTCTGAGCTAGTCAAGCTGCACAATGTTTTGAAAGGGCGGGGCTTAGCTATCATGACCTTTTTATTCTGGGGATTCACATGTCAATCAAAACTTCTATTGTGCCACGGTAGTCAAATTTCGTATTGTGAAAAGATCATGCTGGGAGATATCTACCGTATTCTGAAAAAGTAGCTATAAAACTGTATGCATTATCTTTTCAAATATCAGAGTTGTTTCTCTATAGATACAAATTTAATGATGACTTTTACTTCCTGTAGATCACATACAGGTAGTCAGCACTCTGCACACACATACATTATGGGATGAATGATTCCTTGAGTTAGCGCATCTATGACTGTGTTGATATGTATCAATAAAAGACTTGCTGTAGTAAAAGGTTAATGGAATAAAATTAAATTGTATCCCCTAACTACCGGTAGACATTCATACCCACCTTTCTTATGAGCTCTCTCTTCCCACCTCTAATTTCTAGTCTCTGTGTACTAAGACATTGCACAGAAAATCGTCAGAATGCCTGGACGCACGGTTGCCATGGATGTACAGTTGTATGACATCTTTCAGTTTTTACAAGGCTACACTCTATATTTGTAAGAATTTTTAATCCTGGGCAAATCATTAGTTGAGCAAATTAAACAATAATATCTTGAACAAAGCAAGCTCCAGATCATCTGCAAACATACAAAATAAATCTTCACACCATGGGACTTATCTCCAGATACCCATCCTTCTCATTAAAAGTTGATTCTTTAGTAGTTAGCTTAAGCCCAGTATATTTTTATCACTACCCATGAGTTTTAAATTGTTGTTATTCTCCAAACGTTGCGCTCTGTTTTTTGTCTCAAGAAAAGCTACCATTACCAATTTATCAACATAAAAAGGATGATCTTTTCAAAAATATAGATAAAAACTATACAATACTGCTTTTTTGAATAATATTTCTTAAGTATGTGAAAAAGAAGATTATTGAGATTTATTAAATAATACATCTTAGACCACACTGCTAGATGCACATTCAACATCAAAGGTATTTTTAATAACTTAGATATTTGGGGATGCAGAAAGCAAAAGGAAACAGAAATGCTTTCAAACATTCTTCTAAAATCTACTAGACAACAATAGGCCCAATAAATTAATAAAATATTATTCAGTCCCACATCAAGTGACAATCCTTGATCAGGCCCATAAATCTAGACCGGAGTATCGTCACTCTATCTTAGTTTCAAAAGTGTTGGGGAGTTGTGATGTCTGATTTTGCGCTATCTAATATTCTGATTAGGAATAAAGGCAAGCATAAGTTTAAATACCCAGGGTAGCTAGCTAGCTAGGTGCCATGGCAATATGTACATGTAGATTCATGGCTCCCCTGGATGCAAATACAAGAAACTAGGCTACCTTATAGTCTCGCGTCTTCAGACTTGATTCAATTTTTTGGTGGAATGTTTACATGTTGTAGACTTATAGGTACTCCATGTATTGTTTACATACATGTGGAAGGTTTTGAAAGAAGAGGCTACAATGTACACCAACACCATTTATACTGATAACCTGAAACTGCAACTTCGTCGGTAACATGTAACACATTTGGTAATATTCTCGCACTTCTACATTTCCACCAGTATATCTACAGCAGAAGTCTCAGACGTACACTATCTACAGGTACTTGTAGAAGTACACACAGGAATCCTCTATTACATTCCACACTTTTCATCACATACATTTTCCTGAATCACCTAAACACCCAAATATCACACGTAATGACACCCTGCACATGTCAACTAATTATGTCTAGAGTAAAGAGATTCTTTGTGTGACGAGATATCATGTTTGTTGCTACAGATGTACTGTACCATCGAATGTAATCAAGCATGAACTGCAAATACAAGATAATTCAGAATAAAATCCTTTGTATACAAATTTCTAATTGTCAATGTGTGTACATTCTGTGTATGCTTCATATCATTTTAAAGTTAACCTTGTGCACCTTCTCCTAAGTACTACCAAAATTGGCCTATCGCTTGTGACTGTGGAACTTGGAAGCTCACTTAACGATATTAAACAAGTTCATGTACGTGTATGCTGTAATTGATTGTGAATTTGAAGAAGAACAAAAATCTCAAAATCAAAATGTATTTTGTCTATCAAAAATAACGGGGCAGGATGTTCATATGATCAATATATTATAAACAAACATGTAACTCGTGTATTTTGTAATTGTGCTACACAGTGGGCCTCTTGTTTTGCCCCAAATGAGAGCACAAAACCTGAAAAGCAGCTGTGAAGTCAACTATTTAGCCTACATCACACATTCATCGAACTTGTGTTTATTGTAAGACAATTTCGTACAGACAGAGGCTTGATGGACCCTGGACAAAGGCAGACTAAAAACAGCTCAAGCAATGACGTCAGTGCCTCACAAGCACATCAGTTATTCAGTTAATATTGTCAACAACAAAGAAAAGAAGAAAAAAAATCAAGCAATCATGGAAAAACAAGTTAGACTGTTCTATGGTGCCTGTGTTTTTGTTCGTCTACATGTGTGGATACATAACGGCTCTGCTAATTGGTCATGGATTGGGAGTTACCTGCAAAGGCTGGAATTCCATCTTATCATAGCCCCATTGGGGATGCACACCAGGGTAGTATGGTGGAGTATCTATGACCCAAATCAAAGTGCCAAGTTCATGGCCATATATACCTGAACGCTCCAATCTGAGTTTATATGTACATTATTCAAGAGCAGAATCGGTATGCAACTATGCACCGATCATCTATAACTTTGCTTCAAGGTGAAACATATCTGTACATCTGTATAATGTACAATCATACATGTAGGCCTAGTATAACAATGACTTTAATTACGAGTGTGTCGGCCTATAATTAAAGGTGCTACTTAACTTTTGTTGGGCTATGACGAAATATCCCTTGAAAGTGTTTGGGATACAGCACATCAAATTAACCAACAAAAAAACTTCTTGTGATATATTCCTTAACTTAAAAAATAATGAAACAATCTTTGTGTATGATCTTCAATTTTTCCTTGAGGTGCTTCTAATTAACCAACTCAGAAAACAATGACCTTATTTGTGAAGGTATCATCGATCTTTTAAGCCAACCCTTTCTATTATTTTTCAAGCAGAATTTTGTTTATATTATGAATAAATTACTTTTAACTGTATATACAAAGGGGAAAAAACACAGGGCCAACAGTGTACATACAATAGTTATCATCCATTTTTAACATTTAGGTCTCCAATTAATAACAGTCATAAAGTCTGTTAATGCAAAGGGCTGCAATGTTGTATAAATCTGTGGCTGTAATCGTTGTAATCTTGACTGCAATGTTTTATAAATCTGACAATACAGGAAGATTATTTGTGCAGTGGTGTGTAGATTTGTTAAGTTCCACATTAATGTACATGCAGCTACTGTACAAACCAGAATACATGTCTAGTGCCTATCACAATATCACAAACATCATGATGTTCTTAGACTTGAAGGCAAGGCTGCACACTATGGAGTATACATGTACATGGACACACAGTATATCACAAACAGGAAAACAAGTGTGATTTGGGGGAGTTAGTAACTGCTCGTCATAGAGCAATGACAGTCTGGGGTAGCTTGCTAAATTGGATATCAGAGGCTGGCAATTTTGGGACTGTCTCGGCACTATAAATAGTACATCTGCAATTTTTTTCAGGTCACTGCATTAGTGCAGCTATGAAGCTTGGAGTCTTAAAACACAAGGTCAACCTAGAAAGAGAAGGTTATGCACAGTCTCTACAGGAATCTTTATACATACTGCTTCTCAATATTCAACAAGGTTTCTGCATTGTACAACATGCATGCTATTATATTTGTACTGCTTTTTTTCTTCAATAATCCCCTTGCCCAGTATTTCCACCATATTCTCACAACAAATTTTATTGTATCTGACTGCATGAATCATCTGTATTTGGACTACTGGTAAGTTCTGCCAATTGAAAGATTTTTAAAAGTTTTTTTAATTTTTTTTTTAATTGTAAGGATCTGCAATATGTGTCAAAATTCATACAATTCTTTAATTTGAATCTTTGAAAATAAATGATGAGATTAAAATATTCATTTATTTTAAAAACAAGGGGGGGGGGGGGGGGGGTTCTTGAAGTGGATCCAACCATCTATTATCTCCAGCACCTCTACAAGCGGATGACCTCGTGAGTTCATCCAGGTCAGTAGGATGGAAACATTAACCCTGCTTGAGGTGAAGGTCAAGCCTCAAAGGAAAGCCTTTTGAGCCCCACTACCATGTCATGTAGCTTACCAACACAAATGTGGTATGTGTGGTATGCCATCAACTACTATGACCCCTCTACGTCATCTACATATATCGATATAGTCTTGCTTGACAATTTTAATTATTTTCATTTAACTCAGATTTTTAGACAAATTATCACTTCACAAAATGAGCATTTAAGCAAAACTTCTACTACCGGTATATGCTAAAAAAGAATGCGTTCTGTTTCAGACTTTCAGTCCAGATATAAAAGCTAGTATGTTCACGTAATAGTACCACTTCGCTGTGCACTAAGTTCAACTTCTCAAACCCAATTCAAGACGGTTCCAATTTATAGCGCTTTAGCGTCTTTGGAGGAAAGCGCTTCATAAGCACAGTTTTTATCTTTATTATTATTATTATGGTTGGCTTAATTTTCTGTAATTAAACAAATACAATCTGGCATATCTGCACTACTTGATGAGATTACAGACCACAATATTCTCTCCAAGAGATTTAACAGTATGACATTTCGGCAGGTCATGACCTTTTACGTGTGCACATGTACAGTGTACAGGTATGCCTACACTGTACATGGGTCAATGGTAGTATGACATTTCGGCAGGTCATGCTCTATTAAGTAAATAGAAATCTTTGGTGTTTTTGGTACGGCATTAAGAACTTTAAAGAATAAATTAGCTGTTTTCCTCTGCTATGGAAAATGTACTATAATTGTTTTAACGAAAATAAAAATTTTCACACAAAAAGAAAGAGGTAACCCCCATAGTCCATACATAGATACGCATTTAGTGCACCTTCAGTTCATACTACAAAACAAAGGACTACCACTAGTACCAGGTATACTAAATGTAATATGAGCCATCTAAAATTACAAATTGAAAACAAGAAGAAAGACACAAGAGATTCAACACGATGATGAAATACATTAAGATGGACATGTGTAGGCCTAATGTACTTGATGTAGGCATACCTGTACACTGTACATGTGCACACGTAAAAGGTCATGAAAGGACACTTGCACACATGCATTGTACTCTGAAAGGGCTTGGTATTTCAGCTTGAAAGATCTCATAAAACCCTCCTGGACATTGTTCCCCAGGGGCGTGTTGCATTGACCTTAAAAAATGGGGTAAAGGTGCTAATCTGGAGTATGCAGAGGTGACACACAAAAAATAGGGTGTTACACATAACGGTCCCAAAGAATGTGCGGTATGCATCAGCAGCTACACAAGGTATACTGTAACAAGGCACTGGATTTATATTGTGTGTACATGTACATCATATTGTAGATCATACAAATACATATCCATTGTAGTACAGTCATGTAAATTCAGTTTCACAAGTATTCAAGAACTCTTAAAGTTACAGCATTTCAGTAATACTTTTTAAAGTATTTGTGATTTGTGATTTTTTACATTTCAAATATGAAAATGAAATGAAAGATGGATCGTGAAGAGTACATGTACAGATGAACATGTACTAGGGCTGTGACGTGTAGTCGAATGCTCGAGTACCCGCACGGGTGACAACTACTCGGGTACGAAAAATCGTACCCGAATATTCGGCCGGAAAAAAAAAAAAAAAAAAAAAAAAAAAAAAACTCTGTCCAGGCCGACGCTTACCCGTGCCTGGGTGAGCGGCGGCCGCTGGCATGGTGCCGTCGGTAAAAATGTTTCCAAACTCAAGCACTGTCAACTCAGCACTCAGAAATTGGGACCAAATGTCTGGATTTCTGTTTGGACTTGGAGGAAAATGGATTATTCTGCTATCTTTGATTTTTAAAACAGCATTGTTTACTGTTATTATTATTATTAAATCGGCGCCTTCACCTGCAACTCGAAGTAAAATTGCATGCGTTTTCCGCGACAGAACTGAGATACTGCTTCAGTGGTATGGTGGTGGCAAAAAAAAAAATCAAAAAAATTCAAAAAAAACATGGCGTCCGATTATTCGAGTATTCGCTTGTAAGCCTGGGAGTGTACTCTGGTACCTCATTACACTGTTGTGCACAGCTTTAATATTTACATATAGTCCTAATTGTAGAAACACACGTACAGCCTTTGTTTAATAATTGTAGTTGTAAGTATATGTAACATGCTCAAAAAACATAAATCAGGATAAACCAATTTTTCATAAATTAAAAAAACTTGGTACGAATAATTTAAATTTAAATTTAACTGGACATGCAGGAACAAATAACAAGAAAACATTTGTAAATATACTCATTAAAGAAAAGTCAATTGCAAAGCCAGAGTAAATTATAAGTTAAAAAGATAATGAATTATAATGGTTGTCTACAGACTACCATGTTTATGCTCATGTTAGCCTACATTTCAGCCTGTACATGTAGCTGGCACAAAGAAGTAGAAAATCAATAGAAACCCACGTAATTTGAGAAAGTGTTTATGTTAGCATATCACTTTACATGGAAATCTTGAACTTCATTTGACCTGAACTGGTCCCTGGTCATTGACACTTCCCTAGTCAGATAAAAAAAGTACTGAAGTAGGCCTTTTCCATGTTTAGCAGTTAGGCAAAATGAGGTCATAAAGTTAGGCATAATATGTTTGAATTGGACTGATGATTGCATTGGTGTGTACACACATGTATTGTACATGTACTCAAATATGATGAACGGTGCATTCATCTGGAGAACTTGATTAATTCTCCCTCCTTAAAACACTGCAATAAATCCTACAGCATGGATATCCAGGTTTCTATCAGACAGGTCAGGTATGCCTACCGGTACATGTATTTACTGTAAGCCTACAAAATATAAATGGTACACGTAACAATTATGCTCACTATTCAATAACTTAGTAGAAAGTATTCAATGGCATATCCTGAAGTGAATAAGCTTGGACTAAGCCATAAAACTTCAAATATTGTTTCTTCATTATACATGTAGAAATCGTTTGGCATACAGTGTGTAAACACGATGAACATCTGACGAGCAGACGGTTATATGTCTGTGCCTACAGCTGGGAAGGGGGCAAGTGGACCCTGACAGACTAAGAGAGATTTGCTGCTGGCTTAACATGTCGCCAGCCTGCTCCTACTAGGGGTGTTAAAAGGGGGTCACTGGCTGATCAGGGATGATCTGTCTTAATGAGAGCACACAGGATCTTGGAAGGGGGGAGAACTAACTGTAAGCGACTCCAGAGTTTTTTTCATTGCTATTTGAACTCTTCATCCAGTTACTTAATGCAAGTCATACAGTGATACACATCGCATGTCAGCAGGCATACATGTACAGTGTACACGTATGTAATGAGGGCCTTCTGGATTTAAAGTCGCATTAACAAGTCTCGTCTCTAAACCACACCCATTGCTACTAAATTTATACGTCTTTTTTACATTGCCTTTAAGCAAAAAGAAATGTACATAATTCAAAAACTGAAATTATGGTGGGTAGGCCTTTGTGTACATTAGTACTAATGTACTTACATGTAATACCTACTTTTTGGACTTTTTAGGTGTACACATGTACTGTACATGTATGAATGCATTGTTGATTTGTCATGCTACCAAGGCTGCACAAGAAAAGTTTAAAAGACGTACCCAATTTCACATTTTGTTTGGATTATACATGTAAGCCTTTAAAGGCAAATACATGTAGATGAAATATCACTAAAAAGTACATTTACTCGACAACGAATGTGCTGGCCTAAGTGTTCTGTTCAGACCTAAAAATATAATTCTCGCTTTTATAAAATATAATCCCTAGGGCATTTTACGTTGCAGAAAAATCAATATGAGAAAACTTTTTTTTGTGTGGATATACCATAAAAATTGTCTGTCTTTGCTCATTCTGTGTTATTCGTGACTTGCGTGACTTGTGTGACTTTGCCACTTGTCGCTGCTCTGCATGTGTTAGCATGGTAGCAAGAAGAGTCACATGACAAAAAAAATTAAAATATTTCACCTGTGTTTTGAACGTGAGCATTTACACTCAAAACGGTGGAGTTTCGGCCGGCGTTTTAAGAAATACAAATTCAAGATGTGTTTTCTTTTTTTAATTTGGGTTTTTTGTTGTGTTTATGGGAGGCAACTTCCGACATAACTCCGGAATGTGAGAAAGATCAATGTTCCTTGCTTGCAGTGTAAACGCAGCTTATGTTGAGCCAGCAGTGTCAGTGCGACCCACCATCGCTGATAGTCGCATAGAGACAATCATTAGGAATGTCTGGGTGGACCATGTATTAGTATCATGTGGATTTCCACCCACTTCCCTTTATACAAAAATCATTATCTTTAGTGCAAATAAAACAAAGGCACATCACAGGTGTTGCAGTATATAAATACACATGTAATGTACATTTACATGGAAGCTCTGTACAGTGTAGGGTATGGCAACAATATATGACTCAACCTTAAAATATCTAACATGAAACAAGCGAAGTCTATGAAATAATTGTATCCTAAATTGTATCCTATAATGTACGTAATGTAAAATATATTAGAAGTTTCAATTGCAAAATTAAATTTTGAAACTTTAATTCTCATAAAATTACATACTTGTATTAACAACAATTACAGAAAACACATAAACAAACTGTTTGCAAAATTAAGAAATAACAAGATCAACATAAACAACAAAGAACACGGCTATAATTTATGACATTTGCAATCTATAAATAATGACAAAAATTCAATCATAATTCCCAAATATAGATACTGCATGTAAAACTGCTAAGTTAAAAATACAATCTTTAGGATACAATTTTACAAATACATTTGTAGATGGATACAAAGCATGAACTCTTCTTGTCCAATAAGGTAATTAATAAATCACAAACTCCAAACAACAAAATTGATGACCAATCAAAATGGGCTACAAAAAGTGGGCACATGTCCATTTTGCCTTTACACAAACAGCAAAAATGCTCATGTACATGTACATGTAGGTATACATGTACATGTAGTCATGTACAAGTGCTTTTGACAGAAATCACTTTAAATCTTTGTAGTATGAGCTAAAAAAAATAATTTAATTATCCTTCAATAGCACACAAAGAAACTTCATTCGAACAATTATTCACACTACTCTACAATGGCAATGATTGTGCTATTTCCTAAAATGGAATTTCTTTATCCAAGTTTTCTGTATCCTGCATTTATCTTATTACATTTATTATCTTGGTCAATGATGAAGTGTTTGGCCAGTAAACAACGCCTCTCCATTACAGACACACAAAAAGAAATACCGGGCAATGTGAAAGAAAAGAATGTCTAAACCACATTCCAGCTGCTGCTACAAGATCTGATCTGCCGCCATTTTCAGACAAAGTTTTTTCATTTGCCATGACTAACCAGAGAGCACTTTTGGGAGACAAAGGGGAGAAAATGAAAGTAGAAGTTGACCGCTCAAGCCAAAAATGGCTTTAAAGAATGAGAAGACTTAAAAATCTACTAGTGTGTGTGTGTCTGTATTTGTGCACGTGTGTAGACATCTGTATCCAATGAAAACGAAAGTCTATTGTACTCAAAATAATCATACTACACTGTACATCAAAATTCAAATATTGGTATTCTTATTTTTTTAAAGTAAAATGGAGTGTATGTCAATTAAAACTGTATATTTTCCTGTTGAGAAATTCAACTTAAATGATAACTCTCTGTAAAAGCACACAAGTTGAATACCTTCCTAATTTTACGCAGTGATATTAGCCAATCAAGCTCGTAATCAAAGTAATACCCCCCCCCCAAAAAAAAAAAAAAAAAAAAAAAAAAAAATTACTGTTGCATACACTGTACATGTACAATGGAATTTTGTATGGACCACAATAATATGCACAAAATATTAGTCATACATTCACATGCTTTCTTGTATTTGCTGGCTAACTTTTCCTTCTTCTTCACCAAAGCCTCTTTTAGGAATATTTGTAGAAATATTATTTGCATAAAGGTATTATGTATTTTTTGTTTCTCAATACTATTACCCCAGGTATCTCTGCTTCTCCTGATCAACATGTCCATGTACAGTATACTGGTCAACAAAATCATACCTTGATTCCAATTCTAACATTGGTAAACTTCAAAGAATAGTCGGTTCTAAGTCAACTTATATGTACATGTACAGTACTACCAGTAATCCTATGAGGTATATTTTGACAACCATTATGAGATCGATATACCCAAAACATGCTACACAGACAAAAGGACAAAATAAAGAGAGGTGCATCTTCTAAGAGACATAGACACTTGTCTATATACATGTAGTTATTGCAAAAAAGTTATTGCAAGAAAGACTGTGAATGCAGTTGAACGCACTGACCATCATGCTTAGATCAGAAAGTGTGGAAAAGCTTTGCAAGTCCCACATTGACCTGTACAGCCATATCAAGACACTAGACATCATACCTATTAGTGTTGTAACATCACGGATATCTCAAATTCCGTTTAACCGCCAGTCAAAACCAGACGGTTTTCGGTTAAACGTTTAAAAAAAAAAAAAAATCTAATTTTTTTTATAATTTGTGTTATTAATTGGAAAATCAAAAGAAATCACATTATTAACAAATAATGTATATTATCTTAGCTCGGTTGACCGTCTGCTCAAGCTTTTGCTTATAACGGCGACCTTCTGCTGTCTTTCTTTATACACGCAATGGCCCAACGTATAGATTTACTCTTACTCATGTATTATATATTTGTTTCTATATTTTGTATATTGTTTGCATACCTTATGTTTTATATAATTATCCATATTTGTTGTATAACTGATTTGTTTGATTGCAGAAAATAAAGTCTTTGAAATTGAAAAAAAAAATAAATAATTAGAAACAAAATCATTGAACAAAAGCGGAGACTTTACTGTTGGGCATGCTTTGGAACAATGACTGGGTTCACTTTGTTTATGAAGCTAATGAATCTAGTACGCACGTGTATTCATGTATATAGCTCACGATCGTGATATTGCAGAGGTCAGGATTTGGGATTTAAATGGCACCAGTGAAGTATTGTGTATGTATTTCAAGGCTGGCCTGGGAACTAGTTTTACGAGTCAACTTCTCAATCTACAATCTTGCAATTGATTGTTATTGTGTAGATTGTTGCTCTGCAATTCAACAGTCAGGGCTGACTTATGATGACTAAAATGTCGCCCAAACTTGTTTTTGTTCAGTGATTTTGTTTCTAATTATGTACATTATTATTTTTTAAATTTTTATTTTTTAATTAAAAAACACAGGAAAACGAAACCGTCCAATTGAAAACAGATAGTGCCATGGACGGTCGGATACCGGTCGGATACCGGACGGTTAAACGTTTGACTACAGCACTAATCCTTATCATGAAGGAACAGGAACCAAGAGCTTTTCACTTGAAGTCAGTTGACCGCACTGACCAGTGATCAACTGACAGTGATGATTGGATCTGAAAGTGGGGTAAAGCTCTGCAAGTCCCACATTGACCTGTACAGCCATATCAAGACACTAGACATCTTCCTTGTCATCAAGGAACAGGAACCAAGAGCTTTTCCTCAAGGACTTCATGATGCCTGAATTCCTGTTGTAGCCTGGAACTGTAAATCTTGATGCTATGTGGATCCTATCGGATTTGACTGGGTCCATTATATGAGGGGAAGTGGGTGGGGGGGGGGGGTTCAATTTGTAGAACAACAAAAGGGTAGGGGGCAGTGTCATTTGTCTAATGTTATGATAGGTACGGCTGCAACCCTAAAGGTCATCTATGTGCCTGAAGTTACTACTTATAGATGGGGAGTTTTCCACTTCCAGGGTGTACCGAGTCATTTGCATGCATATTGATTTCCTAGGAATATGATTTTGGACATTTTTGAAAATCTGTAAATGAATAGGACCAAGGGTCAATTTATTTTTAAAAGCTGCCCCTTGCCTACATGTATGGGGATTTAACCAGAACAAGGGGCAATTTCTGAAGAACCAGGGGCAATTTTCCAAAAACAGATAATGACAACTAATTACACAAGTTATTTACGGTAAGTTTAAAAAAACAATGTTAATTTCATAATGCGAATATGATCAATGTTCACAAACCTTCCGCCACACTCTCAGCAAACACAAACGGTCTATGGTGGGAAGCTAATGGGCTGGCAGTTTGCCAGTGAGATTACTGCTACTAGATCTGCTGCACGCAAAATTACCGGGACTCGAAAGGTTCGCGGTGGGAAGCTCGCCGGCTAGATTTTTGACAAAACAACGTTAGATCGGCTGCTAGCAAAATGAAAGCATGAACGATCAAGAACATCGTAGGTTATTGAGAGTCTATTTGAGATGATATGATAAATTAGACCAACAAACAAACCTCGATAGATCTGTAATGACTATACAAATGCCAGTTTATTTTTCCATTTGACAATGCATATTGTCTGCGCAAGCCTGATGCTTCGCTTCTGTCAGTCTTTCACTGTGCCCCCATCCCCCCCCCCCCCCCCCCCTCAATGGAGAAAGGAAGGAAGGAAGGTGAAAAGAGTATCTCCCTCATATATGGTATTTATTTATTTATTTTTAAAATCCTTCAAGCCATTTGGCTAATCAAGAGTCAATGCAAATGAATCGGGAGCACTTGTGGGCGAAAAGGGCAATTAGATTTCTGTATATGTGCAGAAGCGCCATCTAGTGTTGCATTTTGACGTCATACAATTGCGCCTTGCCGTCTAGTTTTAGATGAATTACGGGCGCAATTGGTGACTTTTTGAGTGCAAATTTGCGCCCTGGGCCGGCTTATTTCAAGGCTTGTACAGGTGGATTAAAACAATAAGTTAGGTCTTGAGTTTCCTATTTTATGTTTCTTGTGATGGCCCTTTTTATTTTGCACAATTAGTAAATGACCTACAAGTCACTGCAAGAGAACCTTTCACTACATGTATACATGTATATGGTGTCACTGGGCCCCATTCAAGCTAATGATAATTTACATGAATCGATAAATGAAATACCCATCACAAGTACTGGGAACCTCGTCCCACTGCCTTTTGGTAATTCATTATAAATATTTTTTTAAAACTCAGGAAATGGCATCATGGTCATGCTGTGTTCATCTGATGTGATCATGTTCAAAGAATTTTTCTGTGTACATGAATGTATCAAGTTTTTCAGACATGCAATTTTTAATTGTGTAAATGATCAGTGACACACTCACTACTGGTATGTTAACTTCTGGTCACTTGCCTGTTAATTGGTCATTTTCGTAATGTAATTCAAATTGAATGCAAAAATCTTTAAGTGCCTTGTTATAAATGATTTCATTCACCTGTTACAAGTACAGTTAAACCTGTCTATAGCGTCTTTTACTGTTCTGTGGCTCAGTCGAGCGAAAACGAGGCAGAAAGCTAGTCGATAAATCTAGCAATGCAAGTTTATTTTAAGGCGTTTAAAAATTAAATTAACAAAGATTGGTTTGGTTTTAGTCAAAAGAAAAATACAAAATGATTTTACATATTTTTATTTCTTTGAAATTGTCCAGCCCAGGCGGGGAAGGACCTTTATTTTGCTGCGAGGTGCAGTTGAAGGCGCCGATTTGTGCATGTGAACTTGTCACAAATAATGGTTGTTTTTACAATTAAGGATGACAGACAGAAACCCTGACATTGGCAGCTAGTTTGGTTCTAGTTTCAGAGTGGTGAGTGAGTCGACACCCTGTGTATGATTGAGCTAGAAGACACTTTGGCACTAGTTCAGAATCATATCCAGACTTTGACCTGTAACTCTGGCGTAGAGATACCCTACTTAAACATACCAAATATCAAGTAAATATTCATCAAATGTGCAAATAATGGTAATGATTTAATGTTGACTTGTTGTTAAATGTTTCTTACCTGTTTTGTGTCAATTTTCTTCTTTTTGGGGGAGAATTTTTCAGAAAAAACATTGATATTAGTATACACTTTTTAACAGATTTCACTGCAAATCGCTGAACAATACAAGTGCATACCGATGGTGGTGGGTTGCGGGCGGGCGCACGCCTGTGTGAAGTTTATCTTTGGTCTCAGATCCCCATTACGGTAGATAGCTTCACACAGGCGCGCGCCCGCCCGCAACCCATCACCGGTATGCACTTGTATTGTGCAGCGGTTTGCCATGACACCTAAAGAAAATTGAAACAAAACAGGTAAGAAACATAATTTAACAACTTTTAAATCATGACCATTATTTGGACATTTGATGAATATTTACTTGATAATAATAATTGGTATGTTTTAGTAGGGTATCTCCATGCCAGATCGGTCACGGGTCAAAGTCTGGATATGATTCTAAACTAGCGCTGACACTTTTACTCACGGCGCCAAGCCAGTGCTCTAATGCTCTTTCGAGTTTCGGGCACGGGTGAGCATCGACGATTCGGGATCCCGTTTCAATTAAAATATGAAAAGTTAAAATTTAACGGGACGGTTCCAAGACAAGATTTCAAATCTAGTCTCTAGACAATAACACTGCCCATAAAACTAGTCTGACTCAACAAAAAAAACATCCATTCCGGGACAAACGCCAGCATAATTAAGTCAGCTGGCATCGGCTCACCCGGTCCGGAAAGGGCTTCAATACCGAGCCGGGCCGTGGCCGTGAGGGCCCGGGATCGTGATGATGATGATCGCACAGCTCAGTCACTCACATCACACTCACAGTCACTCGGGTCACTCACAGCTACACAGAATGGAATGAAAAACGGAACCGACACCTGCTTCAACAACTACTAAACAAGACATAAAAACAAGTGAAACGAAAAGAAAGTGAGAGGCTTACCTGCTCTGTTTTCGTTCTGTCCCCCATGTTGAAATAATCCGAGTGGCCATTGTCACAGCTGGGACTTTCACTCGCAAATTGCCCAGCCGAATAAGAAGCAGGGAATTCACTGCTGCTGGTCGCCATCTTTCTGAAGGGTTACTTGGTCACGTGACAAGTAGTCGCAGAGTTCGTCAAATGATCTGTATCTAGCTATAGCTAGCTAGCTGTAGCTGTACGTGTTGAATCGGCTACATTTACCAGGCACAGCTCAGAAGCCATATAGCTCCATAAATTTACTTGTACTTGTATGTAGGGGGATGCCAGCGGTATTTTAAAGTGTTTAGAGTAGATTTTGTTAGGTGAATACTTAATGAAAAGTGATTTAAAACTCAAATTCAAAGTATATTACATGTACTAATGTGAGATAAAAAAAATATGTCATCCCAGTTTCACATGCCTGGTTTTATGTCTTTAATTTCTCAATCTCCCCTTGATTTTTTACTCTTAACTCCTCAAGTTTAAGAATATGCAGTCACTAAAAAGCTGCAGTGCCACATTTTTAACCTAAGAGAGAAATAGAGAGGGAGAGGGAGAGACATAAAGAGAGAGAGAGAGAGAGAGAGAGAGAGAGGGGGAAAGAGAGAAGGGGAGGGCTAGAGAGAGGGAGAGAGATGAGAGAGAGAGAGTGACAGATAAATAGAAGAGAGAGAGAGAGAGAGAGAGAGAGAGAGAGAGAGAGAGAGAGAGAGAGCGAGAGAGAGAGAGAGAGAGAGAGAGAGAGAGAGAGAGAGAGAGAGAGTGTGTCCTCGTAAAACATGCTACTAAGTAGTCTACTTCCTACAAAATAAAGCACTCTTCAGAGAATCCCCGACTCTCAGACACCTATGGTGATTTATATCAACATGTTTATAATATACACCCTCTCATTCAAGAAACACACCAACATAAACATAAACATCATGTATGCAAATCTGAAGGTTCATTATCTACTTTCTTTGAGGCCACTCAAAAAATTTCATTCATTCAAACAATCTTTCAACATAACATCACCGATAAGCTTTCGTCTACATGGTTGGAAACAAGAAATGACTCTATTCTTCAACTTTGCGCTTTAAATCTGTATCAGTTAATATACAAATGTTTTTGTTGTTGATTATTACACTATATACATCTAGAACCATCATCATAATGATACAGTGTACCGACAGATTACAAGATAACTAGTCTAACTTGGTCTGCTGCAATGAAAGTGTGTCAATGGCTCCAAATGAAGGTCAATACAAGCCTCGACATCGTAACAGGTATGAAGATGATAATCCAAGGAAATCCCGCAGTTGGTATTCATAAAAGCGGACTACTTTATTCCTCCCGTTTATGGAGCGCCAGGTGTCAACTTCTCATTACATCAAGTTATCAGAATTTCATTATTTTCTCATTGTCATCTTTATTTGCTGCTACATAAGTTATTTATGACTTGATTTATCTTGCTTATCTTGTCACAGAATTACGCTTTTTGTTTTAAAGACCAAAAGAGAGAGCTTGCTTGACAAGTGGCACTCCATAAATCAATGAATTAACGGGAAAGTTAAGCCAGGCGTGACTCTATGAATATGATCCTATGAACACAAGCAGACGGACAAACACATAGCTCTGGTACAGCAGTACATTTGTAAACAAACCATTATAAAGAAAGACACTGAACTCAAAGATTAATTTTTCTCTCAATAATTCATCTTTTTAATTGGCAATGACCATCAACTTCTTTTGCACAGATGGCTAGAGGCCCCAAAACATCTTCCAACAATCTTCATCAATTACTTTCAAGTTTCCCTTGAATACAAGTCTGTGAAAACAATCCTTGTCTTTTTACACACACTCATATTTTCCACAATTCCTGAACAAAGAACAATAAATCCATTCAACACATTGAACCGTTCCCCCACATAATACAATCGCATCAGGAAATATGTTGAGAACATAATGATATGATGCAATAAAGTTATTGCTTCAAATGCATATATCATTCCTTAGTTTAAGTTCGTTAATCAAATACTATATTGTTTTTAATCTCATTTTATAGCAAGAATTTAAACTTTTTTGTATACATAACAAAAAGAAATCAAGCCCTTCACAGCTTTTATACCGTCAAAAACATTAATCATATGATATCAAGAACAATACAAGTATTTCAAGTCATCTCAGAATAACCCACTATCTTGTCTATTCCTCGTAGAAATGTACAATTCATAGTTGACAAATTATCTATTATACAAAGACATATCTAAATTGTTCTCAACAATAAGTATGACTGATAAACACTACACCCATGGAGAAATACTGGTATACAGAACTTATAATATGAACATCATAGGAAAAAAAACCTCCTCAACTTTGTCAAAACCTATCATTTCATAAACTACATATATTTCCTGTCAGGTCATAGATAATTCTTGATATTAGATGCTGCTTATAACATGGCATAGTCAAAGAAAGTCGTAAAGAGAAATAAAACATGCAATATAAGTAATCAAACCACATTACTGGCAATTTCAAGAGCTCAGCTTGCAACTTTATTTGAACAGAAGTGCTTTAAAAAGACCACACAGTTATACTGGCCTAAAACATGTCTTGTTTAATACTCTTACTTCGTCATGACAACATCTCATTATAATTTCTCAGATAGAAAAAAATAAATTACATGTACACGTCACCTTTTATCTTTTATTGTTTACTTGAGCATAAAATTCCTCCGACAAAATTAATTGGCCTTCATGGTGATAACAATCATAATCTATCAGGACTGTGTCACGCACATGTCTACGTGACTGGTATGTATGTTAACATGTATGTACATGTTGAATAGTAATTTTGATGATGGAATCCCCCAGTTTTTGATTTTGCTGCCTTGAGCTGAAGTGGGAATCCTTATAGTGTATGCAGACTTGCAAATAGTTTTTTTTTTAATTAGTGATTTTTGCAAGTGTATAAAGACAAGTTTTGGTTTTGGTTTTGATTTTGATTCTTTCTGAAAAATGAGCCTTTTAACATCCTCTAAAAAACCTCGTTAAAACAGATCTGCTCAAGAAATTCTAAAGTAATCATGTCCCATTTTATAGTTTTCAGAAATTTCAGGTCAAAGTCATGGATTTTTTAAGACTTAGTAAACTAAAATTGAGCTTGACAACCTGTCATACTAGGAAAAAAAACAGCAGCTAACAGGTAAGATTCATTTCCGCATACATTACCTACATAACTGGCCAAGTGAAATGAGAGCTCTTAATTTCCAGTCCAGTCCATATTTTAAACAAGTTTTTGTAACTTTAAATGCATAGTCGATACCTTGCATTAATCATCATCTCACATGAAACAAGTTTAATGAGATGAACGGAAGCACCTTTAAGGATACCTAGACTCTAGACCCTGCTTGATGCTAGCTAGCTCTCAACACTGACTCACTACCAATCAGCAACACATGTAAACTATTTGAATGTTAATACCTCACGATTGATAAATGAACAGGTATCCTCTACAACACGTTATGGATCTTTCCTCGTATTTCTGTTTTACCGTAATACAAGCTATCAAACTTACATTTGAAAAACAAAATGGAACACAAGAGGCTGTAATGGATATGCAAGTGGAAAGCCTCGGTTAATAGCATATCAAACACACCAAACTTTAACCATGAAACGGGTTTCTAACTAAAAAAAATGCAATATTTTCATCACTGTCAAGTTGTATCAGAGCTCTCTTGCAATAATTCAGTCAAGGACAACATGTTATGATGCAGATTAAGTACAAATGATGCTGCCACTATTAAACAGCAAGTATATTGATGATATTAATTCTTCCATTTGTAATACACCGAACTATATGGCCACCTCGGCCTATATAATGGTATGTTGTATATAAGGTATAAAATTCAAAGTTAAGAAAGATATATATGGACATACTAGTGGCTCTTATAATATCCCTATCAAAAACAAAAAAAATCCCAAAAACTTTATTTAAATCTTCCTTCAAATATATATTCAATGTTAATAACACAGTAATCTCTGGCATAAACTCTTCCTCCTTACACTGGGAAAAAAAAATGTTTACATATATATAATTTCATCAGAAAAAAAAGTCATAGATAAATGTCTTCCAGCATCCAACATCTCTGTGGATTCTAGGCAAGCCCAAATCCTTCAGTGCACTCTTCAATAGCCAAGAGGAGCATTCGACGAAGCTTGTCATACGTCTCATAGGCTGGCAAGTCTAACTGGTTGAAGCTGTACAAGAAAAGGAGAGTCACATCATCAAGAACATTGAAAGGCAATATCACAAATCAGTTTAAATTGGTATTTCTGGTTGAAATAAGAATATGTCATGTTTGAATACTGGTAAGGTATCTGTCTGCTGGGCTAAAATTCTGTGGTATAAAGACAAATAATCGCAAGATCCTTAAAGAAATACAGTTCTACTCATTTTCTTCACATTGCTAAAGTGAATGAGGAAACAATAATATAAAGGGATCCTGGCCATCATAAAGCAATACCCTGGTTATTATTGTTAATTTTGTAAAATGATCTTTCTTAAGTAGTTACAGTGTTAATTTTGAGCTGGTATCGTATTTCTAAAAGCATGAATAGATATTGTCGATGTTGATAGCAAGTTTTACACTTCGTAATAAAAAGAACATCTGATTTATAAACAGATATCTTTGACACATGTCATAACTACATCTTCACAAGTAAGGCTCGCTCAGACATGACGCAGCAAAACCATAGCATTTTTTAATTTGTTATGATGGCGTAAACAGACCTGCCAACCTCTGGAGTTCAAAAACTGTATTCTTTAATCCCAAAAGTTGTATTTTACTGACAAAAGTTGTATTCTTAAAAATGAACACGGACTGTTACGCGGATCAATGCCTCTTACAGTTCCTACATACAGGAAGAAATTTCTTAAAGGATCGTTGGTTGAATATGCATGATTTTGTCACGATTGGTGCGTTCGATTAACCAATGAACATCCCCAAATTGCCGATGTGAGATGCTTGTAGGATACTTTATAGGACAGAATGGGCATTTTGCCATTGAAAATGGCACACACACACACAAAAATCATATTTTATTGAGGAAAATCGTACTGTCGTATTTGCTTCTAAAAATGGTACTAAATACGACTAAATCGTACTGGTTGGCAGGTCTGCGTGCAATGTAGTATGCTTCACATTTCTGTATCTTATAACACAGAGCTCGGTGAATATTCCCAAGTCCTTTGTTGCATGCAGTTGCCATTCATTTACATTTTTTTACAAACTGTGGCGGCGTTTTTTAGCGGCGGTTTACCGTGCCTTATCTGAACGAACCTTTATAGTCATCACAATACAACCTTCCGAGTGCTTACCATGTATGAGCAGTTGGCAGTCTATCTGTAGACCTGTCATCGCGATGGATCTGGAATTTCTGAGGTCCGTTCATGCCTTCCAGTGATGCAAACCCTTGGAGGGGCACCTTGGATGTTCCAGTCACAAACTGGACAAACTTGGCCCTTGTGGCTTGATCAAAGGAGCGTAGCGCTCTCCAGAACCACTGGATCTGAAGTTGGAAGGGAGTAATCGTTTATATTTAATTTGTGTGTAATATGTATTTTGTCTTTACTATTTTACATGAGCTATCTTGCTTTCTAGGTTTCCAAGTTTTCATAAATGAGATGGAAGTAAAGCTGATAGAACATATCTTTGTTCTTATTCACAATGTATAAGTGACCTAGTATCATACCTCACAGTTGTTGGGAGGAAGCATGTATCATTTAATAATAATAATAATAATAACCTTGGCTTCTATAGTGCATTTCATCTTTGGAGAAAATAACAATGTGCTTTACAATATGATAACAACAAAATTACTTCCAAGAAACGTATTATGTTTACTATCATTCCACTTTTAAAGATTGTTTTCCTCTTATTCATATCGTAAAGGAAATTATAAAATATCCTAGAGGTAGAAGTTTCCACACAGACTGTGAAAATATGATAAGAAGCCCAACAAAAACAAAGATTCCAAAGTTACCTGCAGAGAGTTGCTCTGATACTTGTGGTACTCTGTGTTGGCTTTGAGATCATCCACATCAATGGTAGGCAGCCCAGCAATCAGCAGCTCAAGCTCCTGCTCATTGAAGATACCAATCAGCTTCTTAGGGATAATGTCATAGAAGCCTTCTAGGAAGCTATCGATCTGCTTGCGGATGGCTGACGTCATCTTCATCTGACATACAAGGTGTACGTACTCCTGTTTGTTGTCCTCGGTCACAATCAGATTGCTGCCGTTGGGCTTCAGGTCTCTCGCTTCTGTCACTCCAAACTCTTCAATCTGTAAGGAGTATATTCAAAGTCAACATCAAAATGTTGTATTGATCATGCACAAAATAATTGTTAAGAGGATAACAAATAATTAAATCCAACATTAATTCATGACATAATTTCAAAATCCTAAAGCTTCAGTAGCAATGTCTTGAGTTATGTAAGCTGGAAAGTTTATATTTTATCGTTAGTATAAGTTCTATTATGTAGTATCATTTTATTGTTTTTGCACCACAGCTCTTTTTAAATGTACATTTAGTTTACCAGAGGTAAATCACTCCACAATCCCATTTTCCATATTTCTTCCCTGTGAAATCCATCTACTGTCAGTGGAATAATACATAAATATGAACTTTCTCTGTTTGTTGTATGAAGACAGTTCTGTGACTCATGCTCTCGCAAAATTTGCTTTGGAGTCAATTTCCAACATTAATTGATTGCCTGCCCTGGGGCCCGTTTCATAAAACTTTGTATCTAAAACAAATTTCTATGACAAATTTGCTCTCAGCCAATCAGATGCCATAATTTCAGTAGCTTGTAACTTGTTACTGATATCAAGTTTTATGAAACAGGGTCCTGGAATTTCAACCCTGGAAAATACATTACACCTAACCCGAACCCAAACTCTCAAACTAACCCAACCCGAGTGCAACCATAAGACTAGAGGAGAAAACAGACACATACCTCAGTACTGAAGGTCAGATCATAACCAAGTTCAGAGACATCATGCTCCAACAGGAATACAAGTCCTTGGTAGAAAGCATAGTCTTCACTCTCCATGTCAGTGTATCTGGGGGAGGAAATAAATTGGATTACAATGAGATTAGATATTTAGAAATGTTGATCACCACTTTGTTATTTATATCAAAAGGGTTAACAACCTGTCTATTTTGATAGGTTAACAGCATATTAATATGACTGATCACATTACTTAAAAGAGACAAATCAAAATCCTGTACTGTATTTCATGAAATTGAGTGATATTGACTACTATCACTTCTTTCGATCCATCACGTTGTTTAGCGTGGACAAAAATAACATTTTGATCCTTTTCCATTTTAACAGAAGAACATAAATAAAAAGAATTCCACATAATGTGGTTCTTTGAGTCAGTGTGGCGTAGTTAAACTAGGAAGAAAATACCAATGTCCAAAACTTAGCTTCTGTAGACCACACGTATAGAAAGGTAAACAGACTGATGCTTTGCTTTAGTTGTGTATTTTATATTGCACTCACCAAGAAGCCATGGGTTAATCAGAATGAACACAAGGTTTTTCAATGGTGCTAATCAAGGAAACAGATTGAGAACTAAAATTCTAAATGTATATCCATGTATGGTAACTAGAAAGTTCATACATAACCGCTTGGTTCTTGAAATAACGTGATCACAAGCTATTTTTGCATACATAATGAGCCCTATGACCTTTGTGCTTTTGACTCCAAAAAATGATCAGTTCATTTGCTGTGCAAGATACATACATGACCCTAGTTTGGCGGGAATCCACCAATTGGTTCTTGAGATAACGCGATCAACAGAACGTGATGTACGGAAGGACAACCTGAAAACATAATGCCTCCTGCTACTTTGTAGCGGAGGCATACAAATTAACAGGTAGAAAAAACCTGATAGATCTCAACATGAATGTTCCTAGAGAGGAAGATAAGTAGAGCAAGGAATGGAATCTTACTTGACTGGCTTCCCAAGGATATGCTTGTAGAAGGAGCGAGAGAAGTAGCACTCCAGAAGCTTGTTGTCATAGATGGCTTTAGCCATGATGCGGCCCACAAACTTGAAGTAGCTGAGATGGTTGGAGTTGCAGTGGGACGATGGGTTGGGGATGTAGGTTACTCTGTCTCCGGGTGAGGTACGGAAGAGGGCATACATCTGGTTGAAGATCTCCCTGTAAAGAAGAGAATCAAATAGTATTGCAAATCTTTGATTCAAATAAATGATTTGGATAATGAGAATCATTAATAACTATTTCTTCTTGTTTCCATACATGACATTGTCTCATGTGATTGATTAAAACAGTGTTGAAACGAACTTGAAAAAAACTACATACGTGCTGTGCATGTGCAGCATGAAGCCTAAGAAATTAAAATGGGAAGGATTAAGGGTTTGAACTCTGGCCATTGCCTCAAACGAGCACCCCCCCCCCCCCATTGATAACAAAACAAAATGAACAAAAGGACTCACTTTGAGATAATGAGATACCACTCCCTGAGCAGTCCTCCAGCATCCTGGCCTTCTTCTCCCTCAAAGACCACATAGAAGCGGTTCTTCCACTGCTCCGGGGTACGACGGTGCAACTCACGATACGAGTCCTCAAACACATGCTCCCTTCTCACATGGATAGCCATGTCTTCTCGCCGCATTCCTTCGTCACCTCGCTCCATCTCCTGACGGAAGTAACGTCTCTTGACGTCGAAGTCGAGGATGCGTACGTGGTTGACGAGCACGGAGAAAGGCCCCTCGGAGAGATGGATGGTAGATTGGCGAAGGATCTGGTTCAGCACGTTGCGATGTTTCTCTACAAAATATGAAATGGTATAAATTGCTATTAAAATACACAAAGGTACACACAAGTCCCGTTGAAGTAGCATTAAACATATTTTAAACAGTATATATATTTTTTTTACATATCCCCATTTTTCTGCCAGACAATATTGCTTATAATAACTGTTCAGAGCACTTCAGCATTTTGTTTTCATAACTTTTTTGGGGGGAAACAGTGTATTTCCAAAAATTTGTGTGCTTTGCACAGAAAGATAATGTCAATGTGATGAATATCTCACCTGCAAATGTTAAGAACTTCTGTATATCACACGGCATGTTAGGAGTAACGATGGACGTGACTGAGCTCTCCCTGGCAAAGAATCCTGCAGTATTTGGCATGGGTGAGATGGGACCCATGTCGGAGGCACTACTGGTGAGCCCTTCTCTATGAAGGGCCTGTGAGGATGAGGAGGCAGAGGGTTGAGAGGATTCGGGTGCAGCGGCGGCGGATGCCTTGCCGGCATCCTTGTCAGAGGCATGGACGAGGAAAAAGGCCTCTACAGCAGGTTGTAGGACAAGCACTGCATGGGTGTCTGGTGTGAGGGAGAGCTCTGTAAGACATGTGCTAAGGGTGTCCCACAGCTCCTCCAGGCCTAGGAGGTCACTCAGCTGAGGACCATCGTCATCATCCTGTAGAAAATGAATTTGGTGTTAAGAATGAACATGTTTAATGTAACACAACACAACACAACACAAAAGTTACCACAACTGTCATCTATAAAGGAATAAAGAAGGGAAATTTTACAGTTTGAAAGGTAGATGGAAATCTTCAGCAAAGATTTACAGTATAATGATTTACTTTAATGACAGAACAAATGGATTGTCTGTATCTGTATAACATATCCACGTTTTGGATTGACCCTAAGAAAGGAATGTAGTTACAAATTCACACATGCCTATCCAACCACATTAATGTTTGCATCCTATCGGTTACCAGTTTAACACCTGTGTGGAGAGTGGCAAATGTAGACTAATGTCTTACCCAAGGACATTAGTGGCATGGCGGGACTCCAACTGTGAACCATGTGATCCACTGTCCTGTGACTTATCTACTGGACCACAACACCTCTACATCAAACATCCTTTATTGGACCTGTTCAATCATGAGAATAAGTAAGTTCACAATTATTTTACAGAAAAACATCTTACCTCATGTTTCTGACTGGACGTGGTGCTGGTTGATGCTTGTCGCTCCAGTTGTCGTGCTCCCACCCCTTCTGGCAGTTGAACAACAGAGTCTACCTCCATGGGTGTTTCTGCAGGTGCAGAGGGAGTGCGTCCAGGATTCACCACCTCTCCAGTGTCAGTGACTGTGGATGAGGCGACAGGTGGTGGCTGTTCCGTGACTGGTGTGGTGTTGGCTGTGCCTGATGGCGTGCTAGCAGCTGAGCTTGTCTCTGCACCAGATGCCTATTGTGCCAGATAGATTAATCCGAATGGAATAAGTTATGTCATTAAAATGGAAAAATGGCATTTGTATTTATTCTTCACTCCAATTACTGGCGCTAATCATTTCATCTATTTAACATTATAAATAACATAGTTGACACTTTTTCCTCACAAACACATTTCATCTTTATAAATAAAATGTTTGAGATATCAAAGACTATTATTCTTCATTACAGGATTTTAAAAAAAATTGCTGTTTACATCTAATACTGCAAAATTCCATGACAAGGACCAACTCTTCCTCAGGCCAAGTACGAGAATGAGAGAAAGAGAGAGAGAGAGAGAGAGAGAGAGAGAGAGAGAGAGAGAGAAGAGGAGAGAAGAGAAGAGATGAGATGAACTCACCCCTTGTGATGTCTGGCTGTTCTGTCTGTCAGTCTGTCTGCTACTCGCTGGGACTGTGCTGCGTCTACTCATCATCTGCATCAGCTCTGTAGCATTGGTTTCCAGGGCAGCTACAGCAGCAGCAATGTTAGGACCACCCACTGTTAGAAAAGTACAAATTCATTCTAGTGAAGCAAGTACTCTAGAAATCAAGTAAAATTGTCTTATAATTGCTATATGCCCTGTCATTTGTTATACCTCCCCCCTAAATACAGCAATAAGAAGTCAGACAGGACAGAAATCACGGTATCATTTTTACAAAGCCGTCCTGTGCAGGTTTGCCAACATTTCTTTGAACCCCATGTATCAAGATTAACATTTCAATGGGATAACATAAACATTAGTTTAGTTGACCATGTAAGGGGTAATAACCATAAAAATGTCTCGCAATAGTCTTTAAAAGTTGATGGTTCAATAATAATTCAGGATAGGTATCTATTGAGAACACATGGCTTGCCTACGCTATCGCTACTTACATCTCTGAATATCAGCAACCCGCTTAGCCTTCTTGGCGACCTCTCGCAGCTGGATGATGACCTTGAGCATCCTCAGCAGGAAGTTCTGGTTTGAAGTCTTGCCCGTAAAGAGTCCCATGGATTGCAACCGAAGCTCAAAGCCGGTTCTCTTGGCGCCTGTGGTAGGGGCATTGATAACAATACTTGTGCTGGGGCTGTAGCGATCTGTGATGTAGCCCTGAAGGGCTGAGACAGTCGAGGAGGTACCAGAGGCCGAGTTGGTATTGCTATCGTCTGGATCTTCGGGGGATGTGTCTGTCTGGAGCTGTCTTGCTCGGTAATCCTGGACCTCACGATGGAGCTTCAAAATATCTCTGTGGTTTGTAAGAACAATGATGATATCAATTAGTCCTATTTAACACCAAGTAGAAAATATGATCACCATGTAACATATAGATTTTTAGCAATGGCCTAAATGGGGTTCAAATAACTAACGTTGTTATGTTGTTTAACTTCCGATGCACATCAGCAAAAATGAAACCAACAACAAAAGTCATGATAACCGCATTACTAAAGATCTTTCTTACCTGCAGAGCGTCTGGCCAAGTTCTTGTGCTCCTCGGAGTAAGAGTCTCAGGACAGCTTCCCTAGTGGTAGAGTGACCCCTAGATAACTGCATCAACATTGTGGTAGCATCCTCAAGACCATCTTCTGAACAGGTATGTGCTGTCAACACCTAAGTAACAGGTGATAAAAACAAGTGAGGGATGTTCACATCATTTTGAAATTTTTTTGGTGAACAAAACTTGCTTCCAAACTAATAAAGATTGTACTAATATTGTTTCTCTAAACTTGATTATATGGATAACATATTTTTGGTTTGGATGAATACAAGTCACATCCCGGATACATCAGAAAAACCAAGACGTTTGATAGGAAATGGTTACACTTGGTCCAAAGTAAGTGTCTTGCAGCATCCAAGGTGCATGATTTCACGGGGGAGGGGGGGGGGGGGGGGGGGATAAAGCAGATTTGGAAATTGAAGTGCTTTCAGAGAAAATTTATCCTTGGCATCGTTTTCTGAAACCCCCCATGTTTGGCATAAGCACAAGGGTATTTTAGAAAGACTGTAGTATTGACTGCGAGTATAGAGCGGAAAGAAACATACCTCAACAGCTAACTGGAGGAGGTTTTCATCTACCAATGTCTTCTCAGGGACCGGAGGTTCTGTCTTACTGCTTGATGACTCTTCCTCATTGACACTCTGTGTACTTGGAAGCTCTGTAAATTTAAGAACATCATAAAAGGTATATCATTGCAGCTTCATTTCTCTGTCAGTTGTGCTCCCAAAAAGAAATACTATTCTGCATCTAGTCTTGTAAGAATTAAGCATTTAGCTACCTCTCAAAACATTTTAACACTAAATCAGACATTTCAGCTCCTGCTGTCATCATCTTTCAAAGATATTTGATACGAGTAGTCAAATAATTACTCATTGACTTATATACTGACAGGTTAAAGATTTTTGAATGCTATGGAGTTATTTATCGAAGAAAACAACAAAAATGTGCCTTTCATACAATGGGTCGGACATTTTTGAACCTGTAAATCTTACAACTTGTAGCGAGGTAAACCTACCTTGTGAGGCAGTATCCATGGGACTACCTACAGGAGGAGTGATGGCTGAACTACTGGTGTCCTCACTGGCGGCTTGTCCTCTGCTTGACTGGTCACCACAAGAGGGCGCTGCTACAGCCAAGATAGACGAGGATCGATTTGATGAGCTTCTGACCGCATCTGACAGGTATGAGTTTGGTCTCCGTATGACACCAGACTGCAAAAGAAGAGAAATATTGGATGTTAATCAAAGAAAAACAGAAGTTTCATTGTATGTCCCAAAAAATAATTGCACTATTTGATTCTACAAGAGACTCTACTTTACTGTCGCTGTCGGTGGGTACAAAGAAAGCATTTCTCCTATAATTCACGAAATCTGCTTAAGATGTGGGCAAGAATACGGCATTAACAAGCATTGTAATGATGTACTACAAAAATACAATATGTAACTTTAACTGTATCAGGTTTTCTATATAAAACAAGATAGGGTATTACGTCCACCACGTTTTCCTGAACTGAAAGTGTATTAGATGAACTGTAACTCACCTGCAGACTGCTGATCTTATCCTTGTCTCCATCTGGTAAGGAGCTGGTTACCATGGACAGCAGATGTAGGAGCTTGTCAGTGAGAGCTGTACTACGCTTCACCACAGGGTGCGACAGCATAGCCATCAGTTTGGAAAGAGCTGAATTACTAGTATCTGGGTCCTGGCCTTCCTTTGCTGCAGGAACCGTTGAAGGCCGGGATGTCACTTTGCCTTTCCTGCCCTGACTGGTGTTGTCCAGTCGTACCAGAAGGTCCCAGAAGTCCAATTCTATTTTGTTACTAGCTTTGGAATCACCCTGACTTGCACTTGTCTTTGCTTCCTCACCCATTTCTTGACTGGAAGTGAGCGTTGACTTACGTTCATTGTTGCTAGAGGCACTACTACTCATATTTGATAAACCAGGAATCCCTGAGAAGTCTTTGAGAGAGTCTTTCTTGCTCGCTATGGGAATAAATTGGTATGGAAACTCCTTGGCTAGAGCAAGGAGAGCGTCCATGACATGTCTGCACACCATTGGTGCTACTTGCGGGTGTATGCAAACTAGAGAACCTTGCTTGTCAGAGCTCTTTTTGCTGGACCTTTGCACCTTGAAGACACTAGCACGGCATCCTAAGGCAGCGTCCATGCTGATTGAGAGCCAGGAAGGCTGCTGATAAGCCTTTCCTGAACCAGAGTCCATCTTCTGCAGGGGCATCATATCTGCTTCGGCACTTGCTACCTTGCCATCACCTTGTGTCTTACAGGCCTTGGTGCGCTCCATGATGCTGAGTAAAGCCTGAAGGATCCACTGCCTTGTAGGCTGATGGAAGCTCAGGTTACGAAGCACTCGTAGCAGACGTACCAGATTAAGCTTGGGTTCATTGACAAATAGGAGTACCAGAAGGCAGGTCAGAGCCTCAAGGTCCACCAGCTGTCTGCCCTGGTTCTGAGTGATTGAACTAAACACTCCTTGCTGTCTGGAGTGACTGCCGCCTCGATTGGAACCACTACCTCCCCAACCCCATGACTGGCCTGTTTGACGGGGTACAGACAAACGATAGTAGTTCATTCCATGCCCCAATCGACCTTGCAAACCTGTGTCAAGAAGAAGAAAATTCACTTTATAAGATACTATAGTTTACATATAACTCCAACAGTCAATTTTTTAAATCGCACATGTATTTCTAAAGCAATTGTTATATTTAGTTCAAATAAAATCATAAATCAAAAGATAACGAATGCAAATATTCCTCAAATGAATGCGTATTTGGTGCTGCTTCATCAGGCAACCCTGGATATCAATTCCCTCAATCATGACCCCTAATGACTGGTCTCATGCAGTTTTTAGGTTGGTGTCGGTTGGGAATGTAATATCAGGATGGACTTGTGTCCCACCATGGTAGCTTGATGGGACAACCTACTAGTCCGCTACCCTGTAAAGCACCTGAATAGCGGAGGATAGCACTCAGCATACCAGTCTCCCTCAGCAGTCGATCCTGCATGAGCTGACGATGTCTCAGGACGCGGTCCAGTCGGAGAGCCTGGGCTTCAGCAGCGATGTCAGCAGGAAGAACTGCAAGCACACTATCGTCCATGTCGGCAAGGACTGTCTGACGGAGTCCAGGGGGCAGGTTCTGGATGAAGGCTGCAGGGTCCACTGGTTCAGCGGGTACAACAGGAGCGGATGTGCTACTCTGGGCAGCCAGGGTGTGACGTTGCTGTTCAGCTCGTTCTTGTGCAAGTACCTATCAAGAAAAGTTAACAGTTCAGTTATATTTCCACTTGAAAGTGATGTGGTTGAATGTTTTGCAATGCTAACTTCACATAGTTCAACGCATGTAATTACTGAACAAATGTAATAGAAAAAGTGGCCCTTCCTCTCCACTTTATACAATCATTTGATTGTCTCTGTCTCTGTACTTTGTTTATACTAACAACTGCTTCAAAAGGAAATTTCTCTTGAAGTTATTCACGCTCTATAACATCTGCTTCACTTAAACTATGTCAACTACTTCAAGCACCATCATCATTGACATTAATATATTGTCAATACCACAATCACAATTATTATTCTCTATGTATGATATCTATTGTCAACAAATGTAATAAAGGGCAACGGTGAAAAGAACCTCATCAGAAACAAAAAAATTAAAGATAAGTCTTACCTCTTCTTGTATATGTGGTGGCAGAGCAGCTAAGAACTCGGGGTTCACCTGACTAAGTGAAATTGCAGGTTCGCCTGGAGCTGATGGAGGGGTAGATGCTGCTTGTGTGGCAGCCTGATGAGGGGCATTGCGTATACCCAGGTGTTCCTGGAGGACTTCTTGCCTGATGTTCTCTGGTAGAGCAGCAAGGAACGATGGATCTACACCCTCTGGTAGACCACTGACCCCTGGAATTGATGAAGAGGTAAAATATGGACTCAAATGATAAAGATTGGGCAAACTGTAAACATAAACAAATTTGTTTGCTTAATTTTCTCACCAGTGGGACACAAACCAAAAATAATTTAAGATTATTTGGTACATGTCCACCATAGAAAGCGTTAAAATGATTTCCAATCATGTTTTCATAATTGTTGAAAGCAATCAGTAACATTAATCTGTTACAAAATAAAATATATTTTTCTCACATTCGATGGATCATGCACATTTCTCTGTTTATCTTGGGGGGAGGGTAACTGTTTGGAGAAAACTATCAAAACAGATAAAATTTGAATATCTAATAAATTGATTTATCTGCCATAGGCTGTGGAAATTTAAAAGTATGCACAAAATTACAAATTCTCAAATGACTGGAACTCAGCACAATACAGTGATTGATGGTTTTCATCAGGAAAGTGTTACATAACAAAATGAAAAATATATTCTTACCAGATATGTTCCCAGGTGTCTCTGTGTGATCGGGTCTGTTAGCTGATGTAGCAGACCTGAGAAAAGATTTTTAAAAATTGATGATTTAAGAATGTATGTATGTCTTGTATGTATTAAAATATATGCTGTATGAAATGATTTGCAATGAGAAAAACCTATAAAATTAAAATTACATATGGGCATGTTTTCTTACAAAGGTCTGATATCAAATATACATGTTTATGAGCTGTAGCTTGCATGAGGTTTCTTTTCTAGCCTACTCGCAAAAAGCTGGACACGGAGAACTACAAGGATTATTATTGACATGGTTTCTGCACAATAATGCGCAATCCAAGTGGCATGTTGTATATCACTCATGTCAATATTGCTGTCATGCTCCTGGTGCTCCAATACCATAGCCACTGCAGTAGCTGCACAGACCAATATGAAGTGTTCTGGCATATCAGGTACCCATTTCCACCTCAGTAAAGAGTGACAAATTTAGATTTATGTCTTGCCAAAGTACATATGTGCTGGGCTGAGATATGAAGCCTAAACCTCTTGATTGAAAGTGAATGGACCACTTCATCACATGACATACATGATGTATCAATGAGCACAGGGTACTTATTTGAACAAACAACCAGGGGAGTGTTTCACAAAGATCCTAAGTTGAACTTATCTCTAAGTTGGATTTAACAATTATGGAAAGCCATTGTCATCTATGAAAATCTTATGTAAAAGTTATGTTAAAAGGCATAAAATGTTGATTCAAATTATTCATATTTTCTATTATCATGGAAGATTTCATGTTCTTGATGAGGAATTTACTAAGATACTTGATTTTTGCTTTTGAATATATTTCATTATAAGGCTACAGATGGCTCTCCATAATATTTAAGTCCAACTTAGAGCTAAGTTTGACTTGTAATCTTTGTGAAACACCCCCCAGGAAATGAAAATAGATTTCTTTTCTTCAATTTGAAGTAATTTGATTTGGGATATACTTGAAATGTGGGCACGTCTCGTAGCCACCACTCCACCACAGAGGGCAGTGTGAGGTTTGAGCGTAATGAAACATACCATTTACTCTAGCACATCATACAAGCCCCCTACCTATGGTGTCAATCAGGTAGTGGGTCTGCTCAAACAGTGCCATGGGAAATAAGAATAGTTGGGGAATAAATGCGACTTACATTGTGATGCTACTGCTAACAATTGGACTTGATGAACCTTGTGGATTTGGCACAGATGCTGAAAGGGAGAGAAAATTGTGATTTTCATTTAGCCAGAAGAACATAACAATTAACAACTGAACCCTTTTACTTCTAGCTAGCATCAGAACACAAAAATTATGAAATTACAATCATTCATGTTCGGTTAAGTAGTATCACACAATGTAATTATACATTTAACATTTGATTTCTATGCTATGGATTTCTCCTGCCATAATGTGAATTTTATCAAGTTTGGCTAGTAATTTTTTCTCCTTGAAATAGATACATGTACCTTCATCTTATTTTTTGTCAAATTAAATAACAAAGATTCGAATAGTGAAATCATTGTTAATAACTGATCATAAAAATGTGACCACAGAAGGGGTGAACCCTTTAGCAACTAAACCGCCCGAAAAAGACCCTCCTTTTACACACTGAACCGCCCATCCGTTTTCAACGCGCTGTTGTATCCCTCTATGGGGTCTACCATGAATGTGTTATCCGTGCGCAATCCTTACTACGTCTACAATAAGATTCTGCATAGAAAAATGGCGCATGTTTCATATTGTTCAGAACGATGTCAAAGTGAGAGCAATATTACAACATCTTCCAGTGAGTAATAGGCCATTTTTACAAAATCCCTAGTTGCTAATGGGTTAATCATTCAAATGGCATGAAGGAGAGAAATGTCTTACGTAAGGGTACTTCCATCATGTCTGATTCGATGAGTGAAGCAAAGATGGAGGTGGTTGGCCTGGAGGTCTGCCAAGGAGGGGCTTGGGCTGATGATAAAAGGGATGAGGATGATGATGATGATGCAATGGCTGACAATGCTGAAGCCATGGTAGGGGTTGCAGCGATGGTGGACATGGTGGTTAGTGTGGCTGTGGCAGCAGCGGTGATGTTGGTGGAAGTGGTGGTGATAGTGGTAGTAGTGGTTGCATTGGATTGAGTGGCATCACCTGATGATGGATGAGTTGCCGGTATTAATTGGGGGAATAGACCCCATGGCTGGGAGGCTAGGATGTGAGTGAAGAGTGCACATGATATGACAGATTATAGTTTGCTCCTTCAGAGCATTTATCATTATTTCATCAATTCAATCTTGCAATAAGTTGTTACAAATAATGTGTCACAGACTTACATCATGATATGCTTTCCCCTTTTCAATAGGGGCATACAGATGACAGCATTTATAATTTAACAGTTTGCAAAGAATTATGTATACTGAATTTATTGATCTGCAGAATTATTTCCTGAAAAACTCAAATGAAGGGTATATACTAGTAAACTCATGAGTAAAGTTATTTTAGGTTAATATCATGTATTAAGCTCTGCTAACGGCTCTGAACCTCCTTCTCAAAATCTGGTACTTGACTGAATGATCTTGATGTTCTATCGGGAAACCTATATTAGTTAACATGTCAAGCCAAGCAGTATGATAAATGATGGACATACATACATCTGCTATGGTTATGCAAGCACATAAAGAATTAGAGCACATGTATACACAGGCATGACAATCGTACCTGATACCGTTGAAGTTGGGGTTGGTGAGTTTGCCGTCACTGTTACGAGCTGTGGCACACGTGTCAGTCCAGGTTGAAGTGGTGCTGAAGATCTATATGATCAAATAAGAAGAAAAAACAAAATGAAGAAACGGAGCTATTAAGTAAAATGCACTTCTACATATGCAGACCAGTAACACAATGAACAGATCCAATACAACCTAATGTGATTCTAAACCTGGGTTTCATAATTACTACGAGTCCTATTCTACATAAATTACTCAATAAATTGTAAATATATCGTCTGCTTGGAGCAAGAGGGGCATTTCATTTTGCAAAGAGTTAATGCCCTTCTGGCCTTAAACAAAAGATATATATATACATATATATCCAAAACTTAGCTTCTGTAGACCACACGTAAAGAATGGTAAACAGACTGTTGCTTTGTTTTGGTTGAGATTTGATATGGCACCACTAAGAAGCCTTGAATCTTGCAAAACAGACAGAAGGTTTTTCAATGGTGCATAGTGATGTCCTTCAAGCTGAATATGACATGATGATGATTGCACTTTGATATTCCTAGCAGAGTTCCCTAATGGAAACTTGTGATACCAACAGCACTCCATTTTCAATTGTCCTTGCATAACACATTGTCATATAAATTGAACTGTTTTAATTTTTTTTTAAAGACCATCAATGCTACTGGGCCAGAAGGGATTAGACCACACAGCAAGGTCACTGACAGGTGGCTATCTCATTAACTCAGCTCTCAACTAAAGCCTTGGTCACAAATGCCATTACGAACTGCTACGAACGCCGTACGAACGATTTTTAGACAATGGAAAAACAGGGAGATTCGTACCAAATTATCGTTTGTACGAACCTTTGTGACCGTAGCATAACATAAGAAAAAGATGATCATGGGGGACCAACAGGCACCAATTGGGGAGGTTTTCTATATAGAGGGAGCAAGTAGCTACAAGTAGGACAGTGGGGCTTTATAACATAAAATGGGAGTACCAATGCAGCAAAATGCTGTCTCTACCATCTCTGGAGAGGGAATGAATAGCAATAAAACCTCTGTAATACCTTGATTCCATGCTACTTAAAAGAGAGGATGCGGCCACTGACAGGGCAGTGTCAGTTGGAGTGGCAGCCATGTCTGAAGCAGCGGTAGTGGTGACAGCAGTTGTAGTGGATGTTGTAATGGTGTTGGTTAGAGCTGCTGCCGATAGGGCAGAAGAGATGGCACTGCCAAGGGCGGACTCGGCAACACTTGCGACAAGTTGACCCATATCTGTGGCAAATGCAATTATGATTTTCAGTTTATTACATATATTCAAACTAAAAAGGGATGTGTTTAAGTGGAAGAAGAAGAGGCCAGAGAGGACGAAGGAAGAAAAGAGAGAGGGGTTCACTGGAATTCTCTGTTTATTGCAACACCCTAAAAAATATTAAAACATATATTGCATTGGAAATACACTGTAGGTAAGAAAGCAGGAGCTAGATGCAGCAGAAAAATGCAAATTGAAAGTTGCAGAGTTACACCAGATTTCTTCCAAATGACTACTAAATTAGAAAAATGTCAATTTGAGCTTCGGAATAAATGGGGGCCTCACAATGAGTTACAGAATGCACATTCACAATACAAACAACATGTCTCAAATGGATAACAAAGTGAAAGACCTTCAACTGTGACATAAAGAATCGTTCTAAACAAGAATGCTTGTAAACATTCTTTTGTCGAGTTGTGGTGATATTATTTGTTCAAAACTTAGCTTCTGTAGACCACACGTAAAGAAAGGTAAACAGACTGTTGCTTTGTTTTGGTTGAGATTTTGATATGGCACCACTAAGAAGCCTTGAATCTTGGAAAACAAATAAAAGGTTTTTCAATGGTGCACAGTGATATCTTTACTGTACTCATCATTATACTTGGATTTATAATTTAAAGTTGAAATGATATTGATTTGTTTCCCAATTGCGTTCTTGCCGTAACTGACACTTGTTTGGTTTCCTAGTATTAAGGCGTTGTACTTCCAAGCACTTTGAAAAGGAGGGAGGGATAATCCTTAGTTAACATATACAAATATATATATAATATATAAAAAAAAAACACAGTTTGAGCTTTAAAATAAAAAGGGACCTGACAATAAGTTACAGAATGCACTTCCACAGTACAAACAACATGTTTTAAATGGATCACAAAGTGAAAGAAAATCTTATTGTGTATGAAGACTATCTTACCTATCCCTGATCTGGGTGGCTGTGAAGGAGCTGTTGTTGATAGATTTGTAGCCGTTTCTGCTTCCTTGGGCTGATCACTGCTTTCACCAACCTACAAAAAACATGATTAATTTATTTATGATTTCTTCATTTAGTGTTTCAAGCAAATAGTAACAAACAGTTCAATTTCAATTCATTTTTTCATATTACTAAAAGAAAACAACAATCTTTAATACTATTTCAGAAACAACATTTTTCAAAATATGCAAACTCAAGGAGACCTTTCGTCCATCTCTCAAAAACATAAAAAACAGCAATCTGCTCTTTTTGGAGATTAATTATGATAACAAAGCATCCAGCATATCAATAAGGTTAAAAGTTTCATGGTAGCTTCAATATCAAATATTGAATAAGTTAGAAACTTAAGATGAAGTTGAAACAAAATTGCCAATTTACTTATCAGCAGGAATGTCATAATTTACAATTTTGCAGACATACCTCCATATTTTCTTCCTTCTCTTTGCTTTCCTCCTCTGACTTTGCAACCCCAGCCTTTGCTTCTGTTGCTTTCCTAGCTTCCTCTGCAGCCTTCTTCAATTCTTCTTCAGCTTTCTTCTTGGCCTCATCCTCTACCTTCTTCTTGGCGTCTTCCTCTGCCTGTTTCTTTCTCTTTTCTTTTCGTTCTGTCAGCTCTTCGTCACGATGCTTCTCCAGAACACTAATGATTTCAGGTTTGAGGGCTGAATGGCCAAAAAAGACAATTCTCATAAATTCACTCAATCTATACGATACAATCCCCAATAGTTCATGATAGAAAGGAAAGACCTTCAACTGTAACATAAAGAATTGTTCTGAACAAGAATGCTTGTAAATATTTTCAAAATCAATTCTCATGTCGGGTTGTGGTGATATTTTTTGTTCAAAGCTTCTGTAGACCACACGTAAAGAAAGGTAAACAGACTGTTGCTTTGTTTTGGTTGAGATTTTGATATGGCACCACTAAGAAGCCTTGAATCTTGGAAAACAAATAAAAGGTTTTTCAATGGTGCATAATGATATCTTTACTGAACTCATCTTTATACTTGGATTTATAATTAAAACTTATTTCCCAACTGCATTCTTGCTGTAAATGACAGTCGTTTACTTTTCTAGTATATAGGCATTGATACTCCAAGCATTTTGGTGTTTTGACAAGTGAAAAGAAACATTTTGAAAAAGGAGGGAGGATATTCCTCCGTTATACCAGGAATAAATCACATCAATCCCACTAAATTCAACTGTACCTCTACTGGTTTTACTTCTAAATTGCATGAAACAATCACAATCGTCAATGTTGTAGTAAAGACCCTGTCAGAAATGTAAAACTAAATAGATTGATTACATATGCTATTTTAGTGTCTGTCAGAGGAGTAACAGCTCTCTAAAAATTTGAAATCTAAAGCTTTGTCAACCTAAAAACTAGCTATTGACCTGATGACATCATCTTATGTGGAATTCAAATATTCACAATAATTTTGCATTCAATAAGCACGGCTCATAGCCTCGGCTATATAGGCAAGCCAAATGGGTCCACATGTTATGGCGTCACTGTAACTTTGACAAAATTTGACCGTTTAATTTGGAGGGGTGTGGAAAATAAAGTTTAAAAACATCTTTTATTCTTTAACATTTGTATTCTACATTCATTCTGCTTTCCATTTACATAAAACTGTATTTTCATCTGATAGGGTCTTTAGATTATGACTTACCCTGCACACAATCATGAACACTTCTTCCATCTAGCACCTTGCTCTCTTCGTCCCATCGTCTGTACACAGGAGGCACCACAGATAGGAAGTTGGAACCGCTGAAATACCCCATGTTGTACCCCTCCTCAAAGATATCGGACACCTCCTCTCGGTTCTGGTTGATGTCCTCTCCAGAGTTGGCAACGTACACCCTGGTCTGGTTTCCCTGACCCGTGCTTGTGGTGGTCAGCTGGACGATGTCAGTCGACGATGACAGGCCCAGCAGCCTGGGTAGGGAGGAATTGTAATGCCTGCTGATCAGGCGTAAACAAAAAAGATGTTGTATTGCGACCGACCCAAAAATCTTAAAATCTACGGTCGGCTCCTTAATATTTAAAAAAAAAGAAGAATTTTTTTTCAATGAATAACAAAATATATATTTTGTTTGTTTAAATGGGATATAAATGCATAAAATCATCAAATTATTCCAAAATTCTCGCTCGACTTCTGCCCTAGTTTTGAAATCCTGCTAGCGTAGTATGCACTGCACCGGCTAGAAAACAGCGAGATTTGGGCAACGTTCCCGGTTGTGAGTTTTTCGGGCAACGGTTGCTGTTATGATAGGGGGAACAAAAAAATCTGATCGACCGACCCAGATTCTGGCACCTAAAGGGTAATACAACATCTTTTTTTTTTAGGCCTCATTAGATGAACCTTGCCTATGGCTTCGGCTTGTCAAATACTTCTCACATTTTCACATAAATACATGCTCGTGTTCTTGAAAATCAATTATTTCTCCCCAAAACATTGTTATAAAACTTCACAGGAGACTTACAGGAATAAGTCATACTTCACCCATAAAACTAAGAATAGGGTGATAAAGGCAAATGGATTTCAGCCAAAAAAAGGAAAAAGGAAGAAAATATCACTGTTCAAAACTTAGCTTCTGTAGACCACATTTATAGAAAGGTAAACAGACTGATGCTTTGCTTTAGTTGTATAATATTGCACTCACCAAGAAGCCATGGGTTAATCAGACTAAACACAAGGTTTTTCAATGGTGCTAATCAAGGAAACAGATTGAGAACTAAAATTCTTAATGTAGATCAATGTGTGGTAACTAGAACATTCATATATAATTGTTGGTAAAAAAAACCTGCAGCCATTTCCAAAATACTAGATGGACAATCACTAATTGCAATTAATATGTGTTCAATAAATGAAACCATTATATTATAATTTACTTTGTCCATTGCTTACAAAACCAGTTGGCTACTGTATCGAAATCTACCAGATTAAACGAAAACAAAAGTCAATGGGTCACACATGCTACCCTAACAATATTAAGTTTAAGAAAACCGGCAACATCTATTTCTTCTAATTTTAATTGTTTAGATGAACTGTACCTCCACATACAACCAAAGAAACACAATCCAGCGAAATTCAATAGTTACCTCAGGACATTCTGGACATTGGGTGGCCTTGTTGCTCCAGAGTGGTAGATGTGAACAGTCTGTGTTGTACCATGACGATTGACCCTCTGTCTAGCGACCCTCTGATTACGATTGGTCTGGCTCACACCGTGGGTCAGGTTCGTGTGGTCACTGTGTCTGACCAGGAGGGGGTGGCTGGCTGAGATTACGCTTGGAGGGACCGGGATGTTAGGAGCTGCATAGGTAGGAATGAAAGTAGTTGCGATTTAGAGCTTTCATGTTCTGAGGACTATCCATGATTTGAGATTCAAGTCAGAGATTTCTTGGTTGAAGTACAGCTAGCACAAGCCCAATATGATGAGTTCTACAAGGATTCTCAACAATGTATTTACTCATACAACATCTTTACAGTCTTACACTGTTTAACATTCTACAGTTATCTATCAACTTTTTGCCTATTCAATGATGTATTAGTATTTCAAAATTATAGATGGCAAAGGGAAATCATTGTTCTGGAAGAAAGAATAATTCACAAAAGGATGGGATGATAAGGATGGATTTGAATGAATTGAACCTACCTGAGACATCATTTGCATTCCTGGTATCTTCATGGATAGCCACAGGAAGTTGGTACGTTCTTATTGATGCAGGAACACCTAATACAAGAAAAATTGATCAACTGGTGAAATTCACATAAGATGGACAAATCGCAATGTCTTTAATACATGATGATGACATCTCATATCAAAATATTGCTAAATTCCTCAACAGGTGATTATCAATGTGAACTGAATCTAATGAACTCCATCATGTGTCTCAATAAGATATACACACATGTTTGTCTTGATAACTCATGAAATCCCATACCTAGGTGGATGACAATGGGATTTAAACTGTACAGCTATTATCATAAATAAAACATCACAGGAGACATGGAAATACATCATACCTCACAAAAAATATATGAAGAATAGAATAATGAAGAGAAATGGATTTCAGCCACAAAAGGAAAAAGAAATAAAATATCTATGTCCAAAACTTAGCTTCTGTAGACCACATGTAAAGAAAGGTAAACAGACTGATGCTTTGTTTTGATTGAGATTTTGATATGGCACCACTAAGAAGCCTTGAATCTTGCAAAACAAATAAAAGGTTTTTCAATGGTGCATAATGTTATCTTTACTGCACTCGTCATTATACTTGGATTTATAATTCAAACTTGAAATGATATTAAGATTATTTCCCAACTGCGTTCTTGAGTAACTGACAGTCGTTTACTTTTCAAGTATTTAGGAGTTGCTTTAGTTGTGTATTTTGTATTGCACCACCAAGAAGCCATTGGTTAATCAGACTAAATACAAGGTTTTTCAATGGTGCTCATCAAGGAAACAGATTGAGAACTAAAATTCTAAATGTAGATCAATGTATGGGTACTTTCTTGGGTATGTGGTGGCTCTGAAAAGAGCGGTTTTGGTAGGATGGGAAAGTTGGCGTGCAAATCACTTGGACTCAAAAGTACAACATATTTGATGTCCTACACATATTTGGCTCCGTGACTTACCTGAGAATACAGGATCCAATTGAATCAGCATGTCCTCATCTGGGTCTCCAACCCACATATCCTCATCCCGATCACCGACCCTGAAGTAGTCCAGATCTTCAGTGATGTCATAGTCTTCTGCATCCATCTCCGAGCCGTCATCGTGATCCTCTTCATCTTCCTCTTCTTCCTCCTCGTCGTCCTCTTCATCCTCCTCGTCTTCTTCACCTTCATCCTAAAGGTTTAATGGTGACAGGGAGGAAAACATATGCTTCATCACTTCCACATTAGAACATCACGGACGACAAAAGCAAATTTCTATTCAATGAAATATTACATGTAATCTTAACAAACAAAACTTAGGATTCTGAATTACAAATCATGATAACTACTTTAATAGTTTTAGATTCATGCAGAAAACATATCAATGAAAGTGAGACATTGCATTACCATGGTTAAAGAACTGGAAATGGCAAAGGAATCTAAGGAAAGCAAATTGCTTCTTCTTACCTGTCTATCTTCATTGCCTTCATCAGAATCACTTTCAGCCGCAGAATCTTCATCCTGAACACTGTCATCATCAGCATCGATGTCTGCAGAAAAAATACAAACATCTGTAATTTAACTTCTTTTCTCTTTCAGTTAAAATAATACATGTAATTGGCCTGCACTCTAATACAAAATCTTCTTTTCCATAGATAAGAATTATTAAGCTAAATGATGATCATTCAACATGACAAATGGGGATATTCTGTCATCACTCTCTCATCCTAACCCTACTATGACCAGAATTACTGACTAACCTTTTCTGACTCCTTCATGAAGACTATGCTGACTTTTCATCTCAGCATCACCTAGAGATCGATTCATCTCTTCTCTGTCATTCGTCATGGTGATGAAAATCTTATCCTAACCCTAACCATCACTAATGACTAACTTACCCTAACCACTAGTTACTATTGACTTACTTACCCTAACCCTACCATAACCACTTCCAATGACTAACTTACCCTAACCTCTCTTATGGACTTGCATGTTCTGACTCCTTCATGACTTTGCTGACTTCCCTACTTAGCATCGAACCATCTCCTCACCATCGCCAGTCACGATGATCACCATCTCATCCTAACCCTACCCCTACTATGACCATCAATATCGACTAACCTGTTCTGACTCCTTCATGACTATGCTGACTTCTCATCTCTGCATCACCTGGAGATCGATTCATCTCTTCACTGTCTGACTAACTTACCCTAACCCTACCCTAACTCTACCATTAGCTCTCTTATGGACTTTATGACTTTGCTGACTTCCCTACTTAGCATTGACCCATCTTCTCACCATCACCAGTCATGATGATCAATATCTCATCCTAACCCTACCCTACTATGACCAGAACTATTGACTAACCTGTTCTGACTCCTTCGTGACTATGCTGACTTCTCATCTCTGCATCACCTAGAGATTGGTCCATCTCCTCTCCATCATCCGTCATGGTGATTACCATCTCATCTTGGGATGCTTCACCTACAAACAAAAGATTCATGTTGTATGATCCTTTACGACTGAAGACACAAACAAAAGTAAAACCACCCACTTAGTTTGTCAAATCTATTATGGTTTTAATTAATATTTAATACTCCAGCAAAGTACATATTCAAACAGAAAAATTCACCTTGAAAACCTGATGCATTTACATTCCATGACTATTTTTGTTGCAACAAATGTGTGAACAAATAGTTATTGGTTTCTGTCCTCTTAAAAGAAAAACAGACATTGTAAGCAGAGATGCCAACCTTCTTCAACAAAAAAAAGTATTCTTAAGAGCAAAAAACAGTATTTTTGAAAAAATCTCTCAACTTAAAATATCGCCCAATCGAGCAGCTTAAAAAACCAGGCAGTACCACGTATACATACCCGGATCAGAGCGCGACGTGCATACATTACACGTGGGTTGTTCGCAATGTGCGCAGTTTGGGGCCCGTATCACCATCCTGCGTGCATTGTTTTAATATGTAGGTGCATAATACTCTTACAAAGCCCATGATCAGAAATTAAGAAAAACATCACTAAAAAAAAAAAAAAAAAAAAAAAAAAAAAAAAAAAAAAAAAAATTAAAAAATTTAAAAAACATAACAAAACATACAAAAAACGTACTGCAGTATTCATAGCGAAAAAACGGAACAAATACGCCAAAAACGAAACAGTTGGCATCTCTGTGTAAGCTACTAAAGTCATATGATTCTGAGCATATGGTGGTTTTTTGGTGCCTAAATCGACATAGAAATTAATCATCAAATTTAATATTTGAAACTCAAAATTAAATTCTAAGAAAGGTTCATAAATGTAATGGCATAGAACAGGTTATAATCTCTTTTAAAAGATAACATCTTACAACAACCAGAAGCACTTCATTCAGCATTGCATCAATGAAGGATTATTGTCCTTCTGATTCTAAGCAGATTACATCAAAGTAATACAGATTTTGACATACCTGCTTGATCCACAAAGGCTGATCTGAGGGATCCCAGTCTCTCAGGTCCTGTGGCGATGAGGGTTTCTCCTAAAACCTCAGCCCTGCTTCCACCAGTCCCTTCAAGCAGCTCATCAACAATGCACTCAAGATCTGCCTGATCCTACAAGACAAAAACATCAAAATAAAAAAGTAAATAAATAACGATAGAAATAAAATATGATAATACAGGGTTCTTGCAAAGCATGTTCTAGAGTTAGTTGTTAGAAGAAAAGTCTTGTCATGTAAAGGCAAAGGCATTATATATACACATATTTTTATACTCTGTATCTATTGTATATATATTTTTTTTATGAAGAATGGAATAAAATTAACCCCTATACCTATATAAAAAAAAGGTATTACATGTTCCTTGGTAAAATTGTTTTATAGTATGCTGCACTATGCTGTCAGCTGAAGATAAGTATAATGATGAACAATTAAAGACAATATGAAACTTGTCATTCCAGTTCTGAAAGGCTTAAACTACTTGGTTTGAATTTATATGCAAATTGCAAATAAATGCCACCAGCTGTATTTTAATTAATTTTTTCTCTGGACTTCTTAAAATCTTGCTATGAGTTATGAACAAAATATTGTTAAACACTTAAAACCTAAAGGAAAATTTAATTCATAAAACTTACATCTAAGTCTGTAGAATCTTGGGTGTCATCCTGTACTCCCAACACATTAGCAACAGACTCCCGATCTGAAGAAACAAACAATTGCATATCTTATAGTAATTCAATTCCACAGGACATCAAGTCAAGAGCAAAACTACTCTACTTTTTTAAAAATTAGATAACATTCAATATACATCAAGCATGTTTATTCTATTAGACATGACATATCATTCAAGCTCCATGATCTACCACTGTTGCCATGCATTACATGGATAATACACATGCCAACAGAAGGGAGAAAAAATTAAAAGGCCAGTGATGAATAGAGATTGATGAATAGAGATTGATGAATATATGTGTATGTTCATGGACATCACCTGTGAATTGGGGGTAAAAATATTTGTTTGACATTCAAAATACTTCTGCATACTAATTTTCTCTTGCTTTCTAGTTTCTCCTTTATTAGCTTGTATCATTTATAATACATTAATTCTACTGTATACAATCTAAATGATGGTACAGGTAATTGAAAGTCCTTTGTGCGTACCAAAAAAAGGCCACAAGACAACTCGCACAATTTTATCTGGAGTAAAATCAGTCCTCAGATTACAGGGTTGGAGGGAGTCTATAAAAACAAGACTCACCCTTATAAGGCTTTACAAATTGCACTTTGCTTTTGTTAATTTCTTTGAATATGTTTTTTGCTCTGAGCTTTCATGACTAACAGATTACAGCCCGAGCCATGCTCTCATAACTCCACAGATATTTGATCTAGACTTACAACACAGAGGTAATACAGACAAAATAAGCATGGGTATACGTAATACAAACAGCTAATTATTTCAAAAGAAATTTGATTCATAGACAGAGGGAAGGGGGATGGGAGAAAGGATGAATGAAATAAACATTGAAATAAGGATTTGTAACAAGCTGACAACTTTATGCTAGTTGAACATAAAATATACAGTATGCCATCTTTTGACAGAACAGGTGCACATCAACATAGTGCAGGATGGGAATGTGTACTCCCTTTATCTATAACTAATGGGATAGGGTGAGAATCTAAGATTTAAAAGCCTATCTGCATTAGTTTGGCCAGGAGTAGTTTAAACCTCCCTGCATGGTCACTCACAGGTGGTTCTCATCAAATCAACTCTCAATTAACATAAGAAAAAGGGGACCATGGGGACCAACGGTCACCGATTAGGTATTGTTTGCTACATAGAGGGCGCAAGTAGCTAGTAGCTGCAGTGGGGCTTTAACCGAATGATGGATTAGTAACAATGAGCAAAAATAAGAGGTATATAAAAGAACTGAAATAATCTTCCAGGGTTCTAAAAAGATATGTTGACCTCTTTCAACAGTACATTGGTTTAGTATGGATAAAAGAAGATTACTCCATCTAATATCTAATATTATCAGTGTAAATAAATATATACAAGACAACAAACACATTAGATATACATCATGACATGATACAAAAGCTCTCTTGCTAGAAACTGAAAGCATGAGGGTATATTCCTCCGAGCACAATGCCATGCATACGTTGTACCAGGGCAGGTGATCTACAATGCATTATGCACATCTTGGGGTTTGTGGAAAGGCTAAATGAATATTGAACTAGAGAGTAAACAAAATAATATAATAATGGATGCATATGCCATGTATATTCCGATCAGAGGCAAATCTGACCTGTATGGGCACGACGGCCACCGACACCACCACCACCACCAGCCTGTGCTGAGCGCTGGATGGCTGCATCCATGCTACAACGCAGCCCTGTACCTCCTGAACAACAGAGAAGTTGACAGGACAAACTTTTAGGTTCTATTTTCACACCTATCATCAATTTTTTTATGATGCTTAAGTTAAAGAATGAAGTAATTAAAGGGAAAGAAATATATATTTCTAGCTTAAGCACCCCATCACACCTTCTAAAGATTCTTCTTCATATTAACTGGTAAACTAAAAACATCAGACTTTCATAATTTTTCATTCACTGTAAGTTGTACTCAGTACACATCCATACTCTGCAATACAGTAGAATAAGATTTGCAAGACACCATCATACTTATTCTTAAGGTGGCACATGAGTTTTTTTTTTAAACTAAGCAAAATTTAGTTTTAGGGATGAAATTTAAAACAATGTTTTGGCTATTGTCATGTAATGGTTGTTACAGATAGACTCTTTAAGGACGGAATATGTGAATGCTATGAAAATTGTCACTCCATGTAGAAAGCAAGTTGAAACAAACATACAAAGGAATGAGCATAAGTGGCAAATTAAAGGCAATACAAATGTCATGATCGGGGGTTTCAGTATAGAGGCCTCCGTTGGTTGCAATGTATCCTTTTTATCTCATTCATAAGACAGAACAATCTTTTCTACTCATCAGAATACATTTCATCACTTATCAGTGACATATGAGTTCAAATGGTAATGCTCCAAAGATATATATTCACATAGAGAATTTGTATAATAAGTCTGTCTAAATCTGGAATGTTAAAAAAGATAAGGAATTCAAATATAGGGATTTTGTCTTGGTTAACACATCAAATCAAAGGGAGAGCTGTGCAATGCAAGATATCAAAGCTATTAGCAAGAGTTCATTTAGGGCAATCTAGTTTAAACAATTTGAAACAAGACTGGCTGAAGGAGTTGACTGAAGGAGTTGACTGCGGGGGTTACGAGATCCAAACTAGGAGACTGCAGTTTAGAAGTATTAATAGGTTCGACAACACAAGGACAACACAAAGAGAACTTTAGAACTTACCAGTAGCATCAGCAGTAGAGGCAGACCTTGGATCGATGATGTGTGCACCATTCTTGATCCTACCGATCCCTCGCAGTCCGACCGGTGGATGGTTGACAATCCTTGACAGCGTCTCCAGAGGTTTGAGGGCTGAGTTGATTGTGGAGGCCATGTTTGGGCTGGATAGGTCCAGGGAGTGAGGGACCCGGGCTAGGTCTGTGACGAGTCCCTTGCGAAGTAGAAGCCTGGTGATGATGTTCATACCACCGAGCTGGTTCTTGTAAGATGTGGTTCCGATCGTTGTCTGATGGGCGGAGCTGGAGGATGGACATGCCTCGATCATCACACTGATCAACACTGGATAGAGAATTGAAGGAAGAGAAGAATATGAAAAAAGTCATCATTTTCAAATCCTTTAAAAAGGCTTATAGACTATGTATGGACTTCATATATTTCATATTCCAGTTTAGTACAATACCTATAACAACTTCATTTGAAAATTTCCTTTAAATTTTGTGATGTATCAAATATACATTCATCTTTCACATGAAAAGGTTCTCAAATACATCTTATAACATTCTTCAACTGTTACATAATGTTTACAAGATATAAAATACCATTAAATTGTGTGATGAAATGACTTCATATCCAAGAAAATGGAAATAAAAATAACAACACATTGATTTTTTTGTTTTTAGAAGAGATGACTTACTTGTAAGTGCTTGAATGCGAGAATGTTTCTCACTGCTTTCTGGCATAGCCAAGGCTCTCCCAAGGGCCCCCTTGATCTCTGTGACAAGGAGCATCTGAGCATCTGGACTATGGTTACTGGCAGCTATACTGGCAAGCAGAACCTGAGCCAGGCCAGGACAGTCCTTGTCCCCTGCCTTCTGGCACTGTGGTAGTAGATGGTCCAAGATGTATGCCAGTGCAGCTCCATCCTGAAAGAATAACATAGAGTGTGTGATTGAATTTTTACAGACATTGATCAATCAGATATGATTATTTACATCTGAGGACCGACCTTTTACGTCACCATCTGAAAGACGCGATTCAGTTTCAAACCTGCGTCCTCGGCTGAATTAGTTTGTAACTTCCATTGTTAGCTAGATTACAGGGGCACGCCACAACACCTAGGCATCACTTGCATGTTTTATAACTACTTTATACAAAAGAGATACTACTGAGAAAGGGCGTATAGCAAACATAGGATACCAAGGATCTTATATTTAGCACTATTCAGTCAATGTTGTACATTACTGCTAACAGTAAATGTGATCAATCTAATAGCAATGAAAAGTGTCCGCAATAATTAGTTTAAACCTAACTTGTAGCAATCAGTGCAAATATTGCTCACAAGTAATTTGAAGATTTGAAGAGTTTAAGATTAATGATAAATGAAGGGGGGGGGTTGCTAATGGATTCTCTTACACCAATTTAAAAATTAGCAAATGCAATTCTTCAAAATAAAATGTTTGTTGGCATCCTTTGGATAACTTGCTACCTTAAATCCCTGTTATTATAAATTACAAGCTAGAAGGTAATACAGAAAGCATAATGCAGAAGTAACAATAGCATAAAAGAAGAAAAGGAATTGTCTGACAATGAGCAATCATGCAAAGCTATTAACAAATTAGAAATGCAAAACATTGATCAATGGCTATTAATGTAGCAAAAGTATGAGACCTGGTTTCTACTGGATCAAGAAACAAGGGCACTTTCTTGTGCAAAATATAAAATAGTATAAAAAGCTTGTCACTAAATTTACCTTCTTTCCATTTTAACAATGTCGTGAAATGAAATATGATCGAAATTTCGATTTCACACACACACAAAAGAATTTGTTTATCTTTGCCTTAATAGAAAATCAAGCATAATTTCAATGCCTGGCCAATTATCAATGAAAATACAGATTTAAAACATACTAAAGCGGGACGTATAGCAAAACATTTAGACAACATTTTCATGCAGGCATGCATTTAACACTAAAGTAATCGGACTATACTCCTGATACATTTCCACATACCTCTTTAACATGCTTTGCCTGACCAACCATGTACTGGTACTGGGCCACGGCCTGCGCAATGCCTGCATACGACATGACCAGCTCGGCCAGCAGACGTAAGATGGCCGACTTGGGGATCAGGAGTTTGCTCTTGGATGTTTCATCTTTAGAGGGGGTCTGTCCAGTTGTTCCTGCTGATGAGGCAGGAGTCTTCTTGGAGTCCGTGGTTACAGGGGGGCTCCCTGCCTCAGCACCGGATGTTGAAGCATCATGAGGCTGTGTAGAATGATACACAAGTTTTAATTTACTCCATGGAAACATTGATAGAAAAAAAAGGGTTTACTTTTTATATCTTATCTCAAGCATTTCTTGTATATTCTTGTATTTCTATATACATAGATATTCATGAAATCAGGTATTAAGTGTTTGAGAGAATGAATAAGAAGCTTTGGAACATCAAACATATTTAAGGGCATATAGGAAATACAAGAAGGGGTGAAACTAATCACAATATAAATATAAATGGAAAGTGACACACAAGAAGTTTGGGAGAGAAGCTAGTAAAGAAAAAAAGGGATAAGAACATCATCTCTAGAGGAAAAATGTCTAATCTGGGTACCTCTTCTTGTACAGCACCATCAGGGACACTGTTGAGCCTCTCTGCTGTTCTTGGAGGACCTCTCCTTCCGCTGTAGATCCCAAGCAGTCTGTCTCCAATTTCCCTTAGTCCCATTCCTATGTCTTCTGATGTTTGGATGTCAGAGACTGCAGCAGCGGCAGCCGCAGCAGCAGCTGCAACTGCCCCTTCGGCACTAGCCACTCCAGTGGCTGCAGGAGCACTGGCCGAGGCTGTGGCTGTTGGTTGTGGTTGTTTAGACTTTGCTTCCTTGTCTTCTGTGAGATAGGAGAATGTGTCTTAGATTGTATCTCTAATAAATCACATAAACCATTAAATCAAGCACATGACAAATTCAATAATGTCTTAATTGTGTCTTAATGTCTATATATATCCAACGCAGCACCTGAGCATTAACAATAGCCCCTTCACCCATTAGTAATTCTTATTGTAATGTATTGTATTAGTTAAGTCTTATTTTGAGCGTATTTGTACCAAGGTTGTAGAGTAATCATGTACTTTTAAGAATGTTAGCAGTTGCCTGATGATTGCTTGCAAGGCGTGAAACTCAGAGTACCAAACATGTCCCATTAGTCATTATTCAATATATATATATATTTGGGTCCTCAATACTTCAGCTACGATGCGATATATACCATGTACTGATTCTCACCTTGTTGTGAAGGTAGGACAGGTACAATCAAGGCATCCAGGAGATCGCAGAGAACCTGCAGCATAGGTCCATTCAGAGTAGGTGGTGTGAAGGTCTTAGGGGCCAAGGCCTTCAAGAGCTGTAGAGCATTGGGTCCTGTGTAGCGAGATTCATCCTCTTCTCCTGATGATGGATGCAACATAAATTGTATAAAGATGGTTAAAACTAGATGGAATTTTGACTGCGCGCAGTCAAAAATGATGCCTCCGCCATAGAGCAACTTTACAAACCAAAACGGAAGCAATTTTTAAAATTCAAGTTTGATTGTAATCCATCTGTCGGTTTTAATAATAATGCATTCACAAGCTATTTATAGTCATACATAATGAGCCCCATGACCTTTGACCTGATGACCCTAAAATCTAATCAGTTAATTGGCTCTGCAAGATACATATATACATGTCTTGAGTTTGATAGTAATCTGTCTATTGGTTCTCATTATAATGCGATCACAAGCTATTTGTGCATACATAATGAGCCCTGTGACCTTTGACCTCGTGACCTCAAAATATAATCAGTTCATTGGCTCTGTTAGATACATACATGACCCAAGTTTGGCAGGAATCCATTGACCGGTTCTTGAGATAACTCGATCACGAGCTATTTTTGTAGACATAATGAGCCCTGTGACCTTCGACCTCGTGACCCCAAAATCTAATCAGTCCATTGGCTCTGTTAGATACATACATGACCCAAGTTTGGCACGAATCCATCGATCGGTTCTTGAGATAACGCGATCACAAGCTATTTTTGTATACATAATGAGCCCTGTGACCTTTGACCTCCGACCTCGTGACCCCAAAATCTAATCAGTTCATTGGCTCTGTTAGATACATATATGACCCAAGTTTGGCAGGAATCCATTGATCGGTTCTTGAGATATTGCGATCACAAGCTATTTTTGAATACATAATGAGCCCTGTGACATTTGACCTTCGACCTCGTGACCCCAAAATCTAATCAGTTCATTGGCTCTGCAAGATACATATATGATCCAAGTTTAGAGAGAATCCATCAATTGGTTCTTGAGATAACGCGATCACGAGAACGGGACGTACGGACAGACGGACGTACGGACGTACGGACGTACGGACGGACGGACAACCAGAAAACATAATGCCTCCGGCTACTTTGTAGCGGAGGCATAAAAATAGTTCAAACTGCTTGATTAAGATTTCTACACAACACTAGAAATATACAGAAGGCTTGCGGTTGCACCATGAGAGAGGGAGGATTGGGGAGTCTACTGTACATCTACATCACCATGCAAGCCGATACTTATAAGCAGCATCTAACACTAAAGAAGACATCTAGTTTGTCCAAGCAACTAGTTCATGTAGACTTTAGCCATTGAATACTGAGCCTAAGATAACTTGGGATGAAATCTATGGAAATGCAAGTTAATTGAAATTGAAATCTTCATAAATGGGAAAAGAAGCCATCATTACTTTCATGAACATTTCCTAAAAATATAACATGTGATATTTCTCAATGCTTAACATGATTAACATAATTAACATTTGATACTCTGTAGTCTGTACTAAGTTATATATTGGGCTATCTAAACCACAAGGAATTTAAAGAAAGTTGTCTTCTTATATTAAGCGATGAATCCATCTTTAATGAGGAGACAGTAGAGAGTATAGCCTGAGACAAACTTCATGGTTCTCAACATCAAAGCTAACAGTCATTTCACAACCGTCGGTAAAGTCTCTATATTGCCCTACAGCATGCTTGAAATAGATCGTTTGTCATTTTTGTCATTTTTGTCATATTTACCCCTCTTTGCAGGAGGAAGAGCGATCTTGAGGCTACCTCTAGCCGAGTTCATGAACAGTTCCTGGTCCCGACACGCTAAAGGTCCAAGCTTCCTGAGAACAAAGTTCATTTCTCTGCATCCCACACTGCCCAGTGCAACATTGCATGTGTTGCATCCAACTCCCTTGTTGGCTACTGCATAGATTAACTGTATTCAACAAGACAAGATTGTTTGAAGAAGGTATGAGTGAGCTGAAACATTTGATTAAACAAGGCTACAATAATACCTTCAAATGACAGTATAGACTAGGTGTCTGTGTATCATTTTTCTTCCTGAAACATTTTCTTCCATCACTGATTCAAAGTTACAGCTGACCGAAAATTAAACCAAAACCATAACAAACAGACAAGACCATACACATACACAACATTTCTTTAAACTATCTACAATTTAAATACATGTCAGAAATAGTTACATGTTGTTGTTCTCTATGTGTACATATACTATGCTATGTATATTTGAAATCTTAATGTATTTTAGTAGTCCTATCCTATCTTAATTCATCTAGTGCACATGACAAAATTGTGACAAAATCAATTCCCTATTGAACAGAAGTTTTCTACTTCCCACATGCAAGTCTCTTACTCAAATTATGAAAAATGAACAAAATTTTATGTTGTTTATAATCTGGAGCATTACCTTGTCCATTGTATTCTGAAGCACCATCCTCTCTTCAAAGACATGTCTGAGAAGTAGGTTGGCTAGGATTGGGAAGCTATTGAAGGAGGATGCTTGGGTGAGAGAGAGCAAGAGACGTGGTCCACCGAGCTCTGCAAACAGGAGGGCGCTGGTATGATCCCGGGTGAAGCGTAGGCATATCCTCAGGACGGCATGCATGGTGTCTGGATCCACTGGCACGCCGATCAGACCAACGCATGCCCTGAGAAAGACAACAAATAGAGTTTTTAGTATATTAAGGACATACAGAAAATTGTATGTCTTCTCCTGATTAGTAACTGTATTGATTCATGAAACTTTTTTGTCCTCCATTAAAGTAGAGAATGATAAGCACAAAGTCAAATGTCATACAAAATCCAACCATGTATGCAAACCCATTATTATGTCCTGACGATGAATATTTTAAGCGATAGACATCTTATCCCATAAAAGACTGCAATGGTCATGATTTGTAAAATTAAACTGAGGAAATATTATTATTTAAATTTATATAAAATTACATAAAGTTTCATAAAGTTTCGATAAGGCAAATGTGGTATACCTGATCAGAGTTGGAATTTCTTTGTCTCCTAGTCCTTGAATCTCAACGATTTCAGGTTCTTTGGCAATGGTTTCATCCTTACTCTCTTGGCTTGTTCCTGCAACTAAAAGAGAAAATGGGGAAGAAAACAAAATTCTCACAATAAAAATAGTATTATAGTTGTGCAATCTTATTCCTCCAAAATGACATATTTATCATAACAACTGGAATAGTTCAATTCTTCATGCAAATTATTTGTTTAACCATCTGCATTTAACATCCAAAGAACACTGCTTTTAATCATTTCACTTTGCTTTCAAAAGCAGGATATAGCAAGTGGTAAACATTTTAAATTAACACAAAATGTAACAGTTTGCACCATTCATATACACAAACCAATCAGTATTTACCAGATACATTATTGATTTCTATAGTTTGTATCATCATATATACCTAATAATTTGTTGTATCTTTGTAAAGATTTACCTCATCAAATCTAATTCATTTCTTACCTTCTGCTTTTGCAGCAGATTCCAGACTCTCACTGGTCTTGAGTTTCTTGGCTTCTCTCTCTCCATCGTCCTCCTTCTTATCACCTTTGTCTTCCTCAGTCTTTGGGGCGGGCAAGGCCTGCATGATGGGCCTCTTGTTCATCGTCTCTTCATTCACCTATGACAAAAAAGATACAGACATATACAGTATGAGGAAAGAAGGCGAAGAAAGTATATCACATTTGGCATGAAAATTCTTCTTTTTTAAAGGGAGGAAGAGTCATTTACCAAAAATGCAGAGAGAAAGCAATAGAAATTGTGTATTATTGGAAAATACACAAGACGTATATTTCGAAAAAGCCAGGCACAGTCGAAAATATACTGAAGGGGAACGGAGAGAATAGGTTCTTCACATTCATGCAAAGGATAAAGGCATTTCTTCAATCGAAAAGAATTGAGAAGTTTGCAAGTAATTTTTGTTAGAAATGAAAGAGTATTCTTCCCAATGAATAATCAATATAACCTAAGGGTATACACGGTGTTGTAGACATACTGTCATCCATTCCTTGCAGTTTTGTTGCTATTCACCTGTATCATGGTGTTGAAGTGTACAACATATCTTCTCCTGGCAGCAGTGAACTTCACACTAGGTTTGCCTGCCCAGTAAGCATCGTCTATGGTCTTGTTGTTACTACGGCTGTAGGTACACCAGCGGCCGGTGGAGTCATCGAACCACTTCCAGGTATGGGAGGCACCCTTGAATAGCATAAGAAAAGCACATTAGTATGAGAACTACTACGTTTTAATATGCACTGCCAAAAGGAAATTTTCAATGAACATCGTACTTCTGTATCATTTTGATTTTATTGATATACACACAAGTCTTTAGATAAGTCCTGGGTAAGGCCATATGAAACGGTAATCTTTTAATGGATATCAAATTGTGAACACAAGATGACAGCTGAATGAGACATGGAGTTTCCTGGGAGTTGTTAAGTGCATAGGAGGAGGTGCGATAGCTTAGTTGGTAGAGCAGTGGTCTCGTAATTCGGTGACCCGGGTTCGAAACCAAGTCGATGGGATAGAGCTTTTTGGTAAGGCATTAATCCTCATTTCATTTTTCATTTCATTTTTATTTTTTCATTTCCAACAAAATACAATACATAATAACGAATATAATGTAAAATGTATACAAAACATAGTAACGTTTGTAATAAACAAATCTTAATAATAATTTATACATTTTAGGAAGACAAAAAATGAATTTTAAAATTTAACTGCATTTATATTTTGAGGAAATGGAGAGGTCCACTGAAAAGCTCATTACCAGGTCCCTCGGAGAGGACGTAAAGCCGTCGGCCGTCTGGTTGCTTACAAGCACATATGCTTTCTTAGCAGTCAGGTTGTTCATTCTTAATGTATCAAGAACCAACAACCAAATACAAACAACATTATGTTTACCTGTTGTGCCACCTTCCTCTTGCATGTGAGGACAGTTTTCTCATAGAGATCAATAAGAAGCATTGCTGGACCCATCCACCTAAGGTAAACAAGACCAAACATTCACAATTAACATCAATCTGGTGCCGATATATATTTATGCTAGACATTTTATTACTTCGCTTGCTTAATATCCATTATCTTGGAGAGAATCCTTGAAGTAATGTCTGGTAGTTCTTTTTTTTTTATATCATACTCATAATGCTGGCATGGATATCAAAGTATGGAGTTATACAACAATATATACAAGTACTTGAATGATGACAAATCTGAATCTTTGACAAATCAAGCAAATATTGAGTACAAACCTAATAAACAAAGGCAATATCTAATTTTGTTTCCCTTCTAATATCTACCCTCATATCACAGGACTTGGAATAATTCTGGACTTGACAAGAAAAATTACAACCAAGCATGATAGGGTGCATACACTTACAAGCAATACTTGATATAATAAAACATTTACATAAAAGTACAAAGAACACTAATTTAGGTAAGAATGGTTCATACTTCGGTGTTTTGGTGAGCTTCATCTGAGCCATCCATTTTTGTGCAGTGTAGAGCAGTGTAATGAGTGTATCAAGGATGTTTGAGGCCTCCACTCTCTGAGCACAAGCCATCCGAATCTCCTGCAAATGGTACAAACAAGGTTAGGGATAGGATTAGTTCAGATAAACTTTGAAACCTTCCTGTAAGGGGAGTGATACCTTTTTATCCATGCACAATGACCTTATGTAATATGAATGTGAGCTGTCTACCAAGATAATAGTAACTCTAAAAGGCAATCTCCATACTCATTCTAGAAGAAACAAGAGTAAAGTGTACATGCTATTACACTCTTCCGATCTCGTACAATGTCAATAGATAACTGACAAATTTAATTTCAGAAATATGACAATTACTTTTCCGACAAACATACATGAAAAAGATGTTTGACAGAGTTGTTCTGATTACTAGGTGAGCTGGCATTTGCTCAGGGCTACATTTTGTCAAATATATACCGCTGAGGGTTAGGTCTTGGATTGCATTTCTGTATGAGGTTGAACAGAAGCTTTGTGTTGGGTTAACTATTCAAGTATCATCAGAAATGTTACTGCTGATTGTCAGGGGAGCATATGTTGTACAATTGATTACTTACCTCGAAGAGAAGGCAGAGAAGGTGAATTCTAGAGGCCAGACATGATGATAAGTTTTCTATGACCTTCGGATCCGTCACTCCAGCTGGATCCACTAAAATACTGGCAAAGCTATTGCACAACAACCGAGCATTCTCAGATATCTGCAACACAAACAACAAAATTGTTTGAAGGATTATAATCACTAAAATTTCGTTGGAATTTGTGTCTTTGTTATTCAAATTTTACATGCATTCCCATTTTTAAATTGACAGACATGATTATAAGATACAAATACAAATAAATACAAAGAAAACCCATTGCGATGACCGATTCAGTATGCATTTCACACTTAGAACCTATAAAGACAAAGGCAGGATAGAGAAGTGGGGAAGTGGGAAAGAAAAAGCTGAACATGAAGCAAGAATGAAATGAAAAGATAGAAAGATAAAAATGGATAACCAAGCAAAAATAAATCAATTTTTTTATTTGGCAGATAAGCATGAGAATGCTTACCTGACTGATAACCATTTCGAGCATCTTGTCCCTCCATTCAGTGCCATTCCTGTTATTGGCCACCACTAGTAGATCACACACTCTGTCAAATCAAAGAAATAGAAGATGTATGTCAAACATTTGATATATATCATAACATTTGAACAAATATATTACTGGGAACTTTGTCTCACAACGCCATCATAGGCTTTCTTAAAGTTCTTCTTTTTCAGTTTATATAAATTGTAAAGTGAATCATTTTTGTGTACATTGCCGATGATATTGATTACTCTGTATTTTCATTGTTTTGTCGTATCAATGTTTATTTGCTTGTATTTTTATGTAAAAGAAAAATAAATAAATGATTGATTGATAATTTGACATACATTTTAAATTATACTGTTATCATGCAAGTGTTGTAGTATTATTGTAATCACCAAAGAATGTTTTGTTTAGGCATTCTTTTCATTACATCACTACATATATTCAATGCTTAATTTTTTAGATGTGTTGGTGATTCAACCTGATTTTACTTCTCTATCTTTGTTAGAAATAAAATCAAAATATGAATGAATTCAATCAAAGTAAAATACAAGAAAAACGTTCTTACATTTACTTATCAGGCTTTTCATAACCAAATTAACGATTAAAAACGTATTTACATTTTGGTATAAAAACATTGATGATCATGAAAAGCACATTAAGCACATGTGTTTTTACTGACCTGTAAACAGTTTCTGGAATATCATCCAGCAGCTTGAGACATCCTGGTAGCATAGAATCCACAAACTCATTGAGGATAGCCTTATCAAGTGGAGCCTCCTCTGGAATCTTGTCTTGTTCCTCCATCAGCTTCTGCTTCCTTTCTTCCTCTTCTTTCTTCTTACGTTCCTCCTCCTCTTTCTTCTTCTTTTCCTCCTCCTGAAGATATTCAAAAGAACAGGAAAGAATTATACAAGACATTAAATTGGGTAATCCACAATGACAGATTTTCTTTTGTTATTTCTTCTTCTTCCATTTTGAGTACATACCTCTTTACAGAGTATTATCATACTATACTGGGTTGTGTGCAGGTTGACCACTACACCGGGGTTCCCCCTAGTCTTATACGAATAGTGCAGTGGGTTCTTAACATGCAAAGGTAGTGACTCTTCTCTACACGGGACCTCCATTTAACGTCCTATCCGAAGGACGGAGTGTTTTCCACTTAAGATAGCCTGCGTCTATGAACAAGGGGAGGGGCACGTTAACACACAACACAGGCTTCAGTCATCCGCCTGGGTGGGATTCGAAACCAGGATCTTTGGTTCGACAGGCAGACGCTTTACCGACTGAGCCAACTCAAGAAGAAGTGTAAATATGTACAGTTTACTACTATTAACATAACCAATATTGTTACTTCTTCTTTACTAACTTCTTATTGGTCAATGATAATCATCACCAGCAGCCAGAAGGGACAAAAATAAACCTTCTGATATCAAAATGTAAATATAACTTATCATCCAGCTCTCCCTCCTCCTCATCATTCTAAAGACCTACATAGGCACAATACTTAGCAGCATCATAATCATGACACTCCCTGCCTCATAACTAAAACATATTCAAAGGCATCACCATTAGGCCCAATCACCATTACTACCAAAAAATCTTCTTACCTGTTGATCTACTGATGGTTGGATTGCTTCTCCAAGAGACATAGCTATGGCTTGCATCATTTCTTCCTCTTCACTCAGTCCTGTTCCAAAAGTCTAATGTAAACAAATGATCAAGAGTTCAGAAACAAGGAGAAAGTGGAACAGTGTTAAGCCGATTCTTCTATTAATTTTATTGACAACTTTAACATCCTATGAAATACGACTACAATTCAAGTTGTGTCTTGCTGTAAAGGGTACAGTCTGATTTTCTTTGTGTTTTGTAACATCCAGAGAAAGGATGGTCTACAATTTAAACACAATTTTCTTTCCAACAAAGTTCTAAAATATTTCAGAATGATTATGCCCACTTGTCAATGCCTGCAATGCGCACACAGGCATTGTGTATCCCTAATTACGATTATTTTATGATTCAATTTTATATCATGTTTAGCACATTACATGTAGTCTTGGAGAAAAAAAAAACACAAAAGCATAACAGCACTATACACACCAACTTTGCTCCTTTAAAAGATGGGTATTGGTCAATGATAATTATTCATCATAATTTGATAACCTGATAAAGTGTTTACAATGTCAGTGGTATATTTACCTGAGGAAGTCTTGGTGGATGTGTAAGAGCCCACTCAGCTGCTCTTTCAAGGGTGGTAGACTGCTGTAGAGCCTCTAACGTATGCTCCCTTGTGAAGCCCATGTCCATCAGCTAATAAGAGGAATAATGCAGTGAATGAGTCAAGAATGCAAGGTACTGCTGGTGAGCTATCACAAACTAAACAAGTCAAATCAAATCATAAGATTGTAAAAATTCAAAATATAGGTTAAACATCATCAGCAACAAATTTAATTCTGACAAAGACACTTTCTGAAGTAAGCAAGCTGCACAGTATTGCAAGAATTGAAATATTTGCCCATGGAATGTGAACATCATACTAGAAACTAGATGGGACAGTGCTTAACCCAGATGTTCACTTCCGTCTATACTCTGCTTACCAAGCATAAATTTTGTTTAAGTGTCAGCATATCAAAGAAGACTTTCATTTAAAAAAACATCAGTATCCCCTCCAAATAATAAACCTATCCCTTTAGCCACCACAAAACATAAGAAGTTCATGAAAACAGATATAAGGATGTTTTGCTAATCTTAGAGCTCTAATAATGAAAGACATCTTTACCTGTCTGACATGGTCCTCATTGGGTTCAGCTCGTGGTCTGCTACTGGTCCTGCTCAACCCAGTCAGGAATCCAGACTCAAACAGCCCCCGCGTCGCCCTACTGAAACCAGCCGAACCTGATGATGTGCTAGGCCCACCGGTTGATGACCCCTCTGCAGCGCTACTCCCAGCCTCCTCACTCTTGGCCTGCTTGACCCGCTCAGCAATGACGGATTCACCGCGTACGATGTGGCATAGGATGGCCAGGAGGCTCTCAGCTGTATGGTTGCCCAGAGACTTCAGAGATCGGCAACCCCACAGGTTCATGATCACATTGAATGCAGACTAAAAAAGGTAAAAGGATGGAAAGGAACATAATGATCAGTTATAAACTTGAAATACTGCAATGAGGCTTATCAGTTTATCATATCCCAATCATGTTCTACAAAGTCATTACTCTAAAATCACCAGAATTGCTCAATTGAGGCACCATTTGATTGGACTATCCTTGACAAAACAAAAGTCACTAAAAATACATTTTATATTGTTAAATAAAAGCTTAATACCTAGAACATGATTATCACAGTTGCGGTATGGATTCCAGAAGCAATTTTATCAATTTCCTTAGGAATTAGTACTTTCACACATCAATAAGGTATTTACCAGATCTGACGAAGGTGTCTGATCTATAGTCATTAAATACCTTTAGGATGTGTCGCAGAAATAATTTCTAATGATTAAAACCATCCTGATATACTTGTTCACCAATCAGTTTCCTTGTTTGCTAATGAGGAGCAGAGCACTCCTTTCTATTTTATGATTGTTGTCATTCTTACCTTGTGTGTATTGATGAGGAACTGAACAGGATTGAAGGGTGTGTAGCCAGGAACTGTACCCTTGGCAGGCATGGCATGCGGAGAGTCCAACACCGACTCTGGGTTGACCAGCTTCTCTATGAGAGACAGCCATGCATCAATGAACTCTCCTGTTCCCTCTGCATAACAGGGAAAAAGAGAGAGAATAGTCGATACTAGAAATGCACATGGCTATTCAACAGGTTTTCATTAGAACTTGAAAGGAGGCATCTATATTGTAACCAGGTTAGTGCGTGTGCAACACTCACACATCACCATGTTGAGTAAGTGTATAATGCACATTGTTCTGCTTATGAAGCAGTGAGATTTTTAGCCATATAATAACAATAATAATAGCTCACATTTATAATGCACCTAATACTTTGTTTCTAGGCGCAGAACATATTATCGTCGCTGTTTTCACGAAGTGACGGTAGTGAAAAAAAATTGCATTCACTTTGCGTTACGATTTTCCTCACTACCGTCACTTCGTGAAAATAGGGACGTTATAAATGATAGCATGCCCTTTATATAAAAGGATGATTACATTCAAAGCTGGAAAATTCAGTGGGTGCAGAAAATGAATATTGCAAACAATAATAGAAGACAAATCAATGAAAAATGACTACATTTAATCAAAGAACATGACCAATCTAGATAAGTCTCTTCAAATGATTAGAATGAAACATAACTAGAGATTGTGTTGATACTTACCTGGAAGGTCTGGATGTTCCATACACTCTGAGGCTCTCATCTTACCACCCATGGTGACTGCCCAATGGAATGCACTGTCATCAAACAAAACATGGTGGATGTGTTATAAACAAGCTAACATAGATTATTCATCAACTTGTGAAAGTAAAGTTGTCCTGAAGTTCTAGAGATAAAGTGTCAGCCATTGATATAGGATATTGGAGAATGTACAATGGTTCTCATCTGTAAATTTTCATATTACATTTATCTACAAAAAGTTTCATACTTGAATCTCATTTTATATAGATGCATGATCAGAAGTTTCAAGTTTTGTAGTATGAGTAAGAAGGGGGAGGCAGATACCTCCCATACAGCCAAATAACATATTTTCCAAAGGAAATAAGAAACATAAATGAGGCCAAACAGAAATATGTTCAAAGTGAATGTCTTCTTCTTTTCTAGATTGTAATCACGACCAACTTAACAATTGCATACAAGTGACTTACTCAAAGAGAGCTGCATGAGCTCCTGTGCTGACAAACTTCTGTAGCATGAGATGATAAGGATTCTTCTTCTCATCAAACAGCATAGGAGATGCAAAGCTAACAGCACAGATGTAGAATGTTACCCTGGGGTCAAGACAAATGAAAGAAAGCCATTTTAAAGCATTGATGAGAGAGAGGGATTTTCAACAATGTAGACAGAATACATAGCAAAATACTGTTTAAAAATGAAAAATAAATTGGACTTACGATGATGAAAGGATATATACATTTCCAACATTTATTGGAATGCCACATTTATGAAAATGACACAATAAAGACATTGCGCATATGCTTCGTCATGTCTTATCTTCAATGTGCATCGACATGCACTAACTATTTCCTGATCTTGGATAACAATTTTAGCAGACATCAGCTGACGGCACATGCATGAGTATAGAATAGACGGAATGAATAGAAGATGTTACCTGAATTTTGGCAGTGGGCTAGCTGGTGGAGGAGTCCATGAAAGACTGTTGAGTAGCAGTTCCATGAGAACCTTGGCTGTATTCCTGGCTGCTTCAGATGGAGGGCTAGGATTGGGATGCAGGTGTTGCCTGCTTCTCTGTCTGACCGATGACCCGACGCAGAGCTTCACAAGCAAACCAAACAACTCAGAGAGTGCTTTCCCAAGTCTAGAGGGTGCATAGAGCACTGGCATGGCCTGCTTCACCAGCTGGAGCATCTGAGCATTGGGTTTGGGCCGTGCCTTGGGGTCCTTGGCCCCTTCTTTAGAATCATCCACCTCCATGGTTGACAGGGCATCACTGACGTCCATGAGTGTGCTTGCTGATTCGATGACCGGATCTATTTCACTAGTCCTTGCATTGCTATCAGATTTACTGGTTGATGCGGATGCTGCGGAAGTGGTAGCATCCGAAGAGTCCTTGGTGAAGTCCTTGGGGAGAAGTTTCTCCCGTTCTAGCTTGCCTAGTTCACAGCCCTCTGGGAGGGTGCCTGGGGTGAACAGTGCCAGGAGAACTATGCTCTCCCAAACCAATGAGATGTACAGATGACTCAAGTGACGTAATACCTCTTGTCCGAGATCTGAACCCCATTGGTTAACTGAGATAGTCCTCACATCAGTCTGTGGTGAGAAAGAAGAAAATGTCAAGAATACAAACATCAAGAACACTGGCTTCATGAAGAGAGGGAAAAGAAGTCTACATCCCATGAAATTTGTTGAGCCATAACATTTTGTATGGGAGATTTGAAGGCTATGTTTGCACTGCTGAATAATCAACTTTGTGAGGTGCTCCCTCACATTTTCTCCCAAAGGGAGCTTGTAGCATAGTCATGATCAAAGTTATACATGTAACCTTTAATTTTTCCAATTTACACAATCAACATAAATAAGGCTAATTGCAATCAATATGTCATTGGTGCTAGTAGATATCGGAAACATCTCATTTAGGGGTGGTGTAATTAACAACTCAGACACAAGCTTGTTTCTATCTATTACTAGTTTATCACAGCATGAAGTCAATCTTACCTGTCCGACTCTGCAAACATGTACTAGCATGGTGACATAGGAGTGAGCGGAGACCATCGCCCTGAGAAGTGGAGTGGTAGGAGCTCCTAGGGGAGCACCAGTGAAGTTTGGCGAGTTTACTAGCTCCCTGAGAAGGATGGATCCACCCGGGGGTTCAAGGGGGAGCTGGAGAGGCTTCAGGGCAGTGAGCTCTTCTTTCAGCATTAGAAGGCCTTCCTTCAACACACCAGACTCTCTTGCAAGTGACTACACAAAGGTGGGAGGTGGGAGGGGGGGGGGGGGGAAGACTTGCATGATTAATTTATATCTTCAATTTATCACAATGTTCCGCTTTATAATTGTCCAATATGAAGACATATTTGATTTTTTTGTTTTAATTTTCTTTAAATAGCACAGGAAATAATTTGTACTTTATTGATTAATTTTAATTATTTGAATTTGTTCTTTTATCATTGCCAAACTCTTGTTAGTTGTTACCTTGCATCTATGTAGTGATCTCCCATGAGTACTGCAAGTCGGAATGGGGAAACTTCACAGTATCAGTGATTTAGTTTGCCTGCCCCATTCCTGGCTACTTGTAAATGTTCATGGGAATCATGATATTATTTTTTTAAATTGATTTTCATCCTTTGTTTTGTATGATATGCTCTTCGATGTAATTCTTTTGTATACACTGTGTTTTGCTGAATAAATAGTAATAATAAGACCAAAAGCAGCTTAACCCTATTTAGCCCGGGCTATTTTGAAACTGCATAGCCCAGGGGGGGGCTTCTCAGGCCCCCCCCTGTGATCTCGGCCGTGAAACGCCCGATCGCCGCGAAAATTTGCATACATGTCAAGTGAAGTGTATAGAATACTATGGTAATTTCAATTTTTTTGAAAAATTCACTCATTTGCATATTTATGGTAATTTATGCAAATAAGGTCATTAAATTCACATTTTTGCCCATAAATCAGACATTATTCATATTTAAGCATTCTTTCTCACTACATATATTTGTTAGACCATTTGGAATAATAATACATCACAAAAATTTGAAAAACCAGGGTTATTCCTTATGTTATCTATTGTTTTGATAATTTCTTATGTATTTCTTTGTTTTTTTAACTTATGTATTTTATTGTTTTTGTTGTTTTATTTCATTTCCAACTATAATTCAACTATTTTGACCCCAAAATAAACACCTAAAATCTAAACAAGACCAAATAACCAATGTTTTACCTCTTTATTTGAAAAATGAGATTTCTATATGTTTTGTACACAAATCACAAAAATGAGCGATTTTCGGGCTGACATGCGAAGACAAAAGGACACGTGACTTTGTAATGGTAGGTCCGATTTTCGAAAAATTTCTTTCAAAAGTTGCGCAAGACTCGAAAGAAAAAAGTCACAAAATTTCAGTGCAAGATTTTCTTGCGTTAAAAAATTATCGCGAAAAATGTCGAGGGGGGGGGCTTCTCAAGCCCCCCCCCCGGGCTAAATAGGGTTAACCCTACGTTAACTGGGGGGGGGGGGTCAATTTGACCCCCCCCCTGTAGAAATTTCGCGACTACTCCGAAACCGCGGCAGATATAAAATTTTCCTCTCATGACTTTTTACTTTCGAGTCTTACGCATCTTTTAAAACGATTTTTTTGAAAATTGGACCTACGGTTACAAGGTCGCGTGACCTTTTGTCTTTGCATGTCAGCCCGAAAATCGCTCATTTTCGTGATTTGTGTACAAAACATATGTAAAAGTCATTTTTCCTAAAAATAGATAAAACATTGGTTATTCAGTCTTGTTTAAAGTTTAGATGTTTGTTTTGGGGTCAAAATAGTTGAATTGTAGTTATAAATGAAATAAAACAACAAAAACAATAAAATACATAAGTTAAAAAAACAATGAAATACATAAGAAATTATAAAAACAAGAGATATCATAAGGAATAACCTGGCTCTTCCAATTTTTTGTGTTGTATTATTATTCCAAATGGTGTAATGAATATATGTAGTGAAAAAGAATACTTAAATATGAATAATCTATGATTTATGGGCCGAAATGTGAATTTTATGACCTTATTTGCATAAATTACCATAAATATGCAAATGAGTGAATTTTTCAAAAATTTGAAATTACCATAGTATTCTATACACTTCACTTGACATGCATGCAAATTTTCGCGGCGATCGGCGGTGAAACGGCCGAGATCTTAGGGGGGGGGTCAAATTGACCCCCCCCCCCCCCAGTAAAAACCTGGTCTGAAATAGCCCAGTTAAAATAGGGTTAATTGTCAGTAAAATGTCTGCCAGGATGTATCGTGAATAGATAGTAATATCTTGCCTCACACTAGAAAGAGATCTTTAAAGTGGCAGCACTTTCAAGGCAACAAAATAATATAATTTGACTTGAATTGCAATTAATGCAAACCACACTTATTCTATCCCAAGCCAACTGTTCATAAACATTATACATGAAACTCTATACTACAGCATGTGGAGAAACATTCTCTAAAAGAAATTCAAGGAAATGAAATAGGGAGACTTACCAGAATGGCTTTGCATACACTAGCAACGGACTGGCAGGCACTACTGGTGGGAAAGTCTATGGGTAGGTTGGGCAGTCGCAGGAATTTGAGCAGGGGTTCTAGACCACGATGACTCACAAACTCCCAGCAGTGATCATCGGTTGCATTATTACAGAGGATGGCTTCAACAAACTTCATCTAAAATAAGGAAATAACAGTAGTTTGAAGTTTGAAGTTTATTTATTCCACATTTACATCAAAAAACAATTTAAATTCTTCTTTGTTTGTATACAAGCATATAAGCGTAGATTACACAAAAACAAAAATAAAGATTTCAAATCAAGTATAATGTACGGAAAATAGGTAAAAAGTTTCAAAATATATGGATATGACAGGCAAGGTAAAACAATGTAAAATGTTGGGAGCCTAAATGAAAGTAAAGGCAATATTTTTTATATTGTAACCATGTCTTGCACTTGAACACTGGTAACAAGGGTTCGTTCAATCAAGAGTTTAGATATTATTTCCATAACTACAGTTGACATATCCGATCATAAAATTAATTTATGTGAAACTTATTCAAGAACTTACCACATTGAGAATGTAGTCCATAAGAGGTACAGGAGTCTTTTCATTAGGGTCTGTGGATCTGAAAGACAAAATAAATGACAAATATTTGTTTTCATGTATCTTCAAGATTAGACAGCACATTTGTTCATAAACAGGTATCGATATCGATAACAAATGTATAGGTCTACATTTAAGGGCAATTTCATTCAAAATCAATTCGATAAATGGAGTCTCAGACATAAATGTCACACATGACAGGAAAGACTTGAATTTACGATGTGAACTCCAGTCTTCATAACATGTCTTGTGTTCATAATATTGCATTGGCTTTTATCTCGTCAGTCTGTGAGCGCGACTGCAAGGGGAAAACAATGCATTCAAAGTATATTTTTTTTAAAAGGAGTTTGTTATTATAAAGCAACACATGCCTTCCTTTCAAAAAATGGGGGAGGGGGGGGGGATAAGCAAATCTTAACAGGGAGAATGGCCTACAAAAGTTTCACTAGGCATGGGAAATAAAATTACACTTATTAAAAATAAATGATCAGTGAGGCTTTTATCAATTCTTTTCTTACAGATCAATCTGAAAATGTACAGCTAGGTAACTTTGCATCATTTACCAAGCAGCAGCAATAATCATCATCATCACCATCATCACCATCATCCTCTCATATGATCTTGTTATACTTTATATATGCAGACCTGCCAACCTCTGGAGTTCAAAAACTGTATTCTTTAATCCCAAAAGTTGTATTTTACTGACAAAAGTTGTATTCTTGAAAAAAAACACGGATTGTTACGCGGATCAATGCCTCTTACAGTTCCTACCTACAGGAAGAATTTTTGTTATGGATCATTGGTTGAATATGCACGATTTTGTCATGACTGGTGTGTTCGATGAACCAATGAACATACCCAAATTGCTGTGAGATGCTTGAAGAATACTTAACAAAACATAATGGGAATTTTGCCATTGATAATGTCACAAACACAAAATTAAATTTAAAAAAAAAAAAAATAAATAAAAAAAAAATTAAAAAAAAAAAAAAAAAATCGTTTTATTTATTTATTTATTTATTTTTTGGAAAATCGTATTTTATTAAGGAAAATCGTACTGTCGTATTTGCTTCTAAAAATCGTACTAAATACGACTAAATCGTACTGGTTGGCAGGTCTGTATATGTACATTGTAAAGCGCATTGAAATGTCAACAGACATGAAATGCGCTATAAAAGAACAAAGTATTATCATCCTCTCATTCAACTTACTGAGGTTGGACGGGTGTGACCATCTTAGACTCCTGCTCCCTGACAGATGTGGGTACCTCGTCTTCTTCGTCTTCGTCATCACTCGATGTGTCATCTCCATTGGTTGCTTGAGACTGGTTAGATGCAGGTGTCTTGGCCTTCACCGCCGATCGACTGCACACAATGTTAGGGTTGTGCCCCATGCTGCATATATCTTCCATCAGCTGAAAATCAAAGTGGTATAATCCAATATAAGCTCTTGCTTCATGTTGACATAACAGGGACTAATTATCACATTTCAAGTCCTTTGTCTGCAGTCAAAGTCATCTCATAGGGCATTACAAAAAGAACTGTGCCACAAGGCGTACATTTTTAACCTAACAAAACCTGTTAGGTTTGCAATAGAAGGATACTACACAGCTTTTGTGAAGTCCTTGCCCAGCTATGCTCCTTATAAACAAAATTTGAGGCAAAACTGTAAATCCAAACAATTATCTCCATAAACAATGTCATTCATTGATCTACATTGGACAAAGTTTGCCAAATTTGTTGTTTTAAGCCTTTGCCAACAGTTTAGAATACTGGTATGATATTTTACAAAAGAGGAGGAAAAATAATAGTAAAAGAAACTGACCTTGATGATAGCCATCATTGCATGATCTTTGAGAGAGGGCTGATGTCTCATCAACTCATCCATGGCACTACCTAGCGATGATGCAGTGTCTCCTACAAATGCAATGTGATGTCAAGTATATAATATACAGGTGTATTGTCACTGATTACAATGCTTTTCAGAGTTTTGAAGAGCAAAATTCCATTGGAAATTAACTATAATAGCAAGAACATTTCCCTTTACAGGGACAAGAATGATAAACAAAGTCTTGGGTTTGGGTATTGCAACTTACTTCAGAATTGTAAATGAAACACACAAATCCAGTAAACCACTTGTAACACTGAGTGAATGTTTATTTATGTTAATTCCTTCAAAAACTGAAAAAATTAGCAAAAAGGTAAACCTGTATAACTGCATTTCCAGTGGAAATTCTAGTCACTGGGTAATCCTTTTGTCCCCTAAATCATAGTTAACTCATTCAAAATAGTAAAGCATGTGTTCCAATTATGCATAAATGCCTGAATCATTCCTGTTCTCAAGAATTTTTCTACCTTTTCAGGTATGAATATATTGGTCAAAGTCCTACCTAATGCATCATTTGTTCTTCTTCTTCTCATAGCTGGCAGGTAGACTGGAGACAGGAGGACTTTGAAGAGCTTTTCAAATGGCTTGCACTGATTGAATGCATCCAGACCCCTGGAGTTGAGGCACAGGGCACTGAAGATGTTAGGTAGGGAACCCAACACCTCTTTGGTTGCAGGGACCTGTGAAGATAAAGGTGATCAGAGTTGAATGATCAGATTCATTAAACCATGCATGCATTTTACATTTCATGAAAGAATACAAAAAGGAAAAGCAGAGAATGTAGTAAGATTCAGGAGGGTCAAATCTGACTGACATGAGCGCTAAACAAGAACCCACTCTTATTATTATTAAAAGACGGGGGAGAAATATGGAAAGCACAGGGGATACAAATTGAGATAACAAATATGATCAACCCACTAAAGGAATGGAAAAATCATGTTTTTACTATTTCATTAAAAAAAAGAAAAGGAAATGACTTTCCTAACAAGATTGCAACAACGATTTCCATACAAATTTGTGAAATAAGTATGTAAATATAAGATTTACCATATGGATTTGAATACAAAAGCAGTGTAGATGAAACAAATATTTGAAAAGATTTTAAATACTCACGTCTTTGATAAGAAGGGCATGCAGCATGACATCAGTGAGCCCTGTATCTTGTAGTGATGATAGTAGCGATGGTTCTTGAAACACATACACAGTAACTAGCTCGCAAGCTGTTGGGAACAAAAGAAAGAAGAAAAATAGTTGGAATTTCCTTCATGGAAGAACTTATTCTACCTCCCATCATTGTTTCCCTCTCATTTTCATCACCACACATCTTCAATCCTATAGACAATACATGCACATCAATTACTTGTATACCTTATAATTATGTCACAAATGTGCACTTCACAATATTTATGCTTACATATGAAAATGATATTACTGATAATTTCTAGTACACCATTATTTTCAGTAGTTGCCATTATTTTATTTTTTTGTTACAATGTAAAATGCTTACCAAGGAGAAACAGCGATGCACTGTAGTATTCAGCATTGCTAATGATGTGTTTCAATGAGCTGGGTAATGATCCATCCATAACTGCAGAAAAAGAAACAGAAGTAGCCTGGTAATTCCAACAAGTTTAAAAAACCTAAAAAGTTAAATAGCACTTTACGTATGCGTTTATGGCACATATTTGTTATACAGCCAGATAAAAATGTTTGGTTTAAAGAGAAGGTTGAGTTCTGGGAAGAGGTGAAAAATAATTTGTGAGCGTTATTGTTATTATGCAAATGTGGAAGAACATCAGATAAAACATGTTCCCTGAAAAGCATGGCTCTTCAAATGCCTTCATATTCTAAATATGTCATGTAACATCGTAAAAATTGGGACGGATTTTTACACCACGTGTTCGTGTAGTCCCGTATACATCTTTCTGTGTACAGTGTTTGTAATTTAACCAAGACTTGGCCAAATTTCTTATCATTTTGATGATTCCAAAACCTTGCACTACACACAAATACTTATATGCTAGATGATCAACCTTTTCAGGTTGATTCCACATCGTTTCTTTCACAATGCAATCGCATGACCAGAACTCAACTTTATCTTTAAGTCAAGGAAGTGAATAGATTAGATGAATGAATAAATGCCATTTTTGTTTACATCGTCCACAGAACAAAATAGCACACTATAAAAGGATGTTGCACAGAAGACTACTTACCATGCCTAATGCTGTCAGAGAAAGAAGGATCTTGGATAGCTTTCTTGAGGAAGTTGAGCATGGATTTCAGCAGGGCTGCTCTCTGAGGGAAACACTGGGTTGCTGTAAAGTCAAATGTTGAGGCATCATTAGCACACCTTTTCATCTTGTAAGGCAATTCTAATATAATATACCAATTGGCAATTTATTGTACAATTTTTTTTCATTTTTTAAAGACTAATACCAAATTAATATGGCATCGATTTAACCCTATTTAGCCCGGGCTATTTTGAAACTGCATAGCCCAGGGGGGGGCTTCTCAGGCCCCCCCCCCCCCCCCTATGATCTCGGCCGTGAAACGCCCGATCGCCGCGAAAATTTGCATACATGTCAAGTGAAGTGTATAGAATACTATGGTAATTTCAATTTTTTGAAAAATTCACTCATTTGCATATTTATGGTAATTTATGCAAATAAGGTCATAAAATTCACATTTTTGCCCATAAATCAGACATTATTCATATTTAAGCATTCTTTCTCACTACATATATTTGTTAGACCATTTGGAATAATAATACAACACAAAAAATTGAAAAACCAGGGTTATTCCTTATGTTATCTATTGTTTTGATAATTTCTTATGTATTTCTTTGTTTTTTTTAAGTTATGTATTTTATTGTTTTTGTTGTTTTATTTCATTTCCAACTATAATTCAACTATTTTGACCCAAAAATAAACACCTAAACTATAAACAAGACCAAATAACCAATGTTTTATCTCTTTATTTGAAAAATGAGATTTACATATGTTTTGTACACAAATCACAAAAATGAGCGATTTTTGGGCTGACATGCAAAGACAAAAGGACACGTGACTTCGTAATGGTAGGTCCGATTTTCGAAAAATTTCTTTCAAAAGATGCGCAAGACTCGAAAGAAAAAAGTCACAAAATTTCAGTGCAAGATTTTCTTGCGTTAAAAAATTATCGCGAAAAATGTCGAGGGGGGGCTTCTCAAGCCCCCCCCCCCCCCCCGGGCTAAATAGGGTTAAGATGATAATATTTAGATCAAAGAAATAAAATGACACAGTAGTGTGAATTGTTGATATCATGTTAACTGTTCAAGGTACTGAATAGGCTCAGCCATGGACTTCAACTCTTAGGGCATAAGTGTAGGCACTAACTGAAATAAAGTTAGATTTGTAAATATAACCACTGACGAGCAGTCATAAAAAAGACTTACACCCGACACACATTTTCACTAGCTGAAATACAGTCTTGATTTGTAAATATGACTACTGTCAAGTGGTCATAAAACAGAAACATTCCCAAAATCACATCTTCATTAACTGGAATACAAGCTAGAAAATTATGTGAATTTGATATTCTGCCCAGGGGCTATATATCAGAGAAAAAATCCCCCTCCCACTTCTGTATGATCATCGCATCACCCTGTAGAGCGAACTGACCGGATCTACCCTTCTTTGGCCTTGAGACGCCCTCTTCCTTGCACGTGCCTGAGCTTGTAGATTTGTCGATTGGTCATAAAACAGAAACATTCCCCTACTCAAATCTTCGCTAACTGGAATACAAGCTAGAGGATTATGTGAATTTGACATTCTGCTTAGTGGTTATCAGAGTAAGACATCCCCCTCCCACCTCTGTTTGATTATTGAATCACCCTGTACATCTAACTGACCTGATCTACCCTTCTTTGGCCTTGAGCCGCCCTCTTCCTTGCCCGTGCCTGAGCTTGTAGAAGCACCCTCATTGACCCTCTGTCCATCTGAGGGACTGTCTGTCTCCATGGTGGTGCTGTCTTCTGAGAACGGGGAGGGCGGGGCGGAGTGGATGGCATCCTGGGACGTCCGAATCGTTGGTTTGATGACGTAGGGTACATCCCTCCGACATATGCCAATCTCATGCTGCAAGAGGTAGCACATAGCAATAGAATCATGTGAAATAAGTACTTCACAAAAACGAACAAGACAGACAATGCCCTTTTTCCCCCTGTTTGTTTACTTGCAATCATGCATATTGTTTTCCAACACGATTCTTTAAAGCCCATCTGTACTAGTTTGGCTAGGAGGGATTAGACCAAGTAGCGTGGTCACTGGTAGGTGGCTATCTCATCAACTCAGCTCTCAATTAACATAAGAAAAAGAGGATCATGGGGAACCAATGGTCACCCCTTAGGCATTGTTTTCTATATAGAGGGAGCAAGTAGCTACAGGTAGTACAGTGGGGCTTCAAGGTGATGAGTAGAAGGGTATTCTCAATAATTGAAGACATAAAAATTGAAAGTTGTCTCTTACAACAGGATTGTTTTACATATGCTTGTAAGTATTTGACTCAGTACGGAAGATTTTTCTTCAAATTTAATCAAATGCTACATACCTCTAGTCTGTTGATGAATGTGGAGAGTCCGCCGTGGGTCTGGAAGGCTGCCATGTCAAGGTTGGTGATCAGATCAACTACACGTACAGCCCTTGTCACAAACTGCAGTACAACACACACACACACACATAAAAGATACAGAATGATGAATCATACAGCAGCCATCATATGATTGCTCAAGTCCACATTCTACAACTCTTGAGGCTAGTTTCAAGAAACCAACTTAATCACTTCATATCAACAACAGAAAAATCTTACATAAGTCTTAGCTTGGCAGAGCATTTTATAGCAGAGTATGTAAAAGATTTTGAAAGTCGTAACACAAATTGAAATCAGTCAGTAGATCATGATAATGATCAATAGTTTGATGAGGTGAAATATTCGACAGAAAACATTTCCAGAATATCAAGATTCCACCAAATATTTGATGATGATGAGAGCATTTTTAGCTCTTGGTGTCCCTCTTAACTAAGTGATAATAGAGCAACATGTAAGTGTATGGAGGTTATTTTTTCTACAGTAATAAACCATTTACAAGTCCTTCTATTGTTCTTGTTTGGATAAGGTACAGACCCTTACCGTTGTATGCAGCTGCTCATCTTCTCCTGGCCATTTGATGACTTTGAGAAGAGATTCCATCATACCACAAGACACTAAGGCCTCACCACCTGTGCAAAATACAATATATAAGACAATACAAGTTGAGAACATCAGCTTTTAAAAAAGGGCATTAGTCTCTTCAAACATATGCAAATGCAAGGACTATTGCTGCTGTTATAAATAGCAAGAATTCCTCTGTAAGTAGATTCTAATTAAAGTTACATACAGATTTGGGGTTTTATCCCCCCCCCCCCTCCCCTAATTCCAGTGACTGCTTAAAATTGTGTAATTGGTTGATATTCACCTAATTACCTTGATTTTTTTTTTTTAAAGAAGGGGGAGGGAGAAGAAGAAGAAAAAGTGCAATTTCTTACCTGTTTCATAACTGGCTAGATGATATAAGAATGAGAAGAGAGAAGTGGCAAGGCTGTGGGGGAATGACTCCATGTTAGGATCTGAAAACAAAAACATCAACAAAATTAATTCACAGTAATTTAGTTATTCACCAAGTAATTAAAAACCCTTCATATTTCAAATGAACGCAAAATGCATGTATGATCAACAAACTAGCAACCCAATTAAATGGCATAGAATGGTGCATGACAAAAAAATGGTATTGAACATAATATTTTTTTCTTTCTAGAACATAACAATACTGTCAAATCTGCCAACTAATATTTCTTAGAGTAGAAATGCAAGAACATGAGAGTGGTTCATAGAAAGAAAATCCATTATATGTTAATAATAAATCTGAAAGGCTTACCGATCATGGCTTGTATACACTGCCGGACCATAACAGGTAAGAACCCATGATAAGAGGCAGCACCAGTTGCGTCTATTATGCTAATAAGCCTGCTGAGAAAAGGCATTCATTGGGTATAAACATCAAATATGCAATATGTATAAAATAATAAAGTTTCAGAGAATTCTATGTAAGTGAGTTACATTTTATAAATACAAACGCAATGACATAAAAATTATATTTATATAACAATTGGATAACATACCATTAAACATAAGAAAAGCCTCATCTGTTGCCATTTAAAAGTTTTGTTGGAGACGAACTTGTTCTCAGAAGCCTTTTGAATGAAATTTGGTGTTGTGTCCATAAAGTAGCCCTATTTTTTCTTCACAACAGCGTATATTCACAAAGTAGCTATGCCTTATAAATCAATTTTATTATTGATATTTATAGAGCACCTTATTCATAGAATATACACCTGTAGAACCAGTGTCTATGTGTCACATAGAAGTGTAAAAGTATGTTTTCAAACACTGTACATAACACACATATTGGAAATGAACAAGCAGTGTAGATTTTCTCCTAAAAAAATCTGTAATAACATATTTCCCAAGTTGGAAACTTCATATCTCCATCTAGTACAAAAGATATCAGTATGTTCAATAAATTTTATATTTTATAAAGAAAAGCTCTCTTAGTTCTCAGGAAACTGACCACAATAGTAGAAGTATTTGCTTGTTTACTTACTCTGGATTTCTATCTAGGTGAATGACTGAAGTAAGAGTTCTAAGAGAAGCAGATTTTATATCCTGTAAATTAAAAAAGGAAAATCAATGTATTAAATTGTAATTGTGCAATGTGTCAAATAGCAACATTTTTGGGAAGAAAGGGCTTTTCGAATATTGTAAAATTTCATGATAACAGCTAGTATGGTCCAGAGCAAAACATTGGGTTGCTCTTTTGACAATCTAGTCAGGGTTCAAACAATGTACACTAAGAACTGGGACTTCTACTTTCTGTTTACTCTATTTGAAAGTGTTTTCTGACATCTACAAGGAATGAGTTCATTATCAATGTACTGCAAAGGCTTGGCTTGCTAGTGTATCAAATTAATTCATTTGCAAACACTGATTAATATAAATATGAAATCTAAACATGACTTTTATATTGGAAGAGTAACGACTGTCCCCATTACTCACCACAAGCTTTACATCTTCAAGCTGGAGAACATCAACTAATTCCTCTATGAGGCCACTATACAACAAAGAGCTAGAGATTTCTTGGATTGCACTTGAATAGACTGAAATGAAAACAGATGGAAAAGAGCACAAAATGTTTAATATTACATATATTTCATGAGTAAACCATGATATATGATCGTTATCATTTTAAATTCTCAGGAATGAAGCAATCAAAATATTCAGCGCTCAAGTTCAAGAGTCATTGTCAATGCATGCAAATCAACAAATACTATCAATCCAACAAAATGTCTTTATTTACATTTTCAATACAAAATTGTTTTATAATATTTCTCAGTGATGAAATCTTCCTCCGAGCCAAGCAATGAAAGCACTTGATAAACTCACTTTTAAAGCCCCACTGTACTACTTATAGCTACTTGTTCCCTCTATATAGCAAACAATGCCTAATCGGCGCCTGTTGGTCCCCCATGATCCCCTTTTTCTTATGTTAATTGAGAGCTTATTTGATGAGATAACCACCTGTCAGTGACCTTGCAGGGAGGTCTAATCCCCCTGGTTAAACTAATGCTGACAGGCTTTAAAGAAGTCATCTTTCAAAGTTTTCAATGTTTTAAGTCAAACAAAAAGTCCTTGCATTTGCATGTAACATAAATTCTATATCTACACGAAATGAAGTAAATGGTGGGTACTCCATTACATCAACAGCAAATAACAAACTCCTGGTTTCACATTTTTCTTGAAAGTCATTAAACTTACCTAGGACAGAGAGGGCTTGTAGCCTAGCTTGTACACACTGTAATCTCTTTTGATGGTTAGAGAAGCAATGTGCTAGCCGTATGTGCGTGAATAGAAGCATCTGTACCGAAACAAAAATAAAACAAAATTCAAGTACAAACTACAGGTTGAACGTTCCTTCTCGTTATCATTCTCTTTCCCTTCAAGTTTGCTAGATATTGAAGCATATCAGGATGCAAAAGTGATCAATATTTATCCATGAGTGTTTTGCTATACAACTTACTTCACTGTTTAGGGTTACCATACATATCAAAAACAGAGTAGGATTTAAAGACTTTTGTACAGATTTATACAGATCTGTGTGATTATTTCACCCGGTATTAGAGCAAGGTATTTTAAATATACAATTCATGTAAATTATAACTGGGTCTATAGAACATATTTTACAACTAGAATTTTCAATATAGACATGCCTAAAAGGATTATGTATTTGTTGTCATTTTATAATATTTTTAACAATCGTATATATATTTAACTCACCAGTTTGTCTTTGGGAACATTGTGCTGTGACAGCTGATCTTCCATGATGTCTACTGGGTCATGTGCAAGCTGTAAAGACATGCAAAGAAAATTGTATTAACTTCATTGAAACAAAGTGTAAGTGATCCTGTAAACAGAGAGATATTACAAAAAGATGACAGAGTATTCACATTATCATTCATTTAGTATGAAACATAAGACACCTATGGAATAATTCTTTGTTCAAAATTCTGAAGGCTCATTAAAATGTAACTAATTTACAAATAACTATGGGACTGGGGTCTGATTTCCCTACATGCATATATTTCAATTTAACAAACCTTACAGCTTCTTGCAAGAGCCTGAAAACCATGGAAACCCTTTGCCCCCAATTTCATAATCTACACACTATGGTTCACTCTTCAGTACTTACTTTGTCTACGTGTTCCAAGTGAAGAACTGTAACTGCCTGGACTGAATGCTACAAAAGGGAGATTAGGTTACAAAATAAAATTGAAATTAAGACATATAAATTATATTTACCAATACACACCAAACAGAATGTACTATTCATTTTAGGAAGAAGAGTACTTAGTGAAGATTGGAGAGATCAAAATATTCTAATGTTGATCAAATCATCATAAATAATGAAAAGTTTTCGATTTATCACTTTTATTGCCAAGTTCTTTCTTCTCCTATCCTCGAGACCAAGGGACGGGTGTCATGAATTCATACACCGGTGCTCTCCATCGTCTCCTCTCTCTTCCTGGTACCTCATGGGTAATATGCTAGTTTGGCCAGGCGGGATTAGACTTCCCTGCAAGGTCACTGACAGGTGATTATCTCATTAAATCAGCTCTCAATTAACATAAGAAAAAGAGGATCATGGGGGACCAACAGGCACCGATTAGGCATTGTTCGCTATATAGAGGGCGCAAGTAGCTATAAGTAGTGCAGTGGGGCTTAAAGACATCTATGTCAGGACTTTAAAATGTACATGATGTATCCCATTCTATATCCAAACCATCTAGCCATTTGTACTGAAAAATGGTGTACATATATATTTTACCTTCTTAGATGAAACCTTTTCTTCTGCTGGATTTTCTGAGTAAAACTCAAAATGGAGAGTTGTGGCACTTGGAGGGATTCCCTGCGGAAAGAAGGAAAACAAAAATTGAAATACACAAAATATATATGTCACATCCTTAGCATAATTGCAATACAAGATGACTGTCTCACAGTTTAGATATTTAAGTAGCAACCACTCTCAGACTTCACGTGACACAATCCTAGTTCATAAAGTAGAAAAGGTTTCTATAGAAGAGCTTGAACATATAAATCAAAGATGTACTCAAGAGGTTAATTTTCCTTCAACACACTACAACAATAATTTGCCCTGAAACTGTGACAATGTCAGAAACGTGGAAACAAAACTAAGGAACAAAGTGTGTTGAAGATTCAGAAACAAAGTTGAACTACTATCATTTCTATCTCGAAGAATATGAAGTCATGTAGTGCCATGATTCGTTAATTTGGTAATCTTGCTACATGGTAAGAAATTTCAAACTGTTACCTGTTTGGAGGTCTTCTTGCAGCACTCTGCCAAGCCGAAGCCATTTTCTTTGCCACCCCAGCTCTCTGCTAGGTAGGTCAGCCTGCTGAAGAGCTCCTTCCTTTTCTCCGCACCCAGCTTGATCAAGAAGTTGGACCTTTTACTGTATAATGCAAGAGTTAGTGGACACAAATACAGAACAAAAAAATTGCATAATCTCTGTAATTATAAATGTATTCACCTCCAACTGAGCCGTCTAAACTACCATGATCTATTGCACTGCAGCTTCTACATTAGTAATAATAATTATGTTATGATATCATATAAATATTCCAATTACCAAATCAATCATATTGATGTGTTTTACAATACAGATAAAGTGTCTCTAACTATACACTAGTTCTTCTTTAGATGCATACCAGTAAACATTGTGTTCAAAAGGGGATTTTCTTACCTGAAAACATACACCAAGTTCAAGACAGCTAATACAGTGTTCATGTCACTGGAAGCTAGAAGAGTTGTAAGATGCTGTAAATACAGTGTATGAAATAAAAGAGAGTGTGGAAACACATTGAGAACAAGGCTTCGTGCATTTGCGTTTCTATCTGTGAATGTAACATGAAATTAATCAGCAGTTACTATTTATTGAACATTTTTAATTGAATGAAAGTTTCATACACGTGTGAATGAGTTGATAAGAAAATGATTACAAATAATCCTTATTTGTATTTCTGATTACATAATATTTCTTTTTCAACCCCTGTTGAGGCCTCATCCATTCTTATGGTAAAATGTTTATACCTCACCCATTCCAAAATATAAGGTACATGTTGAATATGTAGCATCCTACACCAGTACACTGTACATACATCTTTAGAAAAGATGTATTCATACAGTTTCATTCCCTATAAATAGATAATTACAAAATACAACAAAAAGATATCAATCTATTCTTGATAACATGAGACATGAGCATCCTAGAACGCTACTTTACATTCGCATTTACTCTGTAATATCAAGAATCTTTGCTCACCTCAACAGAGCTGTAGAGATGCCTAGAGAAGCTGTGCTCAATGAGCAGAGCTGTGAAGGTAAGCACACTGTGTACAGAGTCCCGAAGGCGGGTATTCTGGGATTGGTCACATGACAGCCGCCATGGCTGGTCAGGTGGTGCCGAGCAACCATCTTCCAGGATGCCATCGAACCTGTCCAAGACATCCACCCAGTGGTACAACTCACACTTCAAAGGACAACAGGTAAAGGAGAGGAGAAAAGACGCAAGGATAAGAAGAATGAAAGGAGGAAGAAAGCATTAGTACAGGAATAGAGTCAAAATATAATTCTTATAATAATGTACACAATCAGATAACTTTTTCTTTACAAAAAGGGCTCACCATTAACAGGCATCTGAGACACATGGGTGCTGAATATCTAAGTCCACAAACTCAAGCCCCCCCCCCCCCAATTTTTTCATAGAATTTTTACACGAGGCTCATGCATACAGATTACAGACTTAAAGATTTCAATCTGTTCTCCCTTTTATAGAAACAGTTAGTGTAGAGCCCTGGGCAGCGTTTCACAAACTGTCATTTGTACAAAATTGCAGACATTCCATTGAAACTTGTATGAATAGGACAATGGCAACTTGTACAGATGACATTTTCGTGAAACTACAGTATACCAACTGTATGAGCACAGTACATGTGCCACTGTAACTTTATAATACATCCTCTTTTTTGTAGAATACTGCATGTCTCATTCATTTGGCCTGCAGACAATGACTAAATTTAAAACCAATCATCAGTCCATAACATGCAGTGAATAGCCATAACAAAGAATCAGACAAACAACAGATAAGTTACGCTAAATATTACTCATTGCAGATGTAGTATCAAAGTTATTATTATTTAGGACAACCGCTTCTTTTGCATCAGGTAGTGGAGGAAACACTATGAAAATCGGTATTGATGTTTCCCTGCAAGGCAGTAAAAGAATAATATAAAATTGAAAAAAGTGCTAAGCACTTCAAATGTAAAAATCTAACAACATGTATACATGTCATGTTGATATGTACATTTGCACATCAAGTGAATAAAGATTCCACTCAAAATCGTGCTTATGCACTAATGCCTTAATATTCCAGTGAAGTCCCTGAAATCTATTATGTCTGTAGGGAGATATGTGATTCAACCTTTTCAAAGTATAAATGAAAGAATTTTAATGAGCTTCAAGTTATGTAACATTCAGACATGTCAAACGACCGATACTCTTCCATTTGAAGACATGTACTACTGATACACATGTATTTGCATCATATCATAACAAAAACATACATGTATGAACTGACACTAATATAGGAAAGTGTCTGTAACAGCTTCAGTTTGTACACACACAGAGTCATGTACAGGTACCTTGCTTGAGTGGTCTATTTATAGACAGTTAATCTCTGTGATCAGTACATCATGGGATGACTCATAGCAAGTGTGTGCAATACTCAGCAGTCAACACAACAACTAATATAGCATGTAAAATGAGTTACTGAAAACCCATAACAAATAAAGTAAGGTAACCCAAATTATACGCAGGAAACACAATGAAATGTATTCCTTCCTATTGCATTGTTTGTTTTATATGATCATAGACATACATGTACATGTGTAATGTATACAGAAAAGGAGCACCGAGAAGAAAAAAAATTGAAAAAGAATCAGTATGACGTTGGTAAAAGCATCTAGATAATCCATAAATACCAAATTAAGGATTTCTCTTTCTAAACAAAAATAAAATCATTGAAGTTTAGTTACAAATATCAACAAAATGATAATATTCAAATATATACATAAATCAAATTAAAGGGGCAGTCCATCCTGATATTAAGTTGGTTGTGATAGAAGCAGAAAAAGTGAAAGTTTTAGCAAAAACCGATTTTGAATGAGAAAGTTATGAATTTTTGAAAGTGATATCAATGATACAAAAATTGGCAACTCTGTGACGTATCTTGCGAGCTTCCCTCCCGTTTGCCTTGTACGTGTACTACAAATCTTCAAATATTCACATTTTCCCTTTAAAATAATATCAATCATACATTCACCCTAGACATAATTATTGCAAATACTGTAGGTATTTCTACAACCCCTGTTTTGTCATCCATAACTAAAAAAAATAAAAGTTTATGAAATTTTCTGTACAGAGCAAATCGGATAGGACCTTGCAAGATAAATCTCAGAGTTGCCGATTTATCGTAACTTCAAAAATTCATAACTTTCTTATTTTATTTTAGTGCATTTCTGTAGTAACACTTCCATGTAAAAACAAAACAAACAAAAACACATCCAGATGCACAATAACTACACTGCTTAAACTAACTTTTAAAGTTTTTATGTATAATTCACTTCTTAATGAAAATTCGATTTTGTATTTTCATTTGTTAATATTCAGTAGTGTAGGCCCTAAGGTTATACAAAGTATTGAACTTGAATGGCTGTATATATTACAGCTTCAAGGTATTTTCAATCATTTGCAACCGAATACACATCATCATCATCAGGGTGCTACAAGAATTTTTTTCACCACTTGCCCTGTCGGGCAAGTGGGTTTTCAATTTACTTGCCCAAACAATATTTCCACTTGCCCAAAACTTTAAAGCGAAAAAGGACTCGAGGTTAAAGCATTTATTATCTCGTAATGATAAGTTAGTGTTTTAGATAGCAAATTAATGCACATACATGTACAGTGTAACTGTACTGAATAATAACCTAATATGTCAAAGAAAATGGTCAACAAAGGATGGTTGAAGGTTTAAAAAACGCATTTTATTGATTCTCCATAAATAATCAGATTCACATGAATCTCGGCAAGGTAGAATGGTTCAAGCAGGTTTAAGTTTTTAATATTCAGTCATGTAAAAAAGCATAATGACCCTGTTGTAAAAAATATGATACAAACATGTCATTAATGGTAGCCACATGTACCATGGTGCAACATCACATGTGTGTCTGTGCAAGCCGCTGTCATTTGGAAACGTAGGCTAATTTTCAGCTGTTAATAATTTGGGTCAACTCTTCCATCAAGAAACGTCATGTAAATAATGGGTAATCAACTATTTTAAATAAAGTACGGACATTTTTATTTCATCATTCACTGCTATAAATATCATGCCAAAATTTGTAAATTCTTACTAAATAATAATATTGAAGATATTTTACGATAAATCTCGGATAAGTATGCGAAAACTAGACTAAACAACGTCGCTAAAACCATGAAAACAAAACAACAACGGCTTATATTCTGGGGGTCTCGATACTATTATCAAAATGACTCGCTCGGTCGGATCTTGAGACCGCAGTAATAAATTGAAAACGAGACAAAAACATTCATCTGATTTATATGAGCAGCGAGTTTTAAATAATATGTTCACAATCATTAACAGTCATTATGAATAAATATCAAACATTTGACTTTTTGTACTTACTAGAAAATCCCTGTTGTTTATTCCATTCCGATTCGCACGTGTTCATTTCCCTAGAATAATGACGTCATATTTGGCGTGATTCAACCAATCGGCAATCAGAGAATAGCAAAGGCCTGTCGGTGCGGCCTGCAGAGCTAGAGAGAGAGAGCGCGAATAAGCTCGCAGCTGGTACGATCGCGCTAGCTGTCTCTAGCTAGCTCACGGCCGGCCGTGCGTGGAGGCGGAGCGGCATTCATGGCTTGAAGTGTCACTGTTGCATGCGCGCTGAGCTAGCTGAGCTGGCTAGCTGTCTGTGAAGTTTTTTCGAAATCGGAACGATCGCTTTTTTGCTTCTGGATTTTGACGACGGGTAAGAAGTTGACGGGTGAATGGTAGAGTTCTTGGACACTAGGAAATTACTGTAAAAGTATCACTTGCCCGAATCGGGCAAGTGATAATTTGATTTACTTGCCCGACGGCTCAATTTGGTTGCCCCGGGACGTCGGGCAAGCGGGTTTGTCGCGCCCATCATCAATTCAATATTCATCAACCATTATTTTAGCATGATAATATATTAGTTAATCTGTAGGCAATGTAGTAGATAAATTGGCTTACCTTGCCATAGTTCCATGATTTGATTCCTTGTAGCTCTGACAGGAGATCATTGCTGGTTTTCAGTCTCTCTATCAAAGCCTGACAGTCAAAGGGCTGAAATTATGATAAAGATATGTACATTGTTATATTTTTCTTAACATATTCCAAAGACATTGTAAATGATTAATCTCAGCATGGTGAACATTTAGGAATTAAGAAATGTTTCATCATAAATTCATAACATTCTACATGTAATGCCCGATTCAAAATGGTGATTATGCTATTTGGAATTAGTAGACATTGTATGCTGTATAATCATGATTTGTACTTAACAAATTATTTATGGTCATCTCATATACAAACAAATAAATTAATTCAGATGTAAAATCTCAAAATATTTCAATACAGCAGCACTCATTCAATTCCTAAGCATTAGCCTTTGAAAGCAGTATGATCCCTCCTGATTTTTAAAAGAATTTCTAACTCAATTTTCAATCACATGCAGAATTCATTTAAACATTGATTGATAAATGTCAAAAGCATGAAGAGAATTCATCATTTTGGAGGAATATTAAATATAACCAATAACGTACAGGAGGCAGAGTAAGGTCAAATTGTACAACATACATTTCAACAATGACTTACCACTTCAGAAGTGCTCTTTTTCAATTTACTCCTGTCAATCTTCATGATGAATATTTCTTGTCAAACACATTCAGGAGACTAAAGGAAGAGAAAATCAAATCAAATTTATAAACATGTAAGAAACACAAGAGCATGAAATGATAAGTAAGCATTTATATTATATTCTCTTGTGCAATCTTAAGGAGGTTTCTTGGATTACTTTGATAAGTGAATGAATTAAGAAACATTGTAGAGGATCTCTAACTATTTGAAGAATAACTAGAGGTCATATTTGTCCTCACAAGTACTGTATATTTACATGTTGGTTATTGCCTTTGCTGAATACAGCCGAAGGTAGAGCTTAGGTAAATCCAACCTTGATAGCAAACTGCTCAAAAAAATCAGGCAAAAAATTAGAAAATTAAGAATTTGTAAAAGATGTAGTCACTATAAATGTAGGTATGAGCTCTTCAAATTGGCAATGTCTCTGTGATGAAGTGACGGCTACTTTCTCATTTGTTTCAAATTACAAAATGCATACAATTACAAATTGTTAAAAAAATGTATGACCCAGGAGGGTCTTTTCTCACTCTCTCACAAATGAAAATCATTGTCCCCCTGTTTTTATTGTGTACATACCTAAAATCACATTGAAGGAATTCATAAGATTGGACTATGCTACACTTTGCAAGAAGCCACTTCTTTTCCAAATTGTTGCCCATTATTGTGGTGTATTACCCAGTAGGAATTGCACATCAATAAATGAAGATGATTCTTCAATAAGAGAAATTTTCTCAAAAACTGACAAAAACATAAAAGCTCTGATAGCACCTTGTAAAACAATTGTTGCATAGTTTTCGGACATTTCTTTTTCACAAGAGTGCTAGGTCTAGGTATACAAAAAGATCATTCAAAAACATCATTTAAAAAATTCTTTGGCAGAAATGTAGAATTAGGTTTTATCATCTTAGTTCATTGTATCTCCTTTAATCAATAGTAATTTTACAATAAATAGTAGCTGATAATTAACTTAATATTACAGTCAAGATCTATACATACATGAAGATACTAGCTAGTAGATACAATGACTAATTTTAAGTCTACATTTATATATCAGGGTCACACAGGTTTCTGAAATGTGTGTCTGAACACTTGTAAACATCCCAGCAGTCATGTAAAGTATAGCACTCATCATCATAGATATTTGTCTTTTATAATATTATTCAACATACTGTATTCTTAAAACATTAATGGAATATGTCAGCTTCAAATTACTTAATAAAATTAACTGTGTGGGTAACCAACCTGTGGTGTATACCCACAACTATTGTATATGTACTCAGATGTCATGTGTCTAGACAGATGATTCAAAACATTAATTTATAGATGTTTCATACATCTTTTAAAGTTTACATAAAACACTAATCATAAAGGACCTTTGATAGTTATTGCTATTTGATACATTACGTTATAATCCAAAGGCTAAAGTGTACGGAAGCTTAACAAACGTTAACAGTCCGTACACTCAACCCCATCATTCATGTACATGTAGATGGAAGAGAGCCATACAAGTTTATACAAATAAATACTTAATTTACTCATATTATTCTTGGTACAAATATGCTATAAAATTTTTGTCCAATGTTTTGAGCAGTGTATCGTCATTTTGCGCTGAGCGATCTCGACTTGGCAAAAGGATAATGTACGCGCAAGGGCTTACGTACGTATTATATTACAAGGTATCTATGACAAGGTATCTATGCCCCAGCCAGGACAGGGTGCTCACCTACCGCTATGGCCGTGCAAGCGTAGGATCATTGTAAGCACGCTCTGACGCCTGTGAGTCATTTCTAACTTCAGCTTTTTTATAGATGTGCCTTGGCATTTGTGAAGTAATATGTTTAGGTTTATATTGCTGGGGGGTTCATTAGTTGCCAGTCGGGCAGCCAACTTTTTAAGTTTTAGATGAGCCCTGAATAGGCTGATAATAATTCAGACTAGATCTATGGCTTGTCTGCCGTGGCAGTTTGCCATCCTTTCAAGGATTTTACAATGTGGAAATAAACAAGTATTGAAATCAGCCTAGATCTAGATCTAGACCTCCTACTCCTAGGCCTAGTTAAGTAGGAAAAAACTCAAGTATAAACATGGCATATTTTCATATAACATTTTCAATTACAAAACAAGGATAACTCCCTGTTTAAAGGGAAAGTTGAGTTCTGAGGAGAGGTGAAAAATAATTTATGAGCATTATCATTGTTATCACAATCTAGACCAAATTTTTCTGTCTCTTTCGTTCGTAAGCCTCTGATTTGGGTAGGGTATAGGGTCAGCTCAAAGACAGAGCCGACCCTACCCAAATCAGAGGCTTACGAATGAAAGAGACAGAAAAATTTGGTCTTATCACAATCATGCAGGTGTGGAAGAACATCAGAAATAAATCTTCCCTGAAATTGAAATGAAAAGCATGGCTCTTCAAACGGATTGTTCTGCAAGTGGTGCTTAACTTATATCTACAGTTTGGTGTACATTCATTTTAATCATAATTAAGTACCCGACATACACCCATACAGGGGGGGATATGACATTTCACCCAATTTCTCTCATTCAGCCACACGGTGATTTCGATTTCCATTCATCACTCGACTCACGCTCCATACTCATATCATTCACTTCAAATTGCATGCAGTTTCTACCCAGATACATTCGCACAGACACAGCCATCAACCGACGGGATATCGCCGTACTACTAGGTAATTGCTAGCGAAATGATACATATAAAGGCACATTAAACCCGATTAACTTATTAATAAAATGCTAAACTAATTATTCGAACAATGAAAGATAACAAACAACCTCTTAATAGACTGAAAATAAAGAAAAAACAGAAATGACGACTCACATGTACTCGCCGCCATATTGATCTCATACATTACATCCCAGATATCCCGGATGTTCACTAGCGATGTTCTAGTTTGATCTGCGCTAGCCTGCAATGTTTTTTGCGTCGCGCCGCCGCGCCAGGCCAGCCAGCTAGCTCGCGCTGGCCCAGTCGATTCCAGTGTGTGACATGCGGATAACCCCTGCCCCTATTTTCAGCGAGACAACGGAAAACGTTTTTGGTTTCGAGCCCCCGTGTTTTTAAAAGTGGCTGCAAATTCGAATGTCATGCCCGATTAAAAACAATTTATCGAATAATAACACTTTGTGGCTAATGCAGTTGTAGGAGATTATTTTTTTCTCCTGGGCCTGGGGGGGGGGGGCACTGGCGTACCTATGGGGGGGGCAGGGGGGCAGAGTGCCCCCCCCCTGACGGGCTCCAGGGGAAAAAAAGAAAAAGGGGAAAGAAAAGAAAAGAAAGGGAAAGGAAAGAAAAAGAAAAAAGGAAAAGGAAAGAAAAAAGGAAAGAAAGAGAAAAAAGGAAAAAAAAGGAAAGAAAAAAGGAAGAAGAAGAGAAAAGGAAGGAAAAGGGAAAAGAAAAGGAAAGGAATAAAAATGGGGAAAAAAAATAAAGAACATGGCCGTAAGCACCGGGGGGGGGGGGAGGCAGTTGACCCCAGATATTTTGAAATCGTACAGTTTTTTTCCTGAAAATGTAGTGTAGGCCTCATACCAAATCCTTTAATTCTACTTTTGAAAATGCAAAATTACCCTCATAACCAGTTCGGTCGCTCGAACTCCCTTCACTCCTTTTGCTTTTGAGATTCTTCGAAAAACTTTTAACGCATCTTTCTCCCTTCCCCCATCAGAAAAATATTCCGCATACGGCCCTGAAAAATTAAAACAAATGAAAATAGGAAAATATAAGTGATATAACTAATTTGAAACTCTTCGCTGGCGCGAACTGCTTGCTAGCCTATTTTGTATTAAATGTTTTCACTTCCTCGTCCCCCTGAAAAAAGAAAAGGATTAGTATTGCCTAGAATACAATTGTGCCTGCCCCGACCTGCAACCATGGCAACAATAACACACAATATATGTACCAAATGTTACTAAAAGAGACTAATTCATTTTTCTCGCTCGCTACACTCGCTCGCGAATAAAATGAATAGACATTGCTTTGGAAACAATAATTGTGCCCACCCTTGACCTGCAACAATATCATTAAAAATGGAAGAGTTATTTTCGCCCTCTCGCCAAAAAGGAATTGAATCGCGTTAAACGCGATTGCGTCCATCCTGACCTGCACCAATAAAAACAAGTTTATTTATTAATTTCTATTAAAAGAGAATTTATTTTTTTTGCTTGCTCGCTATGCTCGCTCGCCAAAATGGAATTGACACCGCTAACGTGCCCGCCCCAACCTGCAACAACCAGTTAATAATTATGTACGAAACGTTATTCAAAGAAGTTTTGGTGTGCTCGTGCTCGCCAAAACGGAATTAACATCACCTTAGACATGATTGTGTAAGCCCTGCCCTGCCCTGCAACAAAAAAATCTGAAATTTATGAACCAATTATCATTACAAAAATTTTGCTCGCTCGCTACGCTCGCTCGCCAAAATAGAAATAACACCGCTTTTAATAATCACGTCCCTGACATGGAACAATTAAACCAAGTTTATATACCATATTTTCCCTATAAAAAGAAGTGATTTTTTTTTGCTCGCTCGCTACGCTCGCTCGCCAAAATAGAATTAACACCGCTTTTAATAATCACGTCCCTGACATGGAACAATGAACCCAAGTTTTATGTACCATATTTTCTCTATAAAAGAAAAGTGATTTTTTTTCGCTCGCTATACGCTCGCTAGCTCGTGGAATTATGTGCCCACCACTAACCTGCTACAATATCATTAAAAAGAGAAATGTAGGGGGTTGCCTGCCCGCCAAAATGGGATTGACATTGCCTTAAACACGATTGTGCCCGCCCCCTACCTGCAACAATGAAACAAATTTTATATAGCAATTCATTGAGAGAAAGATGTATTTTCGCTCGCTAGCTAAAATGGGTATAAAATCACCCTAAACACAATATTGTTCCCGCGCCGTGCATGGGACAATTGAACCAAGTTTAAGTGGCAATTATTAAAAAAAGAAGTGATTTTTTTCTTGCTCGCTACACTAGTTTGCAAAAAAATGAAATTAACGTCGCTAACAACTGAATGTTCCCACCCCCAACTTGCAACAATACCAGTTTATATACCAAACGTTACTTCAAGATTTTTTTTTGCTCGCTCGCTCGCTCGCCAGAAGTGAAAATTAGCATCGCTTTTTTTTTTTTTTCGGTCGCTTGCCCCCCCCTGACGGAGTACCCCAGGTACGCCACTGGGGGGGGGGGAGATGTCATGTCATGAACGTGAGGGACATAACATGGCATTCGGAGACTAGTACGCAACCAAGCGATGTTCCTCACTGCATCCGGGGGGGGGGGGGGGGGGGGGGGGGGTACTCACATATGCATGCGGGGTGTGCCGCTCTACCGGGTCTCTTTTTCACACACAAAAAATCCCTACACATAGGTCCCATTTCCAACAAAAATATCCCCTTTTTAATCTCTATAATAGTGCCTCTTTTCAGGTACGAGAAGCAGTGGCGGATCCAGGGGGGGGGGACCGGGGGCCCGGCCCCCCTGGGAAAAACCGTATAAAAACACGTGATTTTGACCTTTTGGGGGGGGATAGGCCCCCCCCCCCCCCCCTGACGCTCAAGGGGGGGGGGGGAGTGCAAATTTTTAACCATTTCGAGGGCAAAAAGAAAAAGAAATGTGCTCACTATATACCGCCACTGGGTCAAACACCCTCCTTGGCAAAGAAGATTTGTTGTCTGCATAGTCGATCCATCACGTCTGCCCCCCCCCCCCCATTAAAAAATCCTGGCTACGCCTGTGTTAATACTCAATCAACTTGGCAAGGGAGAGAGGATCTCCGAGCTTACAAAATAGCGAGGTTTGAAAAGCTATTGGTAGTCAATAATTATCCCTACCTTTTAAGGAGAGAGCAACATGCACCAGGCGCGGATCCAGGATTTCTTAGGGGGGGGGGGGGCCCATATTTGAAATTATGCGAGCCAAATATTGGTACGTAATGGTGACCAGCAGTGACGTAATTGGGGGGGGGGGGGTGGGTGCAGGGGGGCGATCGAGTTTCCCCCTCCCTCCTCCGCGAAGCGCGATAGCTTTGATATTTCAATAAATTATTAGAGAAAGAAGATGATTCGTTGTACCGTTCCCAGAAATAATCCTCGTCTGAATTATATTCCCCCCCCCCCTCCCGCGCGAAGCGCGGAAGCTTTTACATTTCATTAAATCATTAAAGAAAGAAGACGATTCGTTGTGTCGTTATCGACTCTTAATCTTCGTATAAATTCAGTTTTCCTCCCCCCCCCCTCCCGCGCTAAGCGCGGGAGCTTCGACGTTTTATTAAATTAATTTTAGAAAGAAGACGATTCGTTGTACCGCTCTCGAAAATATTCTTCGTCTGAATTTAGTTTTCCCCCTCCGGAAGCTCAAGGGTTGTAGGCACTCAATTATGGTCAGATGAGTATCAAGGGGCCCGCCTAAGGGCTCTTGGTTGGGTTCAATAGGGCAAAGCCCCGAAGCTCAGGGGTTTTAGGCGTTTAATTATGGTCAGATGAGCATTTTTTGATACCTTATTATTTTGTGACACTGGCAGGACACTATTTGGCGTGGAGTCCAGGGGGCAGAGCCCCCAGAAATCAGGGGTTTTAGGCATTAAATTACCGTCAGATGAGCAGCTAAAGGTCCGCCTTAGGGCCATAGGTGGAATCCAGGGGGGCAGAGCCCTCAGGGTTTTAGGCATTTAATCATGGTCAGATGAGCATATTTTGATACCTCATTATAATGTGACACTGGCAGTTTTTTTCTTTCTTGCTCTCTTTCTTTCTATTTCTCTTTAATATACTTTTTCAAAAAAGTGGGGGGGGGGGGGGGAGGCTCGAGGATCACGATCCCCGCCGTTCCGCGGGCCCTGACATGAAGGCATCTCAAGAAGCATTTTCTTGCCTGGCTGTAAATAATTTGTCATTTTCCAACAAACGCATAAAAAAAAGTATAATTTACTTAAAAGTGAGGAAAAATCTCGGAAAATCATGTCATTTCAGCATTAGTTGTAAACCACCGTTATGGAATTAGATATAAACCACGTTTGAATTTTATTTCCCCAAAGCCCCCCCCCCGCCCCTCCCCTATCAGTACGCCAGTGCCCCCCCCCAACTGATCCCTTACCTCCCTTAATTCTTTTTTTTTCTTCCCCTTTCTCTCCTCTTTCCCTTTCCTTCCTTCTCTCTCTTTTAGGTTTGCTGGGGGGGGGGGGCAAGGTCATTTTGGACCCCACCCCGCTTCACACATTGTTGGCGGGATTAACCGCAACTGATCTCCCCTTCCCATCTCCCTTTTCTTTTCTTCTTCCTCTTTTTTGTTCCCCTTTAGCTCTTTTCCTTTCTTCTCTCTTTTTTCTTTTAGCGCGGACGGGGGGGGGGGGGGGCAAGGGCCTTTTGCCCCCCCCCGATCTCCTACTTCCTTCTTTTCATTTCTTCTTCCTCTTCTTTTTTCCCCTTTCTCTCCTCTTTCCCTTTCCCTTCTTTTCCTTCTCTTCTCTCTCTAGGACACTTCTCGTACCCTTCGATTCCCTCTCCCATCAACCTTGTTGTTGTGTCCATTCTTTAATTTGACACCAACAAAACCCTACCAAAAATATTTTCGATTTAAACGCAACACCGATAAAAAAAAAGGGGGCAGGCGTTGTAAACTAAGGATATCCCTCACAACACTATCTTATCATCATTCTATTTGTTATCATGTTTATAATTCCTGCTTAATATCTCCACTGGCAATATGGCCATTAAATTGAAACGAGGTGGGATCCTTGAAAATGTAGGGAAAATGTGTAGTTGTCGGAGATGCGTTTTTCTGAAAAATGATTCCCTTTCTCAGTAAAAAAATTAGCGCATTTTAACGAGTCTTGTTTTGATTTTTGGACCATGAATCATTAATTTGTATTGGGTACAGGTTGCCATGAATAGTAAGGTTGTCCTACATTCCTACAATATACTACAAAATAACCTCATATTGTCGTTGTGGAATATTAAACAAAATTGAGGAAATTTGGCACTTCCTGCGCTCGATTAAAAATCCAATTCACAATCGGGTTGAAAGCGGAAAAATAAGCTGACTGATAATTAATGAATAACATAAAAGAGCAGGTTTAAATGACAAGGTTATGATGTACTCAATAAAGAAAAGAACAAGTAAAAAACGGCATCGGAAAAAGATCGCATCGGGAGAAAATCGCTTTATCAACCCAAGACCTTCTAATATTGGTCGCATTTCAAGGCTGTCGCTTCGGATCTACAACCATTTAGTTATAAGGATTGGCACATCATTGCAAAGTGAAATAAAGAGGCTTACTAAAATATAATGGAGGAACATAAGAGATATCAATGCCAGTTTATCTGAAGATGTAATACATGTATGTCGTCTTTACCTAATCTTGCTTTCAATCATTTTAGGGAATCGGTCCGTTCTTCCCCCCCCCCCCCCCGCCCCCATTTCTTCACTTGGCAAATAAACAGAGGGATAATGGGTGGGAGCACCTTAGCCCTCCCCTCCATGATTGGCAGCCTATAGCTACAATTTGGAATTATTTTTTTTCTGGTGGGATTGAACACAAAACAAGTCCACTCCAAAAATAACTTACTCTCAATAGAAGCAGAAAAATCAGACGAACTAATCAAAAAAGGTTTGAGCAAAATCTGATAACTAATAAGAAAGTTATGAATTTAAGTCATGAATTTTTGATGACATGAAAAACTTTCAAAAGCACAAGACAAATTGGCAACTCACTCATGAGTCTGTGACGTCATTGCCTCACTAATTGTTTTCTTTATATTGATAATATAAATTCCCTATTTTCCCCCTAAGAATCTTGTTTCTTCACACCATGCAGCACCCAAGTTAGATTGATAGTAATATGTTTTTGTGTGGATGCACTAATATAGAGTATTTTTTTCTTCAGTTAAATCTTCAAAAATGTGTATTTTGATAAACTATTTATATAAAAATCAATAATTATGAATATACAATATTCACAAAATAGTATAAATTCTTCAAAGTTCATAAAAGATTTTGTAAAATGTCATGTACGCAATATGATACAAATCATATAACCTGGGCAAAGGCATGGGGAATCCAAGTTTTGGGGGATAGAAAGGGATAGTAATGGGATTAGAATATATAAAGCAATTGATAAATAGTGAGGATATGACGTCACAAACTGATAACCAAATTGGCAACTTGTGTAGTGATTTCTATTGTTCCATGGTTTTACATACTTTTTCAAAATTTCATAACTTTCTTATTAATAGTTATCAGATTTTGCTCAAACCTGTTTTGATTGGATTGTCGGATTTTTCTGCTTTTCGCAATTTATAAACATTACATTCAATGAACTGAAACAACAACTTTAAAGGAAATTTGTCAAAAGTTTTTTGTTTTTTTAATCCTCGAACAAAAAATTCTGAGAAAGTGAAGGCCCATACAGCAAAATTGCACTAAACCTTCTTGTGAATCATAAGTCAGACAAGTGAATCTTCCAAATGCAAAGTTGACCTTCAGTCTAGCCATGGACCTAACACAAACCATGGTCTTGTGGACCTTTGGTGGTGTCTTGTTGGTTTTGGGAAATGATTAAGTGGGAGGTTCCAGTAATATATATATATATGATTGTGGTGTTAAATTTCAACAAATTTAAAACACATATGCCTAAAGGAATGCTAGATTTTACAATAATGGTTTTAGATTGTACATATATTACCTTTATTTACTGTCACATTACATTATTACAGTCAATTAAATAAAACCATCACATCGACATCACTCACCAATCATAAACATAATTATTGCATGAATTTCCTGTTTTTTGACTGTACATGTATCAGAAATTCAAAATATACACATCAATGTTATAAAAATATATAACAAAACCCCCAAACCATCTCTTCACACAACTAACATGCAACAAATATGCCTACATGTACATGTAGTAAAAACAAAAAGGAGAGGAGGCGGCGGCTTCCTATCAAAGGTCGATGGTGCAGCGTTACTTATTTTGTATATCTACATGTATTTTGAACATCAAGACATTACTCATTCACTTCCCATATAATCTAAATTCTCTACAATTTTCAAATAGATACAAAGGTAACAAGTAACAACAGATTTTAAAACTGTAAAATGTAACAAAAATGTAAAAACTTGAGTAGTTCACTGGCCTAGTTTGTTAATATCATTTTAATCACAATGTTCAATGAAATATGTTGAAAAGAATTCATGACCAGCATGAACAAATAGCAGCACGGGACATTGGTTTTAAAATAATTTCTGCACAGTTACTGCTTTTACTTTTTCTATTTAGCAGTGTTCATGAAAGTATGCAATCTCAGCCTACATGTATTTAACATTCTTTTACTATTTGTTCAAGGCATATATTTATTTATGGTCATGGTCAACTTCCATTGCTGGTGTAGCATTCATTGGATTAACATGTACATTTTAAGTGCAAAATCTTTCTTTATCTTTTCTTTGGTATCTAATATATATCAGAGAAAATACAGCACAAAGAACCGTGCTATCATAAAAATAAATCATACCACATTAACTTTGGACAACAATAATAAGTAATGGTGTATCTTCGACTTTAAATTAATGGATTGTCGAAGGGCTCTTGGTGACATCCTATCAATTCTCTAATGAATAATATGTTACATGATTGTACTTATATACATAATACATGTACATTACATTCCAAAGAATCCAAACATATTACAGTTAACTGAAATGTTGCTCTATTCCAATAAAACAGTTTCTGAAATACATGCATTTGAAAGAATATTCCTTGCCACTTTAAACACTAGGTAAAAAAAGAAATTTGACTCTCCTTCATCAATGAATGACTCAGAAGTAAGAACTCATATGAAACTGAAGTTTGTAAAGCTGAAGCCTGAAGGTGATAAATACACATTTACATGTATTTCTACTAAATTTAAAACATTTTTAATTGTCAAAGCTAAATATGTGTTAATCAATAATCAAATTATAACACATTACCTAAAAGAACTTTGATGCAATACCTGAACACCTTTTGTAATTCAGTCTTGATTGATAAACTGTAGAAGCTGTGTGGAATGGCATGCGCAATGCACAAAAGCATAGAATTGCAGATGTGTTCTGATTTGATTACTGACACATACCCATGTATGGTCCTAATTTTGTTACAAAGTGAAAAACTATCGTGGATTACAAATCATCATTTGGACAAGAATAAAACTCATTTACATAAAAAGACAACATTTCACTTGAGAGTAAGACTGAGTAACCTATGATGATTGTAGTGTGTGTGGTTTGCAGTGTGCTCCATATATGAGATTCTGAATTTGATGCTTTACCAGTCTCTTAGTATCACCGCTTGGTAGTTGTCTCAGCTCAGTGGCAATATACTTTGCAAAGATCATGTCATCATCGTCATCACCATCACACCTTCTGCAGTATCTAGTGTTCCCTCCTGCCTTCTCAAAGCAGGACAGTGCCTTTTGGATATGTGATGAGGCTCTCTGCATCACTGCACTCTGTGAGGGGTCGATGCACTCTCTGCCTGAAGAGTGTGTGTTCTCAAGTACTTGATGCTGATGTCTCTCAGGTGCAGTGGAGTTTGGAAATTGCCGTCTTTCAGACAATTCCTGATGCGGAGCGTTAAAATCTTGTCGCACTCTCTTAGCGCCTCTTTCTTGCATTGGAGACTGTCTATGGAAATCATAGTTGTTGGTATGTGCATTATGCAGCTCATGCTGAGGACTTTCGCCGGCAGTTAAATCTATCGTTCTTTCGTTTGTATTGTCGTCTAGCCCTACTTTGTATTCATCCACATCAAGGCCATCATACTCCACATCGTCTTCAAAGCTTTCATCAAAGTCACCGAATCCATTCTAAATAGAAAAGGAGAATAAAGATTAAAAAATTATAATTAAAAATAGATGCTACCACAGTGTCATTTCATAATGGCATGTACATTTTATGAGGCAAATGATTCCTGGTCACTAAACCAGTGTGCATTATAATTGGGTAGTGGGTACCGTTCCATCATCATGTACCAAAAATAACATTGTTTAAATCACAGTCAGACCCAAGTCTATTTTTACATGGCTGTGAGCCACGGTTTATAATACATACATCAGCTGAATACACTGTGCATAAAAATCAATCATCAAATCAGGGGGCAAGAGATATTGCCCAATTACTATATACAAAACATTAAATATAAGAAAAATAATGCCATTTGCCAGTTTTTCTTCAAAATCAGAATACAGAGAATTTAGAGATGAGATCACTTTCCATCACTAATAGTACACTATCATAACATTGAAAATGCTAAGGTTTCAACAGGGTAACTCTCTTTTTTTCAGAGAGAGAGACCAAGAGAAATCTTCAGACAGTTTTCGTTTTGGCATTGACTAATGAGTATTCTTATATTCAACATTTGTTTTCTTCACAATCAATTCTTGATGTTCTTCCACTACATGGCTTGAATAACTTCTTTCACATTTCTGCCTGTCAGGTGTCTTAGATTCAGTTTGAAAGAATTTTGTAGTCACTTCATGGTAATTTTTCTGATTTTGGTTTGAAAATTTACCACTCTTGATAGGATCAGGGGAACTTTCAGACGTAATGATTTAATCCTAATGCCATCAACTTTTATGTTTATTTCAGACAAATAAATGGGGGAATACTTTACTAATTCCTTCTCCCATTTTATTTGTACATAATGTTCCAATTTCTAAAACTATAAAACAAAACAAAACATAACAAAATAAATTAAATTACTGTTGGGCTGTATTGCACGCAGTCAGTCCTAGGGTTTCTCAGAGTCACAAAATCATCCAGAAACTTGAGTTGTTTGTAGTGTATCCATTTGATTTGAGAGGCTGCATCCTGTGCATTTCCCTCGCTTGCAAACTTGACTTCACGATGCTTTTCTCGCCTGAACTGGGAGCGCAGGTTGACAATCTTCCTGTATACATCATCGTCTGTAAAAACATATATTTGAAATTAAATAAAACAAGTACACTCAACATGAGATCAACTTTAATATCAAATGAAACAATTGAGTTTCTTTAGTGGAATGTTAGATTATGGCAGTCGTATGTACTAGGAAATTTAGAATATGATAGCCTTGTTCTTGTACCAACTATAATTTTTGTCCTCTGGGTATTCTCGAGTCTACTGAACTTGAAGCGTAGAATTAGATTAGCACTACAATTCAAGGGTGAGTCATGCTCATAGTCCTTAGATGAGGAAAGAGAAAAGAAAATCTAGTCTAGTCACTTAGAGTACTAAATGTAGACTAGTTTTAAAAAATAGATTATCCAGATATACTGAAATATCTACTTAGTTTGGGGATGATTATGTTTCGAGCCTAGACTACGACTGTCTATGACTGAGTATGAGTCTGACTTACTATGATGCTAGTAGAAGTATGAGCATTATGAAGTGAATGACTTTGTCCATGAGTGACAATTCTAGACAAGTAGTAATACAAATCAAGGTCAAACAAAATTTCCTGTTTCATTGATACATTTCATTAACACATTTTCATGAATGCAATTTAAAATGAATATCTTTTATGAAAGGCGCACATGACATGCAGCTTGACTTCTTGGCTCTTGTTCGCAACTGTGACCATACTTTGGACCTGTGACACCGGCATGGAAATACCTTACTAACATACCCAGAAAATTGTTATCTTTCTTATCAATCTGTTTCGTGTCAATTTTCTTGTCTTTTTTGGAGTATTTATCATTAAAAAAGAATACATTAGTAGATCTATACATTTTCTCACAGGTTTCACGGCAAACCTCTGCACAATACAAGTGCATACCGATGGTGGGTTTCAGGCACGTGCGCAATTGCAAGCCTGCATGAAGTAAGCGACCGTATAAATGATCGTCAATTTAATCATAGGGTCTAGAGACGTGACATGTGAATTATTTGCATGAATTTAATGAGGATCTGAGATTACAGTCGCTAACTTCACGCACGCACCCAATTGACTGATTGCCATTACAACAAAAAAAAACAAAAAAAAAACATAGCAGTCATTAAGACATTATCATGATTATAGAGTAGCTCAGAGTAGCTCAGTTCAGCTAGCTCAGCTCAGTGCTGTGCAGCAGTCGCTAGTCATGTCCTCCAAACTATTGTGTTCTCGATCCCCCATGCGATATGCACGGGCAATGAAGGAGTTCGTTTCTCCCTGGTTTCTCGAAGCTGACCGTATCATACTCACATGAAATTTGCATTTCATCGGCGATCGTTCTAAAAGCTTCAAGTCGTAAAGCCTTATCATTATAGGCTCTAGTTTTCCTGTCATACAAACATGGGTTTGCTTTAAAATGAGCAATCAGATCGTCAACTTTTCCTGTGCTCCAAAGGACTCTCGCATTGTTAGAGAGAGCCATTTCTAATTATCCTCGTACATTTTCATTATATTGCATAGACTACACATCGAATATCTACACAATATCGGCCTTCAATGATTTCGGATCTATAAAGAGTCGGTATTCCTCTTGAGGCATATGATTGAAAATTATTTCTCAAAAGTTACTTACAAAATTATCATAGTTTTATTATAATTGTTAATATCAATATCATCACCATCACCATTATTATTATCATGATTAATATTAATATTATTATTATCAGTATTTTATTATTATTTAAATATTATCATTATCATTATCATTATTTGGCATTATTCACTCGTGTGTGAATCATTTGTCAAATATATCAATGTACCTTGAAGTGACTAAAAAAAAAGAAGAAAATAATTTCAATACAACTATTCAATAGTAGTAGCTAGTATAGTACTGTAGTAGTATAGTGGCTGTCACTCATCATCATAATCAGAATCACCATCATGTCATCATGCGCTAAAGTTGAAACAGGAAAAAAAGAAGAAGCAAAGAACGGCTTGTGAGCAAAATGGGAGGGTCCATCGGCTAATATTCAGAGTAGCGATCTTCAATGTCTTTCATTTTATTTCATATTGGCGAAATTGCACCAAATTCCTAAACGCGACAAATTGATAAGGGCCTAAAAATATATGCCTAGCTATGAAGATCATCTACTAATCATCATCATGATCATCGTTTGACCATTCTAAAGCGCGCTCGCAGAATATTTGGGGAAATCCCCTCGCAAATCTATTCAAAGAGGATGCAGGGCGCGCCGCGCCAGTGGGGGTGGGGGGGGGGGGGGGGGTCGGGAGCTATGTGTCACACACTGAACTGTATTTATCAGCTTGAAATTGCATGGTTCACGGTGAGGAAAAAGCCTAACATTATGATCTTGTAATCTTGTGGCATAAGCTATAGGCTACTATACTCGACCAATCAACGGGCCACATTAAGAGAATAAATCACATTAAAAAATCATTAAAACAAAACAAAAACAAAGTAATCAAAATTTCAAAACAAAGAAATCACCCCAAAACAACATACTGGTCTCATGTAGGCCGATTATTAAGTAGGCCTCTCTATAGTATTTCCATAGGAATTTTTGCCGTGGCCGGGGAGGGAGGGGGGGGGGGGGGACAGCGGCGGATCTAGCCGGGCGGCGAGGGAGGGGGCCCAACTAAGTTCGTGAGAAAATATTTAGCGGCGACTCACGACCCAGCCGAGCGGCCGAATAAGCGGGAGTGGAGGGGGGGGGGGGGGGTTAAGGAGCTCTATTTCGTTTACTCAACACCCCGCCCCTTTTTTGCCAGTAGGGGGAGGGGCCGTCTTCTTTTTGGTTTTTAAACCTATTTTTTAGGGCCAGGGGAGAATCCGCCATGGGGGAGGGGGGGGGGCACGTGCTAGGGCTAGCTCGCCACGGATCTGCAAGTTGAGCTTCTTTCACTCAGTCTGATTTTTTTTTCTGATTGGCTTTCATTTTCTACTCTTCCCAGCCTTGTTTTTACCCACATTTTTCTGCTATTCCTAGCTCCTCTCTTTTCTCTTCTCTCTTCAAGAGTACGCAGTGGCGTACGCAGTTTCAAGGGGAGGGTTTTCAAATCGGGCCCAAAATTTCGCAACGATTCAGCCAGCCGCTGAATAAGCGGGGGGGGGGGGGGGGGGGTAAGAGGACACCTTTTTTTTGGGGGGGGGTAAGGTCACCTATTGGCAATTTTTTAAATTTTTTATTATTTTTTTATTTTTTATTATTTATTTAAAAAAATAAAAAATAAAAAAAAATTCAAAAGGGGAGGGTTTTCCAAAACAACATAAAAAAAAAACATACACATAAAAAAACTCGAGGGGGGGGGGGGTTTAACCCAACCCACCCCCCCCCCCTGCGTACGCGCCTGAGAGTACGTGTAGGCCTATAGTAATGCACGTCTCTGTCAAAATGTCTTTTATTTCTCTCTACCTTTATTTGTGTTCTCTTTTAAACATATTTTTTCTCTTTCTTGGGGCCTCTCATCTCCCTTCTCGTTTATTCAGACCGTATCAAGGAGTAATTGTAATTTGTTCATTATATCAACGTTTTTCAACCAGGGTGTCGCAAAACATTTGTAAGGCGGGCGCCGCTATTTAGAGAAAGTTTAGTTACATCAACAATTTAGAAAATTTATTAGATTAGCCGCCAATTATGCAATTTCATGAGGAAATAGCATTTTGAGTTTTTAAAAAGGGCCGATATTACTTCCTCGCTCGCTTCGATAACTCGCATTAAACAAAATGATTTCAGGCAGTGAAGACAGTTTCTGAATACCTCCATATTCTAGCAACGAGGTGCCCGAATATCATTTTATTTGACGGCTATATAATAGGTGCCCGAATATATTTTATAAAAATTGAAATTACATTTTCATCATGCGTGTTCTCTGCACTCGCTTACAACAATTAAGAACGACATCATTCCGGGCAACGAGATTCCCAAATATCCTCATCATACTCAGGCGCGGATCCAGGATTTCTTAGGGGGGGGGGCCCAAATTTGAAATTATGCGAGCCAAATATTGGTACGTAATGGTGACCAACAGTGACGTGATGCGGGGGGGGGGGGGTCGGTGCAGGGAGGGGCGAATTTCCCCCTCCCTCCTCCGCGAAACGCGGAAGCTTTGACGTTTCATTTAATTATTAGAAAAAGAAGACGGTTCGTTGTACCGTTCTCGAAAATAAATCTCGTCTGAATTTAGTTTTTGCCCTCTCGCGCGAAGCGCGGAAAATTTTAGGATTAAATTATTAGAGAAAGAGAACCATTCGTTGTAGAGTTCTCAACTCTAAATTCTCGTCTGAATTCATGTTCCCCCCCCCCCTATCGCGCGAAGCGCGGAAGCTTTTAAGTTTCATTAAATCATTAGAGAAACAAAACGATTCGTTGTACCGTTTTCGAAAATAATCCTCGTCTGAATTTAGATTCTCCCAACCCTCCCGTGCGAAGCGCGGAAGCTTTTAAGTTTCATTAAATCATTAGAGAAACAAAACGATTCGTTGTACAGTTCTCGAAAATAATTCTCGTCTGAATTTAGTTTTTCCCCTCTCGCGCGACGCGCGGAAAATTTTAGGATTTATTAAATTATTAGAGAAAGAAGACGATTCGTTGTAGAGTTCTCGACTCTAAATTCTCGTCTGAATTCAGGTTCCCCCCTTTTAAGTTTCCTTAAATCATTAGAGAAAAAAACGATTCGTTGTACCGTTTTCGAAAATAATCCTCGTCTGAATTTAGATTCTCCCCCCTCCCGCGCGAAGCGCGGAAGCTTTTAAGTTTCCTTAAATCATTAGAGAAAAAAGACAATTCGTTGTACCGTTTTCGAAAATAATCCTCGTCTGAATTTAGATTCTCCCCCCCCCCTCCCGCGCGAAGCGCGGAAGCTTTTACGATTCATTAAATCATTAGAGAAAGAAGACGATTCGTTGTACCGTTCTCGACTCTTAATCCTTGTCTAGATTCAGTTCCCCCCTCCCTCTCCCCCTCCTGCGCGAAGCGCGGAAGCTTTGACGTTTCATTAAACTATATGAAAGAAGGCAATTCGTTGTACCGTTCTCGAATCTTAATCCTCGTCTGAATTCAGTTCCCTCCCCCCCCCCTCCGCGCGAAACGCGGAAGCTTTTACGTTTCATTAAATTATTAGAGAAAGAAGACGATTCGCTGTACAGTTCTCGACTCTTAATCCTCGTCTGAATTCAGGTCCCCCCCCCCCCTCTCGCGCGAAGCGCGGAAGCTTTTAAGTTTCATAAGATTATGAGAGAAAGAAGACGATTTGCTGAACAGTTCTCGACTCTTAATCCTCGTCTGAATTTCGATTCTCCCCCCTCCCGCGCGAAGCGCTGAAGCTTTTATGTTTCATTAAATCATTAGAGAAACAAGACGATTCGTTGTACAGTTCTCGACTCTTAATCCTCGTCTGAATTTAGTTTACCCCCTCCCCCTCCTGCGCGATTCGCGGAAGCTTTGACGTTTCATTAAACTATTGAAGAAAGAAGGCGATTCGTTGTACCGTTCTCGACTCTTAATCCTCGTCTGAATTCAGGTCCCCTCCCCTCCCCCTCCCGCGCGAAGCGCTCAAGCTTTAATGTTTCATAAGATTATGAGAGAAAAAAGACGATTTGCTGTTCAGTTCTCGACTCTTAATCCTCGTCTGAATTCAGGTTCCCCCCTCCCGCGCGAAGCGCGGAAGCTTTTAATTTTCATTAAATCATTAGAGAAAGAAGACGATTCGTTGTACCGCTCTCGAAAATAATCCTCGTCGGAATTAAGTTCCCCCCCCCCCCCTCGATCCCGCGCGAAGCGCGGAAGCTTTTACGTTTTATTAAATCATAAAAGATTGGTATAACCGTTCTCGCCTCTGAATCCTTGTCTGAATTTAGGTTCCCCTCCCGCGCAAAGCGCGGAAGCTTCACTTTTCATAACATTATAAGAGAAAAAAGACGATTCGCTGTACCGTTCTCGATTGTTAATCCTTGTCTGGGGCGGCGGCGAAGCCGGCCCCGGAAGCTCAGAGGTTTTAGGCGTTTAATTAAGGTCATATGAGCATATTTTTTGTGTATACCTTATTATTTCGTGACACTGGCAGGTAACTATTTGGCGTTGGGTCCAGGGGGCGGAGCCCCCCAAAATCAGGGGCTTTAGGAATTAAATTACCGTCAGATGAGCATCTAAGGGCCCGCCGTAGGGCCCTTGGTGGGATCCAGGGGGCAGAGCCCACGGAAGCTTAGGAGTTTTAGGCATTTAATCACGGTCAGATGAGCATATTTTGATGCCTCATTATTTGTTAACACTGGCAGTTAACTATTCTTTCTTTCTTGCTCTCATTCTATTTTATTTCTCTTTAATATACTTTTTCAAACAAAGTGTGGGGGGGGGGGGGGGAGAGCTCGAGGCTCCCGATCCCCACCGTACCTCGGGCCCTGACATGTAGGAATCTCAAGAATCATATTTCTTGCCTGGCTGCAAATTTAGGAATTGGTCATTTTCCAACAAACACATACAAACGTATAATTTACTAAAAAGTGAGGAAAAATCTCGGAAATGATGTAATTTCAGCATTATTTGTAATCCACCGTTGTGGAATTAGAAATAAACCACATTTGAATTTGATTTCCACTACCCCCCCCCCTCCCTATCAGTATGCCAGTATCTCCTCTTTTCCTTTCCCTTTCCTTCCTTCTCTCTTATTTGTTTTATGGGGGGGGGGGGGGTCAACAGCCTGGGAGGCAAAGCCCTTTCGACCCCCCGATCTCCTTCTTCCCCCTTTTCTTTTCTTCTTCCTCTTCTTTCTTTCCCTTTCTCTCCTCTTTCCCTTTCGCTTCTTTTCCTTTTTTCTCTTTTTCTTTTTTTTTTTTTTTTTTTTGCGGGGGGGGGGGGGCCAAGGCCCGCTCGGCCCCCCCCCTGGATCCGCGCCTGATCATACTGCAGTTTGGGGCGAGTATGTTGTTTATTCTGAGGCTAGAGTACTAATTTGCATCTACCGACTATAACAAACACACTTTGAGCGATGAGATGATAACATGATTTCCCACCTATTATCAGTGGCGGTGGAGCGTCTTACAAAGTGGAGGAGGGGGCACCAACAAAAAGGGGCACTTCCTGGAAAAAGAGACACCTACAAAGGAAAACCTCAAATTGAAACCTCAAAGTGAAAATATGCCATATCTAGACATTGGTATAATCAGGCGCGGATCCAGGGGGGGGGCCGAGCGGGCCTTGGCCCCCCCCCCGCAAAAAAAAAAAAAAAAAAAAGAAAAAGAGAAAAAAGGAAAAGAAGCGAAAGGGAAAGAGGAGAGAAAGGGAAAGAAAGAAGAGGAAGAAGAAAAGAAAAGGGGGAAGAAGGAGATCGGGGGGTCGAAAGGGCTTTGCCTCCCAGGCTGTTGACCCCCCCCCCCCATAAAACAAATAAGAGAGAAGGAAGGAAAGGGAAAGGAAAAGAGGAGATACTGGCATACTGATAGGGAGGGGGGGGGGTAGTGGAAATCAAATTCAAATGTGGTTTATTTCTAATTCCACAACGGTGGATTACAAATAATGCTGAAATTACATCATTTCCGAGATTTTTCCTCACTTTTTAGTAAATTATACGTTTGTATGTGTTTGTTGGAAAATGACCAATTCCTAAATTTGCAGCCAGGCAAGAAATATGATTCTTGAGATTCCTACATGTCAGGGCCCGAGGTACGGTGGGGATCGGGAGCCTCGAGCTCTCCCCCCCCCCCACACTTTGTTTGAAAAAGTATATTAAAGAGAAATAAAATAGAATGAGAGCAAGAAAGAAAGAATAGTTAACTGCCAGTGTTAACAAATAATGAGGCATCAAAATATGCTCATCTGACCGTGATTAAATGCCTAAAACTCCTAAGCTTCCGTGGGCTCTGCCCCCTGGATCCCACCAAGGGCCCTACGGCGGGCCCTTAGATGCTCATCTGACGGTAATTTAATTCCTAAAGCCCCTGATTTTGGGGGGCTCCGCCCCCTGGACCCAACGCCAAATAGTTACCTGCCAGTGTCACGAAATAATAAGGTATACACAAAAAAATATGCTCATATGACCTTAATTAAACGCCTAAAACCTCTGAGCTTCCGGGGCCGGCTTCGCCGCCGCCCCAGACAAGGATTAACAATCGAGAACGGTACAGCGAATCGTCTTTTTTCTCTTATAATGTTATGAAAAGTGAAGCTTCCGCGCTTTGCGCGGGAGGGGAACCTAAATTCAGACAAGGATTCAGAGGCGAGAACGGTTATACCAATCTTTTATGATTTAATAAAACGTAAAAGCTTCCGCGCTTCGCGCGGGATCGAGGGGGGGGGGGAACTTAATTCCGACGAGGATTATTTTCGAGAGCGGTACAACGAATCGTCTTCTTTCTCTAATGATTTAATGAAAATTAAAAGCTTCCGCGCTTCGCGCGGGAGGGGGGAACCTGAATTCAGACGAGGATTAAGAGTCGAGAACTGAACAGCAAATCGTCTTTTTTCTCTCATAATCTTATGAAACATTAAAGCTTGAGCGCTTCGCGCGGGAGGGGGAGGGGAGGGGACCTGAATTCAGACGAGGATTAAGAGTCGAGAACGGTACAACGAATCGCCTTCTTTCTTCAATAGTTTAATGAAACGTCAAAGCTTCCGCGAATCGCGCAGGAGGGGGAGGGGGTAAACTAAATTCAGACGAGGATTAAGAGTCGAGAACTGTACAACGAATCGTCTTGTTTCTCTAATGATTTAATGAAACATAAAAGCTTCAGCGCTTCGCGCGGGAGGGGGGAGAATCGAAATTCAGACGAGGATTAAGAGTCGAGAACTGTTCAGCAAATCGTCTTCTTTCTCTCATAATCTTATGAAACTTAAAAGCTTCCGCGCTTCGCGCGAGAGGGGGGGGGGGACCTGAATTCAGACGAGGATTAAGAGTCGAGAACTGTACAGCGAATCGTCTTCTTTCTCTAATAATTTAATGAAACGTAAAAGCTTCCGCGTTTCGCGCGGAGGGGGGGGGGGGAGGGAACTGAATTCAGACGAGGATTAAGATTCGAGAACGGTACAACGAATTGCCTTCTTTCATATAGTTTAATGAAACGTCAAAGCTTCCGCGCTTCGCGCAGGAGGGGGAGAGGGAGGGGGGAACTGAATCTAGACAAGGATTAAGAGTCGAGAACGGTACAACGAATCGTCTTCTTTCTCTAATGATTTAATGAATCGTAAAAGCTTCCGCGCTTCGCGCGGGAGGGGGGGGGGAGAATCTAAATTCAGACGAGGATTATTTTCGAAAACGGTACAACGAATTGTCTTTTTTCTCTAATGATTTAAGGAAACTTAAAAGCTTCCGCGCTTCGCGCGGGAGGGGGGAGAATCTAAATTCAGACGAGGATTATTTTCGAAAACGGTACAACGAATCGTTTTTTTTCTCTAATGATTTAAGGAAACTTAAAAGGGGGGAACCTGAATTCAGACGAGAATTTAGAGTCGAGAACTCTACAACGAATCGTCTTCTTTCTCTAATAATTTAATAAATCCTAAAATTTTCCGCGCGTCGCGCGAGAGGGGAAAAACTAAATTCAGACGAGAATTATTTTCGAGAACTGTACAACGAATCGTTTTGTTTCTCTAATGATTTAATGAAACTTAAAAGCTTCCGCGCTTCGCACGGGAGGGTTGGGAGAATCTAAATTCAGACGAGGATTATTTTCGAAAACGGTACAACGAATCGTTTTGTTTCTCTAATGATTTAATGAAACTTAAAAGCTTCCGCGCTTCGCGCGATAGGGGGGGGGGGGAACATGAATTCAGACGAGAATTTAGAGTTGAGAACTCTACAACGAATGGTTCTCTTTCTCTAATAATTTAATCCTAAAATTTTCCGCGCTTCGCGCGAGAGGGCAAAAACTAAATTCAGACGAGATTTATTTTCGAGAACGGTACAACGAACCGTCTTCTTTTTCTAATAATTAAATGAAACGTCAAAGCTTCCGCGTTTCGCGGAGGAGGGAGGGGGAAATTCGCCCCTCCCTGCACCGACCCCCCCCCCCCGCATCACGTCACTGTTGGTCACCATTACGTACCAATATTTGGCTCGCATAATTTCAAATTTGGGCCCCCCCCCCTAAGAAATCCTGGATCCGCGCCTGGGTATAATATACCCCTACATGTAATTACATTATCAGGGATGATTGCAATGTTTGTTTCTCGCTTTACATGGCCCAAGATAAACAAATTTAAAAAGATTTTTGAGGTGGCAGTGAGAAAAGCTACATCTTATAAAGAGAGAAAAAACAATTCTGAAGGGGTATTAAATCTAATCTAATTATGAAAGAGTAAAAACACATTTAAAAAAGAAACACACTTATTTCAAATTTGGGCGAAATTAATGGGAAAATTGCTGTTAATTGATTTAAATTATGAGCATATTTTATGGTGAAAGAAAAAAAGGGCACATATATCCAAAGGGGAAATGACACTTATCAGAAAAGAAAATTAGGAGCACGTGTCAAAATAAAAAGGGAAACTATCAAAGGTTAAAATGGAGCACTTCTCGCACCTGATAAGGCCGGGCACTCACCAGAGATGAAAAGGAGCACTTATGAAAACGAAAAAGGGGCACTCGATCATTACATGAAGGAGAATTAGGAGCAATTATCAGAAGGAAAATGGCACTTATTAGAAAAGATGAAAATTCATTATGGCGCACGTGTGTCCTAATAGCAGGGGCACTTATCAGAGATGAAAAGGGGCACTTAAGGGCGATTTAGGGCATTCACCGGAGATGATCAAATCACGGGGGCAGTTATAAAAGAGCTGAGGCACTTGTCAAAAGGGACATATCTCAGATTTGAAAAGAGGCAATTATAAGAGGTAAATGGGTAGGCCTACTTGTGGTAAGCTTCTTGTTTCTAAAAAGGGGCACTCACCTGAAGTAAAAGGGGGACACTTTAGTTTTTTTACCCTACTATACATACATAATTCGGAATTTGTCATTTTCCAACAAACGCATAAACCGTAGATTTACAAAAAAGTGGGACCCCCCCCCCCCCCCCCCCCCCCCCCCCCCCCTCGGGAAAATCATGTTTTTTCAGTAACATTTTAAAATTCCTTTCCAAAAAGGGTGCCCACTGTCGAGTGACTGAAAAAAGGATGAAACGCTGATCCTCCCACCCCCACCCCCCTCCCTCCTTTTTTCAATTACAATCAAAACTGTGTTAGTGATCACCTGGTATAAAGGCCACCTGCATTTAGTGGCTACCCATATTTTATCTGTGTTGAAAAAACTGAAGAAAAGACCATCTGTCTATTCTAGCATGCATTGTGAACTCCAACTCCATGCAGCCCATCGCGTTCTCTCAGCGCTCGCGCTAAAACTGTGCCTCTGCACTGCACTAGCACTGCATGCACTGTATCCTGTGCACTGAGCTGAGCTTAACCCTTGGCTTGCGTCGGTTCCAGAATCCCCAGGCAGAGCGAACGTGATCGTGACCGAGGTAAAAATATTCGCTTTTGTTAGCATAAAATGAAAATTAAAAGGTTGTGATTCAATAGATTTAGATATAACCGATATATTAGATCATATGGTTATAAACGAAATAGGTGTCCAATTGCCATTTAACACAAGTTGATAATTTGACATTATTTATAGACTCTAACATAAAAAGTTAGGTGCATGTGGGACTACCAGGATCTACTCCAACTCAACCGCATCAGATCGGGGGGGGGGGGGGGGGGGGGGGGGGGAATGATCAAAGGGGTGGTTGTATGTCAACTCACTTTACAAATTAATTGGTCCATACTGAGGGCAATGTTATGAAGCTTCTTTTGAGTGTAGAAAGATCAAACAATGAGTTGCGTGTAAATAACTAAATTAGAATGAGTGCAAGAACTGAAGAAGATTCAAGATGGACCATTGAATATTGAATGAAGAAGATAGAGTCTAGATCTAGACCTAGACTCTGGATGCTGGAAGCTCAAATGCTGTCTTATAACATTCTTCCCGTATTTGCGGTAAAGGTAGGATGTAGGGTAAAACTGTTGGCTAGAGCAGTTGTGTACGGGTAGTCGGGTACCTTAAATTGACGGTTTCATTTGATATTTTCATGAAATAGAATGAGAAAATTTTGATGTATTAGATTTGATCAAACCAACATTACAACATGGGGTAGACATGGCAAGAATACCATCAGTTCCTTATCTTTTTTTTGTATTTCATTCAATTACACACAGGCAACGTCTTTCCTAGAGGCTCAAGGTTCTGTGAGTGTGATCGTGCAACTAAAATGGACTATCAGCACAATAATAAATTTGCAGCATCTGCGTCAAGCTTGTTTGACAGTCAGCCGCAGCACGTTAAAGATATATTAAAGGACTTGCATAAAGGAAGCAATACACCGTTTGACCAGAGCACAGAGCCAACATTGCATCAGAAGCCAAATATGGCCCAGTGGCACTATCATGAAGAGTTACCGACATCTCTGGAAAAAAGTAACCTTGATGAATATAGCTCTACCGGGACTTCAGCAGACAGTATGTACGGCAGTAAGACTTCAGGAGACAGTATGTATGGCAGTAAGACTTCAGGAGGTAGTATGTATGGTAATACGACGTACAGTCAACCAGATCTTCGTAATGCACCTTTGAGGATAGAGGTAGAGAGCATAGGGATCAAGGTTACAAAGAAAGCAGCAATGAAATAGGATGGACTCCACCAGGTCAGAAGTACTATGATGGAGCCAGTTTTCAAGGAAGAGATAGAGAGATGGATGACCAACGTTATTATGATGATAGCATGCTTGGAAGAGGTAGTGGGATGAGTGGTCAGGGTTATGACGATAGCAATGTAAGGGGAATGCGTCAAGGGAGCATGGGCCAACCTACTAATGGTAACACAGGAGGGAGAGGTCGAGGAGGAAGAGGTCGTGGACGTGGTGGTGACGCTGCCCTTGGAAGAGGATCAGCAAAGAGGGGAATGTTGCATGGAGGTGGTGGATATGGACCTGCAGCCAAGAAACCAAAATGGCAACAAGGGGAAACAGGCAGTCATGAACAGACATTTGGTGCAGAGCAAGGATGGGGTGGCGGAGGTAGTGGAAGTAGAGACTCTGATAACAGTGCGCGGGAAAGAGGTCGAGGTTCGAGAGGGAGAGGATTCGATGGGAACTCGTGGGGAAGAGGTCGTGGAACAGGGGGTCAAGGATCAGTTAGTAGTACACAAGGAAGAGGAAGAGGAACAATGGGTCGTGGACGTGGTGGTGATATTGCCCGTGGAAGAGGGTCGGCAAAGAGGGGAATGCTACAAGGAGGTAGTGGATATGAACCTGCAGCCAATAAACCAAAATGGCAAAAAGAGCAACAGGGGAAAACGGGGAGTAGTGAACAGAGATGGGGTGCAGAGCAAGGATGGGGCCGAGAAAGGATATGGGGCCGGGGAAGAGGCAAGGACCAAGGTGTACGTGGAAGAGGTTCAAGAGGGCGACAAGGGGGACCTCCACAGAGAAACAACCCTGGTCGTTCAAATCAAGAAGTTAATGACGGCGCTGTAGAATATGGTTTTGATGGGAAACCTGTTGGACCCGAAAGACTTGCTAGTACACTTGGAGATTTCAAATACTGCAAGGTCTGTGATATACATATCAACTCTATGAAGTCTGCTAAGGCTCACTATTCTGGCAAAATTCACCTGAAAAGGCTCAATAGTATTCTGCAGAAAGAAGGTAGGCTTTTGACATAAGGTATTGAAATTGTACTTTTTCATTATATTTTCTGTGACATTGTTTTATTTCTGTATCATTATTGAATATATTTAATTAGTGAAGAAGAAAAAGAAATTGAAATTAAAATTAACATGTGATCATGATGTACAAATGTATATACAGGTGCAAATATGTTTCAAACTAAAAATTTGTCTTGCTTTGGGCATCAATTTTTAATTGTTCAGCAACTTTTAAAGGGTAGGGATAAAGAAAATACATTATGTTCTGATGTCTCGGAGAGACGGAGACCCCAAGGATTTCTTTGTTTTCAAATTCTAAGCTATAAAATCAAATTAATTTACTTGTGAGAAGTTTGGGAGCTACATTCAGCAAAAAAGAGAGAATTTGATTAATTTATGTTTATTTTGATCATAGATTAAAGATAAATTCATTGTAAATATTTATTTGAAAATCTTGAACTATGAAAAGTCACACTATATGAAATTCGCTTTGTCAATGAAGGATTGCTATGTCCTTTTTTTCTTTCTTCAGAATTGATGAAAACTCTTGACGTAACTACAGACAATTGTGAGGTATGCAATGTCGTATATACTTCCCCTTTGCAAGTCAAATCACATCTTGACGGAAACAGGCATAAGAAAAATGTTGAAGAAGGTTAGTGTTTACCGGTATTTGAAGATACCTTTGTGTTTTGTAAAGTGTCGGCAGATATGCTGTTAGGCAGGAGGGCATCTGGACGATCTGGTCGTCAAAAAGACACCCATTTCTTGTGGAAGACGCCCTACAATTTTCTTTAAATGTATTTTATTTTATGTTCAGCCTTTTTAATTTCCCTTTAAAAATGTCAAATGCCTTATCAGGCTATAAGATTTCTTATTAAAAGTGATGATCTTATCACTTTACAACAAGGGTTCTGTTTCTCCGTAATATGTTCCTCATATGAAGAGCTTCACTATGAAAATAGTCTGAGAAAGCTTTTGAATGTTTGATATTTGAATTCCCCTTAAAAAAAAATATGTATTTTTAGCTAAAGCTAAAGCTGAGGGATGTCCAATTCCATCAGAATCTACTGATCAGAAGAAAGGAGAGGTTGACAAGGAGACTGTTGCTGATGCCAGTAGAGAGAAGGCATCATCTGGACCATCGGATGAACGTTTGAGTAAGGAAGAATTTCTCCTCGTTGAAATTTAGATTTATTTAAATTTATCTGTGCACTCCACTGCATGGAGTATTCTGGTGTTAAAACTTGAATAGGATGTCTGTTCATAAAAGTTTTGGAGTCACTTCTCATGTGTGTGGCAGTGATGTATTTGTAAGTGTATTACAAGTATTAAAGGGGCAAGAAAAGTTGATCATTAAAGCTCCTTAAAGTGTTGAGAGCCCAAAAGATTTGATTGAAAAACCTACTGCGGAAGTGTTGGGAGTCCCAAATTCGCCAAAATTTTGATGGCAATGTGAAAGAGGATGTCATTTAAGACACATTTCTGCTAGGATTTTCAAAACAAATGTGTTTGAAGTCGAATATTGATGAAAGAATACAAAATTTTGGTTTTCTGCGTACAACAGATAACCCAAATTATGTATTCTTTTATCAATATTTGTCTTCAAACACATTTTTGAGGGGAAATCTTTGCAGAAGTGTGTCTTAAAAGACATCCTCTTTCAATTGCCATCAATTTTTTGGCGAATTTGGGACTCCCAACACTTCCACAGTAGCTATTCTAAAGTGAATCAAGTTGGACACATCTTTTGTTTCCGGAAAATCATTTTGCAGTTATAAAGGGACTGGATAGTTTACAGATTATATGTGTGAAATGTTCTATTAAGATGCTGTTGTATTCTAGTCACATTTGTCTATTTTCTGATACAATTACATTTAACAAATATAAAATTGCCTTCCAGCAAAGTCCTAGAGTTTCTCAAACATTTACTTTTTATTCTTATGAATTACCTTGCAGTGCTGGAACGTAATGAAAAGTTTGTTGAACCCAAGATGAAGGCCAGTGGTGAGATGCCTCGTCTGAGTCGCCCAGCTGATTCCCAATCTCATGACCAATCTCGTGTCACAGCAAAAACATTCCCAGAAGGGGCTCAGCCCACGCCGAATGTCAGAGAAGGTATTACCCGTTTGTGGAAATGAGACTAATGCCTCATTCCCAACTAATTCGCCTGTTCCCAACTTCCATTAAAAAATCTATGGAAAAAAACAGAAAGCACTTCAAATATCTGTATCTAATGATGCAGAGGAAAGTGATTATGCTTAAGGGCCCTTTGTTATGTGCCAAAAGTTTTTCTCAACCCCACTCGCTGTTCATTTTTACATCTGAAAAAAATGCTCCAGTTTACCATGTTTTATGTGAACAAGCCTTGGAGAATTCAAATGTAATAAGGAACCCATTACACAAAGCCTTGTTTGAAAGACAAATGACAAAAAATCAGTGACAAATCTGCTGATAACCAATTAAAACTAACTTAGAAGCAAGGATTTCACTAGCTTATAACAAAAACTGTCATTTGACACTAATGACACGTTTTGTGAAATGGGGCCCTGCTTTTTGTCCACATGTTGCCCACCCATCCCCTTGTTCCTCCAATAGACAGATGTCAATTTGAACAGGCCATTTTTTCTTATGGAAAATAATTGTGCATCATAATTGCTACGATTTCAGCTAAACATGGTTCCCTTGGAACGCAATTGGAAACGTGATGTTTTTTTTACTTTTAAGGGGCAATTCCCAAGGTTATTGGTCAGTGGAGGTCTACTTGTTCAGAAAAAAACAACATTATTGGTGAGAAGTAAATGCTGGTACAATTAAAGGACCTGCATGATTCTGTTTAGGTCATTTGGTGATGTAAAACATCATAGAAGCCCAATGTGCACTTTGTTATCTATGATAATTTGTGGTGATAATCTTATCAGTCAAAGGACTTGCAAATGTCAAGTATATTTCTGTTTATGGTAGCCTGTCTACCTTGTCATAGTATTTTAAACAGACTCTGAGTTTAGTCTTGTAGAAATCAGCTGCAAAGAATGATTCGATAAATGGAATTGATTATGTGTTACTCTCATCTATTGCAAACTCTAGAACAAAAAAATGTCCAGTCACAAAAGGGGGAAAGGTATGCTACAGCTGCTGCAAGAGAGCCAGAGGAAAGGACGGCTACTTTTGCTGGAAGAGAGCCAGGAGAAAGACGCAAAAACCGCTTCTATTGTGACCTTTGTGGCGTTAGCACGACATCTCCTGATCTCCTTGCAGATCATTTCCTTGGTAAGTTATCATTTGCCAAATGTGGGGACCAATTGTTTTTGTAATCATCTTTAATAGCAAAACCACTTTTCATTCAAAGTTGTCAGTGTTTCATTGCTTTCTTTGCGAGACCTGTGCTGCTATGATAATCATTTTGTTGAAAGAATTCAGAAATTGTTTAAAGAATTTTGATAAAACCCAGAGATTATCCCTGAATTCTACGTATTGAATACCAGTAAACACAACTGTGTGATATATATCTGAAATAAATAAGTAATAATCAGTTGTGAGAGTATGAAGCTGTTGGTGCTACAGGAGTTTCAAGAATTTTTTGATGTCATAAGATCAAAGTTATTACTCTAGCTTATTACCAATTCAATTTTGATTTTTTTTGGGGGGGGGGGAATTTTTTTTGTGTGGATTTTTTTGGATTTTTTTTTGGATTTTTTTTTCTTCAAATTGTACAGAAGATGTTTCTGAGAGGGTGGTCAATTTTCTTCATTTTTTTAAAATATGCAATTTAAGTCTTAAATATTGAATCTTTATTTAACATCTTTTATAAGGCTCTGCTTCTGTAACATTTGCATTCATGGATTACTCATTTCTCTTATGACTACAGGCAGAAAGCACAAGCACACAATGTTACTTATTAAGAAGAAAAAGAGTGCGCCCACTTCTGCTCATGGAAGTGTGTTTTCATGCAAGCTATGCCGCATTTCAACTCACGACGCTTATAATCTCAACCTGCATATGACTGGTGAGTTGTGTATCTAATTCTAAAGGCTAATGTGGAGGAAATAGTGAACAAATATATAGAAGTTCATCTGTTGTATAAACTAGCAAAACTATTGCTGTGCCAAAGCCTGTGTGGACCACTGGACGGGACCTGTGTAGTGACTCGATAAGAAGAAGAACTATTCATTTTGGAAAACTTTATGTATCTTCAGATACAATCATGATTATATAACTGTTTTTGCTTTGTGTGGGCTTGATTTGGATGGGGGCCTGTGTTTAATCCCAAATTTGAATATTAGTATCATTTGGAGATAACTGGTGAGTTGGCTCAGTCAGTAGAGCGTCCGCCTCACAACCAGGAGGTCGTGGGTTCGAACCCCGGCCGCATCATACCAAAAGACGTTAAAAGACGGGAGTTGCTGCTACCTTGTTTGGCTTTCAACATTAAGGGATAGAGCAACGTCGATCTGGCGCTGCTTAGTGGCTGCCGGGCTCCCGATCAATTGGTCAAAAAGAATTTCCATTTTTCGGTTTAACTTGATAAAATTTGGAGTGGACTTTAAAAAAGATTATTAACTGACTGACTAGAGACAAGTGAAGAGATGCTTGTTACAACAGAATCAAGGAATATCAGTGAATATAAGATGGACTGAAGCTTTTTGTCTTGCACTAATCAGAGTAAACTGCAAGAATGAACAGACAGCTGGAATTCCACATTATCTTCTTTACCCCTTACTGTACTGGGCTATTTTGAGCACCTCGTGACTGGGGGGATCTCGGCCGTCGAAAGTCCGATGAACGCGAAAATTTGCATGTTTGTAGATATTTACGTAACGAACAAGATGGTATAATTAGTTTTTTCCTAATATGCACATTTTTGTCATTATAGCCTAATTAATTATGCAAAATGCTAATTTTATGCATTTTACAGAAAACTCTTCATATTTGTCTGTAGACTTGTGAAGAATGTTGAAAATGTATTGAATAAATGTTTCCTTCATCTCAAATTCATGAGGTTACATTATTTTTATGATATTTGAAAATGCATAGGTTAATTTGCATAAATTATGAATACGCATTCATGAATATCAAATCTTGAAATATACAGGGAACTAGAATCATTACAAAAATTGTCAGACTCCACTTTTTGAACGTGTAAATTGAAACCCATTATTCATATGAAACTTCTTTTCTAACACAAAATAGTTATTTTGATGTAATTAATAATGATAATGTATGCAAATTTGATGCGATTTTCTAATTTTTATTTTCTTTTGTATTTTATTGTTTTTTATTTCTTATTATATCTATTGTTTTATTTCTAATGTATTCTTTTGTTCTGGAATACATCAAGTTACTTTGAGAAACATATAAAAGCAATTTGATATCAATTCACAGTATTCACATTTCTGCTTGTACATGAAGGCCCCCCCCCCCCCAGTACAGTAAGGGTTAAAACAGCTTTAATACTGACAAGTTTGATAAAGTTATCCCCCACAGGAGGTCTCCATTCTTTGTACTTGGTGTTGTGAATTCTGTGTTGTAATATGTTCTTTCTCATTGCTCACGTAATCAGGGAAAAGGCACTTGAAAAATCTGGAACTGTCCATGGCTGCTGATAAACCTAAACCATTGATGGAGTCAAAGTCATGTCCCGCTAGTCAACAAGAACCAAAGGCGTCGGACCAAGTCAACGAGCCACCATTACATCCACCAGATGAAGAGGTAATTACCATATAAAACTCCTTTAACTTATTGAATACTGAGCCTGAGATGGTTTAGTCTAGTGTCTTTGGAAACATGCGCTATCGCCGAACCCCCCCCCCCCAAAAAAAAAAAATGCCGGGATTTGCGCCTCTTGGATGCATTTTGAGCCAAACAGGACTAACATACTCTCGGTGTTACTAGGTAAATTTCATGCCAAATGTATATATGTACAAAGCTGTAATAGTGATCCTGTTGTAGTAGTCCATAGAGTAAATCCAGGTGTTTTTTTTAGGCTGGTCCACCGTATGCATTGCAAAGTCATCTTGAAATGCACAGCATCATAGCATATCATATCACAAACATTCAGTACATTTCAAAGTGACACAAGAACAGCAGAAGCATTGAAAAAAGTATCAATAAATTATAACAATATTACTGGCGGTCCTGTTCCTAAAATTTGAAAATGCACATCTCTTACCAGTTACGTGTGTCCGTAAGACAACATGTTTCCCAAAACTGGGCTGTATTTCAAGAACTTTTCTGTTTTAGATCAGGATTTTTGTGATTTGCAAGCTTAAATGTGTCTCATTGCATGTACCAGTCTCTATAAGTCCATAGCTCCGCATGTATTGCTACGTCTTTTTTTTAAATTACAGAGGTGGAATTCAGCTGCTGGCTTTTTGATCAGCACACAAGCAATACTCTTGACTTAGAACATGTGGCTAAAAATCCCGGCTAACACTTCTGAAATAAAAATTGATATTGCCATGGCATCTCTTTATTTATTTTCAGGATTTAAAAAAAAAAATGAACAGTAACAAAATGTTCTACCATGGTTTAAATAAGAAATTAAAATAATTCAGGAATAAAGAGTAGCAAAGTAGGATTTTGTCGTAAGCAGCTGCAAACCTCCCCTTATTCTATTTCAAGTTAATCCATTAAATACTACTCCCTTGAACTGGACATGTGGCTAAACCAAAGGAAAGCCCTTTGGTCACTTTATACAGGTTTTTCTTTCATGTGTTTAATACACAAGTATTTTGTAACTGTCTTTATTTACAGCTCTTTGAATTAGAAGAACAGCATCCACCACAAGAGAATGCCGAGTCTCAAGAAAACCAGGATGATATCGATTCAGCTATAGTTAAAAGCCTACAAGAAACTACAAAAGACATGCCAGAGCTCAAATTATAAATAGTGGGTGGAGAAACCAGATATCTTGGACCTCAATTATGCTGTACTGATACAGTGCTTTGGAAGTCTTTGCTGCTTTTTATATCACTTGAACATTTTTTCTGGGCAGGTAAAAGGATGCTCAAGTTCATTAAATTGTTTTTATAAACTGCACTGTCCTGTACATGCATGGGTTCTCTTTATGTGTGATATATCACCTCAAAAACTGAATACAGTTGGAGCTTGTTGCACCACTGAAAATACAAGTAGTAAAACTGCAGTATTGTGGATCTGGAATACCCATGTGTCATTTGTCACCATAGTGGCATTTGGTCAGTTCAACATGAGGGATGTTCACATTTGGAGAGGCTTTGGTTATCGCGAAGCAGGATCCAAGGTGTTAAATGGGTACCTGGTAGTGGTAGGATGCGACCATCAATGTTGGTCAAATAAATTTTGAGCGCTAAGTAACGCCTGGCTGGAATGCTCCCCAGGGAGTGGAGATTGTGCACACAGTGAGTGCGGGCAAGTATTCAATCCAATGACCGGGGTAATAGTATATATGTAAAGCGCTTTATCGTAGATGTATTAAAGGCAGGCTTTACTACTTCAGCTAGAAGGGATTTAAATTAGACCACCCAGCGAGCCAGCGAGGTTACTGTGACAGGTGGCTATCTCATCAACTAGGCTCTCATTTAACATAAGAAAAAGAGGATCATGGGGGACCAACAGGCACCGATTGAGCAAGTAGCTACAAGTAGGACAGTGTGCCTTTAAGCGCTATATAAACACAGAATATTATTATTTTATTATTTATATTATTTTCCATTTTGCATGTTCAAATTAATGAGAATTTTGGCTTTATCTTAAATACATTTGAAGCAGGCATTATGCTATTGCACCGTAGCATTGATTATTGATTGATAAATTAATTTATGGGCACATAATCTTGAAGGTGTGCCAAATGGTATACATGTAGTAATCTTAGTTCTCTGTCGATCTTGCAATTTAAGTCACATATTTGCAAAATCTATGTTGAAAAAGTAATAGTCAAATTAATTTCACAGCTTCATAATGTACATAGAACCTTTGTGTAGTGGAGGGATGCATTGCTATGTTCTGATACTTCTCAGTGACCCATGTCATGACCTATGACATATTTTTATATCAACATCCTTGTACATTTGTAGATATATTTTGTGTAATTTTGAAAATGTGGTTCATTTAGTCATGGACCAATACAGTGATGTTTTCTATGAAAATAATTCAACCAAGATGGACAGGACACGAAAACCAGTTTACAATTTTCAGATGTTCATCCAATGTCTGTTGGCATTACGAGGCACTTTCTTAAATACTTTTTGCCAAATGCTGCCCAAACTGATTTGCAAGTTGTTCCGAAAAGTAAAAGTTGAGAAAACCTGAAAATGATATCCATATCTCTTATACGTAAAATTGTGTTCAATTCTTGCGATTTTTATTTTGCCCTTGTCATTTCTGCTCTAGACTTCCTTTGCAGAGAGTGATGTTCCTTAGTACTACATATCACTATGATTTTAAAATTGAATCTAAGAATTGTGTCTTGTTTTTTACAGATTTTTAGTACAGATTTCTTTTAGTGGTCATATAAGGATGACCCAATAATGGACCCAATTTTGCTTTGTAAGATTTTATTAAACACATGTACATGTTGAAAGGTTTATGAATTGCAGCTTAACTTTAATTCCCTTTCAGATATCACTTCAAAGAAAGAGTAATTACAATGTCAGTATGTTACAACTTAACTCTCTTGTACAGTCAAACCTGCTTTAGTGACCACCTGTCTACAAAGACCACCTGTCTACAAAGGCCACATTTGTTGTTTCCCTTGAAAATGGTTTCTCATTGAAACATGTACTAAAGGAACCTGTTTACAAAGACCACCTGTCTACAAAGGCCACTATTTGTGTTTCCCTTGGGCAGTTGCTATAAACAGGTTTGACTGTATATATACATATATGTCCATCACTTGATACTTCAGGATCAATAAAAATAAAAATCTTTTATGGCCATGCCTCTTTTCTGATTTTTCATTTTCATTTTCTGATTTTTCATTTTCATTTTCATTTCTTTTGATAATGATTCATTAACATATGCCAGGAAATGCCATAGAGCTTGCAGTTTTGTGTGTGAATCTGTTGTGTATTTTAATATTTTTACATTACATTATGACTGTATGAACAAACATAAAAGCAAAAAGAGGCAAAATACTTCATGCATATTTCATTTAAACCTTGTTGGTCTTGGGTTTTTCAAAGTCATCTGTTTAGAGCCAGAGGTGCATTTAGCCCCTTTTAGCTCTCTTAAATCAGATGATATGTTCTAAAGATATGTTGCTTGTAGCACATTGTTATATCTCTATAATGTTCTGGCACCAATATCTCGCAAAGAAAGACATGTAAAAACAGCTTTATATATTACAATTGTATTCACAAACAATTCAAATACAGAATACATTTGGTTTCAGTAGTCCTATAATACAACATTTCAAGTTCACAGTACAATACATGTATACTTGGGAGATATTTCTCATTGTACTTGCAAAAGTATATTTACAATTTAAAAATCAGTACTTATCTAAATACCCAATGGCACTAGTGAAAACAAATGTCATACATTTAAAAAAAAATTCCCTAAAAGCATATGACAAAGGTGGTTTGCATATACATGTACTACATGCATTACATCTATTTTCTGCTGGAAGGCCCTACTTAAAAACTTCAATAAACAAAGGTTTGTAAGTAGGACTTAATCCTATAAAAACACAATTAAATTAACAACTACGGACCTACCGGGTACTTTTTGTGTGCATTCAAATGAGGAAAAGATGAAGGGGGTAGGGCCAATATTTATAAAGGTTTCAAGATGGAGAGTGGTCCTAAATTTACCAAACTATCCATGAAATTCCCTGGAATATGTCTCCTTTGCATGGAAGAGGAGAGAGACGATTTTATTCACATTAAAAATACAATGTATTGATGTAAAACGGTAAAATTTAACAGAAGTAGTACTGATTGAAAAGTGGCACTATCCAGGACCAGCCTGCAGTGCTGAGAAGAGACAAACATTGCAATGATTTGAGGGTTGAGGGGGGGGGGGGGGGGGTCAAAAAAGGACTCGTTACTTTCAAATGAGAATATAAAAAGTACTTGCATTATATTAAGCTATTCTTTTCCCCATTAGGAATAATGCCTTAATGAGACAGACAGAAAAGTCATCTTGTATCCTTCCACACATCAACTAAAGAACAGTGATTAAAACAATAAATCATTTTACATGATGACAGCACCCTAACATCTACCAACATCTACCAAATTCTCATTAACACCAATCGATAACGTCAACTAGTGTTCATTATTTCCTTTCTCATCTGATTGCCATCGAGAAGATTCTCCCTATTATGGGTCGGGGTATAATAACATCCTCTTTGTACTTAATGTCTTCTACTATGCCCTTGATCTCCTGCATGTCAGAACAAGTTTCACATCAAAAATCAAATTTTAAATTTCCTCTTAAAAAAACAAAAGAGTCCTCTGCACTCTTTGGCCTGTATTCTCCTAAACTGATAGCTCACGCTTGGCCTAAGCTTTTATCAAGAATCGGGTTTAACAAAGGAAGTTGGTATGAGGTCTTAAAGCCCCACTGTACTACTTGTAGCTACTTGCTCCCTCTATATAGAAGACTTCCCCAATCGGTGCCTGATGGTCCCCCATTTCTTATGTTATTTGAGAGCTGAGTTGATGAGATAGCCACCGTCAGTGACTAGTACAGTACTAGCCAAACTAATACAGATGAGCTTTAAGTGTTTTCCTTTGTTAAACATGATCTTAGACCCACAATCTGATTTAAATGAATAAGATTCAAATATCTGTAATGGTCTTCCTACTTTAATACACAAAACAAAACGTCTAGAAAGGAACCTTATTTCAACACTAACAAGGTGATAGAATGATTTTGTACAGCAAATGAATACTAATGAATATGTGTAAAACATAATAACATAATGATACAAAAAATAATGCTAAAAATGATATAAAAGGATATACAAGTAATACTACAAACACAATATGGCAGTGTAAAGTTTTAAAAATGATGATAAAAGGTGGACAATCAGCTGAACGGTTTGGCAAATAAAAATGATGTCTGTTTTGCTCTAGAAAATGGGATAATAATTACTTGAATACAGAAGGCTTTCCAAGATAAATTGACTTTTATCCCACTTTGAAAGCTGAAAGAAATAACCAAACCTAGCAAAAACCGCTAGCCAGGCTTTAAATTAAAAAGATATGCTGTACCTTATTAAACACAATACTATGATTTTTCTGAGCACATACAGTGTACATCACAATGCAGACTGCAGCAGAAAATAAATTACCGATCTCCATTAGATGTAAATGAAAAAAAAAGATTGTTTCAAATCTGGGACAAGTTGTACATTCATCCATAAGCAGATGAACTGGATTGTATAAATCACATTCTATACAAAATAAACGATGAGCAGCACAAAACATTTCAGAAATGACATTCGCAGTAATTACAAACTGAGGGCAAGGAGGGTCATACAATTTGGAGACAAACTACTAACAACGCAGCTTCCCAAACTCCTCATCAAACATTAGATTGTAAACATATGATTCTGAGGACAGAGAATTTGTCCTTTATATGCACACTTCCAGCGTTTTTCAAACCTTTCGGGTTTCAAGGCGCAAAGAAGTATGAAAGTATTAAACTTTAAAAGGCAAAATATCTCTGTACATGATGGTCTGTAACTTGCCATCATATATCTTTGACTACTGCATATTAATCAGATAAGGATCTATGGCTTTGACTAACACTTTATTTTAGGTTACATTAACATACCGTACCCAAGTTTCAGACAAAATGAATGATTATGGTAAATAACATCTGTTATCCTTTTCAAATTTTTGCATATGAGGTTAGCAGTACCTTTTAATGATGCATAAGCTATTTCAAAAGAGTATGTCAAATTGTCAATTGCAATGTATTTGAAGTATACTACTTTTGGATCTAGTACATGATTATGATATTAATAGAAAAAAGTACATTTCAAATGATTCTTACTTTGGCATTACTCTACAGTTGATCAAATATGTACACAGTAAAATTACTCTCGAAAATTTACAAAGTTAAAAAACATGAAGAAGACACAACTGGCTGATATCACTAAGCTATACATAGAACTACAATGGTTGTCAATCACAAATGAAAAGAGCTACAAAAAGATAAGACATTTTCTGAAATGATGCGAGGATTTGTGTCCCTGCTTTTCAAGTCCTATGCCTACTTCTGTTAGGTAGTACCATTAACGACATATGCTGCCTTTTATTCCTTTTCTCTTAGAAAAGATGTTGCATTAAAATTACTCTCAACTTTTTAAAAGAGAACGAGAATTCACTATAAGATACAATATAATTTAATAAAGAAGGGTGTGGTGTCTCAGTTTCATGCTTTCACAAGCATCTTGCTCATGCTCAAAATTGTAATATTCAGCATTAATGTATAACGGTTATGAAATCTATTTCATTGTCATGAAATCATGATCATTTGCATTCGTACAATACACATATGAATTTGGACCGAATGTTATGACTTGCATCAAACTAAACAATTCAGCAAAATACCCTGTTTTTAAAAGCATTTTAACAACTTGAATTTTATGACATTAATTCAATTAACTCTTAATTTAGTTATTTATATATGTAAATGAGTTATTTAATTGACAAATCAAATATTTCAATGGATGCTCCCTCTCTGAAGGAGATGTTCTTGCAGCAGATCACCATGCACATGTACATGTATGGTGAGGCACTGTTGAGGTCAGGACAGAGGGTCGCCTGATGAACCAACCAACCGATCATTCATTAATCCATCGCTTGAAGAGGTACATTTTGTGAGTGACTCCAGGTCCAGTGTTCAGTTCCCTTCAAATCATCACAGCCTACAGATTACCTTTCTTAAAGATGCGATCCAGGTATTTGACCACCCGTTTCAGTCCACAATCCCCTAGACCTTCCCTCAGTCTGTCCTTCACGTCGTCATCGCATCGGCATCCATTCTCCTCCCTCCACCAGCGAAGGAGCACCGCCATGGCTTTATCCTGAGCGGATCCACTGCATGACTCCAGGGAGCTGAGCTCCTTCTCCAGGGAGGGGCTCCTGGAGACAGGGAGCATCCTGGCAAACCTCTTCCAGTTGATGGCTACTGAGATGGCCTTGGATGATGCTTCAAATGCTGCCTTCAGATCTTCATCTATCAAAGGATACAAATTGTTTTTCATTTTATGAATTCATAAAGCCCCACTGCACTTCATATAGCTACTTGCGCCCTTTATACAGCCAACAATGCCTTAGCGGTACCCGTTGATCCCCCACAATGCCCTTCTTCTTATGTCAATTGAGAGCTGATTTGATGAGATAACCACCTGCCAGTGACCTTTCAGGGAGGTCTAATCCCCCATGCGAAACAAGTGCAAAGGGGCTTTCAATAAAGGTATTAGTTTTACAGTGTATCAACTAAATTAGTCAACTTTAAATATATATCATCTGTTTGGAGCTAGAAGGGCATTAATTCATTTCATTTTACACAGAGTTAATGCCTTATTAGCTCCACATAGATGATACATAGGCCTATTTCTCAGGCTTTGAATCATAATCATCTCAGGAATGTTTTCTTATCCTTTTATAAAAGTACCAATACATTTGCATTTGTCAAACAACAGTGCTCAACAAATGAACATGGCAAAATTTATGTTAACAATACACTTTTCTCCATCAAGCTAAATTTGTTTGGTTAGAGGTGTTGTGGTCTAGTGGATAAGTCGTTGGACTGTAGATCACAGGGTTCGCGGTTCGATTCCCGCCACGGCACTAGTGTCCTGTGGCAAGATATTAATCTACATTTGCCACTCTCCACCCAGGTGTTAAATGGGTACCTGTATGAAGCAATTCCTTGAATGCTGTGAGCACCAAAATTGGCTGCCTAGCAGAGCCGGGGTAATAGTTGGAGCACCTTGAGCACCATGCATGGTATCCAATATTATTATTATTATTATTAAAAGTGCTTGATGTTAAGAATTGTAATGACGTGTCTTACCCTGGACCTGATGGATGTTCATCCCAGCCCACTCCACTGGATGCTGCTTGGGAGGACCTCCTGATGATGAGCCTTGGGGCTGGTAAACTAGAAGAAAGAAAATTAGTAATTATATTTAAGCCCCACTGTGCTACTTATACTTATATCATTGGTCCCCCATGATCCTCTTTTTCTAATGTTAATTGAGAGCTGATTTGATGAGATAACCACCTGTCAGTGACCTTGCAGGGAGGTCTAATCATCCTTGGCCAAACTAGTGTAGAGGGGCTTTAAAGACTGCTAATAATAATGATGATGATGGTGACAAAATATAATACAGGTGATGGATGAAAACTAATAATGAAGTAAAGAGAGAAAGGGAAAGGGGAAAAAAGAAATAAAGTGAGCATGTCATAAAAGGAAATGGGGTACAAAAAATGAAAAATCAACAAAACAATATGAGTGTGCTTTCAACTTTCAACAATGTAATAATGGCAGTACAGACATGTAGATTCATGTTATGATAATACGTTTATCTTGAGGTAGATAAAAAAAAGTTTTGGGGTGGGACAAGAGGGCTAATCTACCAAGTATACCAAGTATACCAAGTAAGGAATAAATTGACTATATGATGAAAATAATCAAGGAAAAAACAAATTTTGGGGAAATGTAATTAAAGGGAAGAAATGGCAAGTCTGATTTTATAGCAAATATTTATCACTATAAAAAATTAAAAATAATACATTCAAGAGTGAATAAAAGGACAACCATGGATTGTTTACAATTAGTAGTCATATAAAACAAAATATAATACATATACCATAAATTGAAATTGAATTGAGATTTTACAATATGCATTCATTAGCATATAGACAGGAACATGTACTAATTGAGGTCATCGTATGGTCCACTACAAGTAGTACAAGGGAGATAAGTTGAATAAATGTTCAAAACAATCGCACCTGGACCATCAATATAAACCCTAACATTTCCTGTAGTAGTCTCTGGGCACCGAGCCAAAGAGCTTTACAGGATGTACCGTGTTTATATTTGGAACACATCCAAGAGAGCTCCCCGTGAAATGTCAAATTGCGTGACATCATTGCTCTAATACCACTATGATGGATGTGTTTATCACTATCATGTCTTTATTTTAGACAGACCAGCGGATAGTTTGACAGCAAGAAGGGTGTATGTCACTATCATGTCACCTGCTGAAAGCCAAAAGGGCACAATTCATGTACCGGTATATACTTTATATTACATGAAGTTTTACATGCACTTCTGGCTCTCAGCAGAAAAGTGTTGGTTGTTCAATGACTGTCAAAATAGTTTTAGAGTAAGAAGGCTGTAAAGGAATGTGTTTATCATTACCATGTCTTATATTTTACAGACTGTCAGATATAATAGTTTTAGAGTAAGAAGGCTGTAAAGGAATGTGTTTATCATTATCATGTCTTATATTGTACAGACTGTCAGATAGTTTGAGAGTAAGAAGGCTGTAAAGGAATGTGTTTTCATTATCATGTCTTGAAATTTATAGACTGTCAGAGCAATAGTGTACTTGCACACATCAGTTGATTTTTTTTTTTTTTTTTTTGCATTTACAAACTGGATTAGTACAGTAGTTTGTTAACAATCATTGCTGGTATTATTGGTGAAAGCACATTTCTCTGTGCATCATTATATCATTATTTTTAAAACCATCTATTAATTATGAATCATTTTCAAGACAAACATGCATAATTGATGAAACAAGGCTTACTATGAAAGGTGCAGTCTCGAGGTTGCTCTACAACCCAGTTAGCCTGTCCTTGAATGTCATAGGAGTTCCGCATTCTGGGCTGTTGTCTCATCAAAGGAGCTGCTCATAGAAAAGATGAGAAAATTTATCAATTCCGAACGTGTAGCTATCATGATATGAGGCATAATCTTTCATAACTTGACAAATGCACCTCTTTCCAAAGACAATTTGTACTACATGTATATTCTTACTTAATTAATTGTTTTAAGTGCCACGAATCATAACAATGGGATAAGACATGAACTGGTAAATTTGGTCAAAAGATTGCAGGTGGGATACACAAATTGCTGATATGCCTGACAAACAAAGGCCACTTGTTGGGCTTTCCGGGCCTTACCATAATTGACTATGTACATGAATGTTTAAACTTTGAATTGATTTGCAAAGTGGTCAACTAATCTAAAGCACTATACATTACACAGTGAAATTGTGGACAAATGAAATAATTGCAACTTTTTAATTAGTAATATTCACAGTTTGTCATGGATCTAATGTATGCACACAACTATGGCAATAGCATTCACCAATATGGATATCTATCAACTTTCTTCATTGGGTTGCGGCAGTTGCTTACTCAATTCATATTCCAAATAGGTGCATAATGAATTAAACAATAAAATCATCAAAAAATTGAAAAGACAAAGGTTTTGAATACAAATTCATGAGTATCACCCTACCATGTGAATGTTGTCTTGGGATGGCATCGGCTGTTCTCATCCTCTTGGTATCTGGTTCAGCCGACATAGGAGAGATCATACCATCATCCTCACCACCATCATCTTCATCTCTTTCTTTCCTCTTCCTAGGGGATATCGACACACCTGCCTCATCCAATGGCCTGGGGGTTTCATCCTCACACTTCCTTTTCAAGCCTGATAATGTCCTCTGATTGGAATTTTCATTCACATTTTCTGAAGAGGCATCCTTTCTAAAACATTCTACTGAAGTGTTGTTCAGTACTGAATCTGACCGCGGCGAGTATGGAGTATTTATGTTTTTAGCTTTGCTGTCCTCCAAAGAAAGTCTTGATGGAATCGCTCTAACCTGAACACCGACATGACTTCCATCATTGTCAAGCTGCTGGGAACTTCCATTTTCATTTGGACTAAATGAAGTCCTCCTCTGGTTTGATCTGATAATGTAATTTGGAGGCATGCTTACACCTAGTACTTTTCCAGTGGCATCTCCTGACAGGCTAGGATCCAGTGAGGGACAGATATTGTTATTTAAAGCCGATTCTTCATCTCTTTGGATACTGACAAACCTGTGCTTCTCTGACTCCTGAGAATGATAGCCTTCATCGTCATTGTCATTTTTGGCCTTCCCCAGCCTGTCAAGGTCGGCAATGATAGAGCAGGGCAAAGTCTTTGAGGGAGAGCCATCGGATTCATCCTCACCCAGAGGTATCATGACCCTGGAGAAATCCACTTCATCTTCACCGTAGGGTTGGCAAAGTTGGCGAGGAATGGCAAAGTTACCATTGATTTCATTCCGCTGTAACACCACATCACATCCTGAATCATCCATCTCGGAAATCCTGGAGCAATGGTCTTGAAGGTTAAGGGTGTCCTCTTGCCAAATTCTGTCCGAAATGGCTTTGAAATGGCTCCTAAATAAGATAGACATAAAAGCTGTAAATAACACACACAATGACCCTCAGTAACCCACTAACCAAATGTAGCAAATTGCAATCACAGCACAGAGTGAACCAAAGTGACGACACACTTTCCACGTTTTCTAAATTTATCAAAACTCAGATTCTCCTGAACTATCGACCCTTGTTATGATTGGCAGGAAGCTGCCAATAAGGTGCATCTGGACTTGCCCAGACTGTTTTGAACATGTCAAGCATTGTTATGTCATGGAAACATCAACTTTACATAAGCAAAAGAAACAACAACAAAAAACTCAAGGATAAAAATAAAATAGTGTATTATATAATAATAAAGGTACGAGTATGATTGTATGCTCATCATTTTAACACAACTTGGAAATCATATGACTAGGGCGACTTTCTCTTCAATTAAACCCCATCTTTTTTTTTGACTTCTAAATATATTCCTCGCTGCTAGAAATGTACCGGTAACTAATATTTATAGGACATATACATGTACATATGTATGACAAGGGAAAGTGAGAAAGTGGGGAGAGAGAAAGAGAGGGAGAGAGAAAGAGAGAGAGAGAGAAGAAAAAAAGAGTGGAGAGATTAGAGAAGAGAGAGAAAGAGAAAGAGAAGAAGGGAAGAGAGAGGGAGGAAGAGGGGGAGAAAGGGAGAAAGAGAGAGAGAGAGAGAGAGAGAGAGGGAGAGAGCGGGAGAGAGAGGGAGAGAGAGAGAGCGGGGGAGAGAGAGAGAGAGCACGACTTGCTTCCTGTGTCTATTCCCAGGTCAGTTTCACCTTTCTCTCTTCAAAACAAGCTATTACGTCATGGCCAAATTTACTAGGAAAACAAGGTCCATGTGTGTCCTCTGGAGCTATGCCAATTAACCAGTTTACATTGTTTAAGACCCTTGTTTTAGTTTTGCCTTTATGCACTGACAAAAGAGGGATGATTTCACAACAAAGTTTCACAAAAAATAAGTGTAATTTATCTCTTTTATGAAATAGATTTTAGTTGCTTTACTTGACATACAAAAAACCCAACATAAAAGAGTAACCACATTCCATCTGCTTCTGTTTTTTGTTCATTTCTACTTTTTTCTTTTAGTAATTTATTTTCCGATTTAAAATGCACTGAAAGAGAAACAAAAAATACCCCCCTACCCCCCCCCCCCCAAAAAAAATAAAAATAGAGATTTTGACTCTACCTATGCTGTAGCACATACAGGTGTAATGATGTTTTGCAATTTGAAGTAGAATGATATGAGGAAAGCAAGCACACTTTTAGATCTTTACTGACGCAACATGTAGCTGAATTAAAAATCTACATTTTCACTACAGTGGCTACTTTCCCTTAAAAATTGGCTATTATGGTGAGGTTTTTCTGATATATGCAGAAAATCAAGCTCCTTCCAATATTCTAAAGTGAAATAATATTAGTGCAACTCAGCTTAATTTTATTTGCCACTTCTCTATAGTTCGACTGGATATTGCAATGCTCAAATATTACACATAACACAGCAAAATTTGGCCAATGTATTCCCCTAGTGTGTCCAGACTACAAATAAAACTTAAAAGGTAAGTCCACCCTGACATTAAAGTTGGTTTTAATAAAAGCAAGAGGAACAGAGCAGTGAATGTTTGAGAAAAGTTAAAGTTGTGATCAATCAGAATCAAATCAGCACCTCTGCTTTGTCTGCTCGACAAAGTTTTTCTTCAAAGCTGAACTGACCTGCTTC